>NC_056746.1:122743764-122831264 GCF_019279795.1 Protopterus annectens | reverse complement strand
ATAATTATGTTTAGTTACCGATACTGTAAGTACCTACATATAACTATGTTTAGTTACCGATACTGTAAGTACCTACATATAATTATGTTTAGTTACCGATACTGTAAGTATCTACATATAATTATGTTTAGTTACCAATACTGTAAGTACCTACATATAATTATGTTTAGTTACCGATACTGTAAGTACCTACATATAATTATGTTTAGTTACTGATATTGTAAGTACCTACAAATAATTATGTTTAGTTACTGATATTGTAAGTACCTACATATAATTATGTTTTGTTACTGATATTATAAGTACCTACATATAATTATGTTTAGTTACCGATACTGTAAGTACCTACATATAACTATGTTTAGTTAACGATACTGTAAGTACCTACATATAATTATGTTTAGTTACCGATACTGTAAGTACCTACATATAATTATGTTTAGTTACCGATACTGTAAGTATCTACATATAATTATGTTTAGTTACCAATACTGTAAGTACCTACAAATAATTATGTTTAGTTACTGATATTGTAAGTACCTACATATAATTATGTTTTGTTACTGATTATAAGTACCTACATATAATTATATTTAGTTACTGATACTGTAAGTACCTACATATAATTATGTTTAGTTACTGATATTGATTAAGGTTTCTCCAGCACCACAAAAAACACATTTTTCCCTGCTAGTGGGAGTCAGTAAAACAGATGTGTCAGCCTCTGTAGGTGAACAGGTAGCAGGGACAGCTCCTGAATCCCCAGGCAACAAGACCTTCTTTATGTTTCTGGCATGTTTTGAACAAGCATCAGGACCATTTCTGATTCAGTGTGTTTGACATAGTATTTCTACATCTTAACCACTCATTTGTTGTCATTTTTAAAGTAAAGAGATTTATAATACAATATTTTACATTTTCACAGTCTCGATTTACATACATACATTTCCAGTTCTCTTGATACCTAATATAGCCAAGCTCCTTCAATTTTACCACAAATTCTTCTACACTCAAACATCACTTATATCACCTTCATTGTCTATTTAATGCCTGCCTTCAATGAAAAGCATTACCTCACCAATTTAAAAAATTCCCACCAGGAAATGTGGAAGCCTTAAAAATCTTTCTTTAATTATATTTATTTATAAGTAACAGCACTATCATCATCTCAATAAAGCAACATTGGCATGAAAGGTATATTCACATCACTAGATTAATCAGTCTGTTTCTTAATATATCCAACTTCCTGTCTGTGCAGTCAAACTTTATCTATTTTACCTTCAATGCCAATCTGTATCTGGCATCCTGCTTTGACTAAAATATCACCTCTACCACTCAGACTAATAATGAACAGAACCTAGTAAATGGAACACTGATTTTTTCAAAGCAATTACTTACTAAACATATCCAGTCTTCACACACCATGTTATGCTCATCAGTACCAAGGAATTCCAATCTTATAACCATGATGACACATAAGGACTCCACTTACCTACCAAACTTTCTATATCTCCTATGTACCTCATAGTAATTGAATTTAAACTGTCTACAAAGTTTTCTCCCATTGTCTATATTTTTGTCACTGTGTTCTGATTCCATCCCACAGAACACGCTTGGAGCAAATCATTTTGAAATTCTTCATACTGAAACACTAATTACATACATCAATTATCTCTAACAAATGAATATGTTGCACAGCAAAACTTTTCATACTGTTTCATCAACATATGCATATATACACATATATATATATATATATATATATATATATAATTTATTATATATAAATATATGTATATACAGTTATTAATTTATTTAGTTTCATCTTCTTACCTTTAACATAACAAATTACATAGGAAACACAATCCCCCTCCTGTATTACTCTTCCAAGGTGTTACATACCTGTACAGGTGATCAGAAACAAAATTAATGTGCTCACCATAATGATGTGTTTGTGTTGTTTACCATTAGAGTTCCCCCCTCTGACGTGGGGGGATCTCCATACAGTCCTGACAGAACCCTTGTGATTTCCGGAACCACATCTTTCTAACCCCCCCTTCTGATTTAAGTCCTCTGAGGGATAAAATAACGTATCCCTATGGCAGTCAGGATGTTCCCATCCTATTCACTCCTGGAAAGTGTCTCTTATAAGGCAGAGCCATCAAAGGCTGCATTGATGAAAGTCATTTTTTGTAGGGCACCGAAAATTCGCATCAAGATGTGCCACCTTATAGTAATACCTGATCCAGCTGCTCTCATAATGCCTTCCATAACATGAGAAATCAGCCATACAGAGGCATCTGGCAGGGCTGAAGGGTGACCAGTAGCGAAGAAACGATCTTTTAATCCTCTGCCGACATGGATCCTGAGTGGGATCTGGTAATAAAATCCCTCTGGAACCTTGTAAAATATGCAGGTAATTCAAAGACCATAGTGCAAAGGTCACTGAAGCAAAAATTCACTTTCCAAACCTTCCCTACACCCTGGACCCCATGTTTGGGGGGGGGGTGAAAAGAGGGACATTCCACAGCAAGAATCTTTTTGGTGGCTGCAGCAACCATCATGGCATCAACTGGGGGACACCTGCTCCAATGGACATGGTTCTTGGGGGCAACCAAGTACTTGTCTGGCTTTCTAGGAGTGGATTCTACTGTATCCGGATCCTTCCAAGCCCCAAGGAAAAGAAAGTACATCATTTCATTTCTGAGGGGTACCACCTAGGAAATAGCCAAGCCAGTTCTAACAGCCTCAAGAAACACAGACCCCCAATTGGGAAAAGACTTTGGAAGACCAACCACCGTTCTGTCTCAGAAGTTCAAGAATTTCTCTGAATGAGACATCCTCAAGGGGTGACCTGGGGACCCTTTCCTTTCATTGATGTCAGTGTCTTCTGTTAAAGACTCCTGTGGGGAATCAATATGCCTCCTCCTGCACTTACACTTTCAGGGACTTCCTCTTGGGGATGATACAAAGAGGACCCTGAACTGTGTGTGCAGTCATGGGGATGGTCGGAAGAGGACCCTGAACTGTGTGTGGAGTCCTGCAAAAGGACTTTCTCAAAGCTAGAAAGGACCAGATACAGAATGGACAGACTCAGGACCCAGGGCAGACAGTTGAGTTGTGGAAGGGGGGGATGTGAGGGAAGAAAGGATGTCCTGTGTACAGTCAAGTGGAGAGACCTCTCCACTGCCTTGAAAGCAGAAGCTTTCTAATTCTGGTAATATTTTTTTCAAAGTTACTTTCTCCATTATTTTTACACAACATGAAAGTAATCTTATGAGTCTGTACGACTCGGGTTTGTTATACTTCTCCTTATCGTAAAGACAAGTTTAACAAGTGCACGTCTTCAATTAAGAGGAATCTCGACATATTTATACAACCTAGTAAATAACAGATACAATGGTACTTGTACGTTCATGCCTAAGTGTTCTCAGCTCATTATAACTAATTCTATCTCTACCCTGTGCTTTGTTTATATCCAGTTTGCATAATTCTTTTTAGAAATATTTTATATATGCATGTGTGTGTGTGTGCATTCGCACATACATCTATCAATATCTATAAATCTACATCTTTCTCTCTCTCTCTCTCTCTCTATATATATATATATATATATATATTTATATATTTATACACATTTTCAGTGGAGGCCTGAGGACAAAAGCTCTAAAGCATTACAAAACATTTTAATAATCATATTTTTACAGTCTTTGAAAATAATACAGAAAACAAATACAGTTTAAGCAAGTATACCAAATTAAACATGCTTAAGTAATTATATCAAATTAGACATAATATGAAAACAGTGGTTAAGGTTAGATATAAAGTGAGAGAAAAGCAGGCTTACGACATATTTAGAGAGAAAGCCAGGGAAGAGAAATGTATAGAAGTAAAGACGTCAGTGAAGAAAAGAGAGTAAGGAGGTGTAAAGTACAAACAGGCGTCTGTCCACATTTAGGGAGTTAGTTTATCCTGGCGTTGAGCAAGAACACACACAGCTTTTGGCTAAGAAGTCTTTCAGAGTGGTTTTGAAGGATGAGAGGGTGGGGGTAAACTTGATGGACAGAGATCAGGAGTTCCAGGCCTTAGCAGCATGGTATGAGTACAGACTATGCCAAGCAGATTTGATAGGTTTGTGGACAGACAGGAATCTTTGGTCTCTGTATCGTAATAACCAAATACGAAAATAGTTGTGCAAAATGTTATTTATTGCTGGACAAGCAGATTGACTATGGATAATTTTATAGGTAGTAAGAAGATATGTATACGTTACTTGATAGGGTAGTTCTAACCAATTTACCCTTTTTAATGCTATGAAGTGGTGGGTTTTGAAAGGGAAATTTCCCTCAAATTTAGCAACTTTGTTACAGCATTGCTGTTTTGATTTTTGTGATACCTGAAGGTTAGCAAGGATGGAAATAATATAAAAAAGTGTGGTGAAGAGATAAGTAGTGACAAGTGTGGCTTTAGTTATTTCGGTGAGGACACTTTTGGCTGTATAGATCATCCCTAGGTTTTGGTGATTTTCTTACGGACTTCTGTATATGCAGGTCGAATTTAAGCTTATCATCCCTAATAATTTACTATGACACGTGACTTCAGTGGTTGTATAATCAAGAGAGGACTTAAATTTGGATTTTTTTATGGGAGAGGGATTTTGGGGGGAAAATGTAGTAGTTTTTCATTTTTTTAGGAATGAATATATAGTATGCCGTGAGCTACAAAGTCAGGTTTCAGTTTCAGTTAAAGCTTTCTGATTAATTTTTTCAAGGTGTGCCATGCTGTCGATGTGCACATGAAAGGGGAGTATCTGCATACTGTGTGAGGGAGGCCTGTTTTGCAGATGTGTGGAGGGTGTTGGTGAGAATGTTAAAGAACAGGAGATGAACGTTAGAGCCTTGTGGTACACTAGTGGTGACTGGGAGGCATGGAGAGACGGTGAAGAGCTACTTTACTGAATGACACCTATTCGGCAGGTAGCTTTGAACCATAGAAGGTGGGCTGACAGAGACCTAATGAGGACATTCGTAATAGAAGTTTGCTGTGACAAACTGTGTCAAAGGCTTTAGGCAAGTCTAAAATAAGTAGAATAATAATTTGCCGTTATCTTGGCAGATATTGACAGAATTTATCAGAAGTTCAGTGTTAGTCCCATGGGAAGGGACAAAGCTATGCTATGCGGGGGACAGGAGTTCTTCCTGCAGGAGAGAGTTTACCAATTGGTTTTGAATATATTTTTCAAGTATTTTCAACAGGGATTATAAGATAACTATAGGTCTAAAGTTAGTAATGGCAATTGACTTTCCTCCTTTGGGCGGAGGTTTAATGTATGACTTTCTCCAGAGACGGGGAACACGGGATTCCTGGACTGACCTACTTATAAGCACTGAGACAGGGTAGGCAGATCTTTCGGCTGCTATTTTAAGGGAGTTACTCAGAAGGTCATCAGATGAAGTACAGCATGGCTTGAGTTTGTTTAAGAATAATTTTATACAGAATGTGGGCACAGGTATGAAGGAGAGAGTGGATGTGGTGTTTCATGACTGCTGGGCAGGGATAGGACTACATGTTGGACAATTACTGATTACAGATCCTATACTATCTTTGAAATAAGCTATACTATCTTTGAAATAAGAGTTGAATTCTATTGCAGTTTCAAGTGATGAGTTACTGGCAAAAGGTTTAGGGTTGAATTCAATGCCAGGATGGAATATTTATTTAATGGCTGTCCAGAATTTTTTAAGGTTGTGCTTACTATTGTTCTGAAAGTTATTATAGCACAGTTTTTTGTCTTCAATAATTTGCTTTTTAGTATGACTGCGAAGCATTCTGCAGTTTTCAAGATATTGAGGTGTTTTATATGTCTGCCATTCTTTCCATGTTTCTTCTCTATCCTGCATTAGCATTCTACACTTTTTGGACAGCAAAATTGCATTATCTGTTTTTAGTCTCTTCCTTCAAGGAGGTGCCAGGCTATTCAGGAAAGTTGTACTAAATGCATTTACAGCATTATCTAAGGGGATTATTTTTAGGAAGTTCCAGTTAACAGATGATACTGTACTAATGTACATTTGTGGGTTAAACTTGGAAAGGTTGTGTGTTGTTTTATAAACATGTTGTTTAGGTGTAAGTGTGAGATGTCTGGTTGTATTGATTAGGAGATGATCACTGAAAAGTACAGTTGTGTACACTTACCATAAATGTACATGTTCGAGTGCATTCACTGCAGAAAGTACAGTTGTGTACACTTACCATAAATGTAGATGTTCGAGTGTATTCACTGTCGCAGTATTCATACAGTACAGCTGTGTACACTTACCATAAATGTAGATGTTCGAGTGTATTCACTGTTGCAGTCATTACATTTGGGTAATCTGCTGGCAGGTTGCCCTCAGTCGGCCTGATTAACAAATTCTTGGGTCCTACGTTGGTTGCTGTCCCTTCTTCCATGACGTCAGGTTGTCAGGGGTATAAAACATGCAGCTGACACCATTACATCAGTTTTTCTTGCCCCAGATGTCAGGTGCCCCCCAAATGGAGAGCAAATAAAAAACAAAAAATATACCTCCAACCAAAAGCAAATACACCAAAAGGGCTTTTAAGCATAGTAAAAGAAAGTAGAGATATAGCCAGAGAAAAACAGGGGGCTGGATGGAGAGTAACCAGGACTGCAACAGTGAATACACTCGAACATTTATATTTATGGTAAGTGTACACAACTGTACTATGTTCTTCGTGTTTCACTGTTGCAGTCATTACATTTGGGTAGATTCCCAAAGCTATGGTTGGGAGGAGGAAATTATACAGCATTAGGACCAGCTAGAAGGCCCTGAAAGACAGCAGTGGCAAAGCCAGCTCTGGATTGAGAGAAAAGTGGTAAATGGTAATGTTTGGTGAAAGTATGAACTGAGCTCCATGTAGCAGCTTCTAGAAAATCCCTGGTAGGAACACCTCTGAGAAAGGCTGTTTAAGTAGAAGCAGCCCTGGTGGAATGGGATCTGATCCCCTGGGGGATGTTTTTTCCATGGTGCTTATAGCACAAACGAATACAATGGCTAATCCATTTTGAAATGTTCTGCTTAGAAATAGCCTTTCCCTCTGCCCTTGCAGCAAATGCTACCAGCAGTTATTCAGATTTTCTTTGAGATTTAGTCCTGTTCAAGTAAAATCAAAGTTGTCTGTGTACATCCAATGAAAGGAGAATCCACTCCCCCTTGTTCTGTGGATTGGGAAAGAAAGTTGGCAAATGAATGGTCTGATTAAGAGCCACACTGGATATTACCTTGGGCATGAAGGATGGGTTGGTCCTTAGAGATACCCTGTCCGTATGAAAAATGATGAAAGGCTCCACTGCCAAAAGAGCCTGTAATTCAGAAATCCTTCTAGCTGAAGTGACTGCTAAAAGGAAAGCTGTTTTCAAGGACAGAAATTTTAAGTCTGCAGTAGCAGCTGGCTCGAAAGGAGGGAGAGGGAGTTTCTCCAATACAAAATTAAGGTCCCAGGCAGGGGTTGGAGCTCTCCTGGGTGGTCTTAAGTTTTTGGCCCCTCTGAGATACTGCTTTAGCAGAGGATGAGAGAAGAGGGGAGGTTCTGTGTTGTAATGAGCTGAAATGGCTGAGGCATGGATTTTTATGGAAGAAAAGGACAGGCCATTGTGAAGCATCTCAGTTAAGTATTGCAAAATCTGAAGAATGTTGGGCACTGCTGTGCTTATCCCTTGAGATTGATTCCAGGCACAGAATCTTTTCCATTTGTCAGCATAAGATTTTCTAGTACTAGGCTTTCTCGCTTCCAAAATGACATCCATCACAGATTTGCTGAAGGATGCTAAGGGTGAATTTAGGTGATTAGCCACGCTGCAAGAGTCAAAGTTTGGAGTGGAGAGTGCAGAGTTTGGTTGTTCTGCTGAGACAGTAAGGAAGGTGTCTGAGGCAGGTGCCATGGTGAAATGTGTGAGACACTGCGCAGGAGTGGGTACCAGTGTTGGCGAGGCCAGTCTGGAGCAATTAAAATCATTTTTGGTTTGTCCTGTTTGACTTTTAGTAGAACTTTGCAGAGCAGAGGCAGAGGGGGAAAGGCATAGACTGATAGGTTTTTCCAGCAGAAAGACAGAGCATCCACTTTCCAGGCTTTTTTGTAATGAGTTCTTGTGCAAAATTTGTCCAACTGACAGTTCTGAGGTGAGGCAAAAAGATCTATGTCTGGCCTCCCTCATTTGCGTGTCAACATGTTGAAAATCCGTGGTTCCAGTTTCCATTTGTGTGGGTCCATGCGATTTCTGCTTAGACCGTCTGCCAGAGTTTTCAGCTTTCCTGGCAGGAATTGAGCTTGTAGTTGTACTTGACAGGTCAAGGCCGTGTTCCACAATACCATGGCTAGTCTGCAAAGGGGGTAGGAGTGTGTACCCCCCTGCTTGCTTATGTACCAAATAACTGTGGTGTTGTCCATCTTTATCAGTAATTGTCCTGGATGAAGGTAGTCCTTGAAGGCTGTCAATGCATTCTGTACAGCTAGCATTTCTTTTTGATTGATATGAAGGTGCATTTGATTTGGGCTCCATTTGCCCTGAATGAATTTCCCTGCCAGATGAGCACCCCATGCATAGTCTGATGCATCTGTAGTTAGGGTTCAGGTGGCAGGGGGTGATGTGAAAGGCAGTCCCTTATAGGTTCATAGGTTCATACTAGGCTACCTGCCCTAGGGCATTTACAAGCCTAGCCAGAGTGTGTTTGGCTTTCGACACCCCTTGGAATGAGTTTACTGTGCCCTTTTTAAGGTTGTGTTTACTGTGCCTCTGTCTAGTAGTGACACAGAAGTGATCCCCGGGGTAAACCTACGATCTCCCATCCACTCGTCAGGATTTTTCTTGAAGAGAGTCAGTGAGGGGCTCTGCCTAACATGGACTGGGATTCTATTCCAGAGTGAAGGGAGCTTCTGGGTTATGAATCTGTCCCTCCAGCATGTCCTATTTATTTCTGTGCTGAGGTTCAAGTCACTCAATCGCGTAGCTCTAAGGGATTTGGATTTTCTGAGGTGGAGCATGCCCATTAATTCAGGGTTGGACATGGCTTTGTACGTCAGGCATAGATCACCTCTGAGTAGGCGGTATGCAACTGAGTAGAGCTGGAGTTTCTTTAGCTGAGCAGCATATGGCATCTGTTTGAGTCCCTTGATCCTCTTAGTGAGGTACTTTTGGGGTCTTTCTAGTTGCTGCAGGTGTCGGGTAAGGTGCATCCCAAATGGGGCATTGTACTCAATTATGGGCCTGATGAGGGATGAGTAAAGGGGCACAATGACCTCCCTTGATCTAGATGTGAATCCTTTCATGATAAGGTGGGCTATATAGAAGGACTTCTTAACCATTTTGGCAATGTGGTTGTCAAAGGAGAGGTTACTATCAACTTGGGTCCCCAGGTCCCTAATTACTTCTTCTGTACTTAATGAATTACCTCCTATGTGGTAATTTGTGGGCACTTTGTTTTTGCCAAAGGGTATAACTATACACTTTTTGGCGTTTAGTTTAAGGCCATGGCTCTGGCACCAGTTATCCGTCTCTATGAGACCCTTTTGGAGGATGCTTGTGTCAGGTGGAGAGAGTCAATTATGGCGCCCAGTTTGCAGTCATCTGTGAACTTGGTCAGCCACAGTCCTCCCGTGTTAGCCTGTACTTCAGAAAAATATATTCCGAATAAGAGTGGTCCCTGGACTGAGCCCTGTGGGATGCCACTTGTAACTGGTTTAGAGTCTGACATGGCTCCAGCAATTCTGACCATGTGGGTTCTGTCCTTGAGCCAGTTTGCAACCCATCTTATGACATAGGGGTTTATATTTAGGCTGGAGGGTTTGTCTATGATGCCTGAGTGGGGTATTGTGTCAAAAACTTTTGCGAGGTCTAGGTAGGCTGTGTGGACCACCTTACCCTCATCAATGGCCTTGGTGACTGTTTCAAAGTAATCTACCAGGTTCAGGAGGCAGGATCTGCCCTTGACAAAGCTAAATTGGGTAGGACCCAGTGTCTGTAGGTCCCCAATGTCTTTGTTTATGAGCTCCATAATGATCCTCTCCATAGCTTTGCAGACCAGGCTAGTCAGACTTATGGGGCGGTTGTTTCCAGGGTCCGTAGAGGCACCTACTTTGTGGAGTGGGACTACTGTTGCTGTACGCCATTCTTTGGGTACATATCCTGTAGTAAGGCTAAGATTGAATAGCAGCTTTATGTGAGGGTATAGCTCTTCTTGGAGTTCATGTAGCATGCAGCCCGGGACACCGTCCAGTCTCACTGATGCTGTGTTTTTTGCTTTGGAGAGGGCGGCTCTCACCTGGGCATCTGAGAAGTCAGGGAGGCAACACTCTGCTGGAATAGATATTTGTCCTTTTGGGGGGAGTTAGCAATGAACCTGTCTGCCAGGATCTTGGCAATGTCTGAGGGTTCAGTGTATTTTTTGTTATTATGGACTAACTCTGAGCATATCTGGGAGTTGCCACCCAGGTTTCTAACATAACTAATGAAAGCCTTATGATTATCTTTTGTTGCTTGTGCAATTTTTCTCTCGAAAGTGGCCTTGGATGTTTTTATGAGTGATCGTAGTTTTTTGCTAGTACTGATCAGAAATGCCTTCCCTTTTAGGGATTTTGCTCTATCATGTAGTAGCTTCCTCCTTCTGTTGTATAGCTTATTTATGGCTGGGGTCCACCAGACAGGACGCTTGCCTTTGGGGGAATGGGTCTTGGTTTTATTTGGGATTGCATGATCCATGCATTCCTGAAGGTGTCCATAGAATGCGTTTATAAAGGATTCAGCAGATAGGGCCGTGGTTTCCACTGGCCTGGGGGCCTTGATGGATTCCACTTTGGTTTTAAGAAGTGTGAAGTTAGCTTTTGAGAAGTTCTTCACTGTGGTCTTTTGTGCTGGGGGTGGGGGCGGGATGTGGATTTCTAGTGAGATTAATTTATGGTCCGATCTTACCAATGATGGGTATACTACTGGTATGGAACATTGTGTTCCCATGTTGGTGATGATCAGATCTGGTATGTTTTCCCCTCTTGTGGGAGTGGTGACAAATTGTTCCATAGCATATGAATTTATGAATTCTAAGAACCTCTGGGCTGGGGTGTTGGGGCTTGAGTAATGCTCCCAGTCTATGTTTGGATAGTTGAAGTCCCCCAATATGATGGTGTTTGGAGAGACCTTCATATTCTCCAGTGTCTTCAGGAAGGCCGAGTGGGGTTCCTGAGTTTGAGAGGGTGGTCTGTAGCATGCCACAAAATGAAAGGCAGTTTTGCCCACTGTTAGTTGCACATGGATGGTCTCCAATGCTTTGTGCAATGCCACTAACCTGGAGGTGTGGGTGTCCTTGATGAATATGGATACTCCCCCTCCTTTTGTGGTTCGGTCTGAGTTTTGGGGCCGAAAAGCATGATATGAGGTATAACCTGGTAGTGCTAGGGTGCTCTTGGGAGCCTTGAACCAGGTTTCTGTCACTGCACAGACATCGATGTTCTCCATACTGTGGAGGGCTTCGAGAGCGTGCATCTTGAGGTTTAGACTTCTGGCATTGAGCAGCATTGCCCTTAGTTTCTTTCTACTTGTGTTGTCTAAGGAGGTGGGTTTGTCTTTTGAGCCTTGCCTAAAAATGGCACTATGGGGGTGGCAAGAGCCTTTGCCAATATCCGAAAGCCCAGGGGTGACAGGTGCAAGCCGTCCCTTGTGAAGCAACGTGGCTTGTCGAGCATGTCATCCCAGGCAGACAGATACTGGATCTCCTTTGAATGACACCAATACTTAAGCCAATTGTTGAAATTGATTATTTTGTCTTTATACTGAGGCATCATTCTAGGTGAGGATAAGATGCTGCTCAAGGTCAGGGTCATACCGGCCTGGGCTACATGATCAGAGAGCTCCTCTATGTCTCTTTTCATGTAGTCAAGGGAGGTACATCTCAGGTCATTCACACCAGCACAGACAATGACTGAGTCATATTTGTACTTGCTTTGGAGTGACCAGAGTGCTTGTGCTATGTGGCAGATTCTAGCGCCCGACAGGCAGCTCACTGTGACCTTTTCTATGTTCAGCCTGGTGAGCGGGACGTCAGTGTGTCTGACTATAGAGTCACCTATTACAAGTGTATCAGGTATGTTGTTGAGCCTTAAGGGCTGTGGCTGTTTGCACACTGACTTTGTGAGCTATGTGTTGTCTGTGTTTTGTTTTGGGGTAGCAGTCGCTTGGGTGTCTGCTTTGGAGGTCTCCGCTGTTTTGGCAGATTTTTATTTAAAGCCTCCGAGTAAGTTTTTGTGTGTTTATGTGTTTGGTCTGCAGTTCTGGTAGGACTATGTGAGACTGGATTTGTGGTGTGTGTGGTTACCTGCCCCTCCTGACTGGTTACACCAGTACTGAGTCGAGAGAGCTCAGCCTCCAGTTTGGCTATATGGTTGCACCTCTCACTTATATTTGTACTTGTTGGGAGGAGGAAAGGGTTGTCTGTGTACGAGGCAGTTGTAACATTGCCTCAAGATTCCCAGATTCACCAGCTGGACTGGAGAGGAAACCAGTAACTGACCTTTGGACATGCTAGAATAGTATAGGGAACTCCTTTGAAACTGAATCAGAAAGGACCAATAGGGGATAAAGTACTCAAGGGGAGTATATGAGGATGTAGTGCTTATTTAGATTGTTAGTGCTTAACTTATAGAAATTGCTTATATGAGCAAGTGCAGGGTTTTGGATTTAGAATAGAGTGTTTAATTTGAGAGTTAGAGCAGTTCCAAGGGAAAAAGTGAAGAGTAGACTTTGTGGAGCCAGGAACAGTTTAAACTCGATTAACCAGCGCTGCCCGATGCACAAAACCGCGCAAAAGCTGCGCTAAGCGATTTTTATACCACGGAGAACAAAAGGATAGAAATTAGCCCAATATGGCCAATGAGCTATAAGTTGCTGGGCTGGGACCACTCGTACAGGGACAGATAGGCTGCTCAGAGTTCCCTCTCTCACAGTGAACAAGGAAGCCACCCAACTATTCAAGTATGATATGGGCAACACAGGAACCTTACCACAGTCCTGGATTCAGCAAAGCCTGAAAACCGGACGAGACTAGTACAGAAAGGCGGGAAAGCAGGGAGATTATTTTTTTGTATTTTTCCTTTTTTCACAGATAAAAGAAACGCAGCAACTTAAATAACTCTAAATACACAGAGGAGGCTAGCGCACTTGAGTGTGTAGCCTTGTTCTGGTGGCAGGCCTCTGCCCACCATAGGAAATCTAGGCACAGGCAAGGTATGATAGGAATCATTGTTTCCACGTTGTGACACTGTTGACTCCATAGACTTTTTTAAATACCACTGAAGTTTCCTCATATGCAGTCTTGCATATGGAATTAGAAGAATGCAGGAGGCCATGAACCCCAAGGCTTGCAGTATTTGCCTTGCAGAAAGTAGGGTTTTTGTGGCCACCTGTTTGAAGTAAGTCACCAAATGAATTTGCTTTTCTGGTATAAGGAAAGCCATCTGGGCAGTTGTATTCAAGCTTGCACCCAGGAATGTAATTTTATGGGAGGATACCAGTTGTGATTTCTTTTCGTTTATAGTGTACCCTAGACAAGTTAGAACCCTTTTTACAAATGCCAGATGTTTTGGAAGAATGTCCTTGTTTTCTGTCTGAATTAGACAATCGTCCAGGTATGGATATATTTGAATATTTCTTTGCCTGCAAAATGCAATTACTGGAGCCAGGCACTTTGTGAAGACCCTGGGCGCAGTAGATAAGCCAAAGGGCAGTGCAGAGAACTGGCAATGCAAGTAGCCTGCTTTGAAGAGGAGGTATCTTCTGCAAGATTCCCTGACTGGGATAGGCAGGTAAGCCTCTTTTAAATCTAGAGTTGCCAACCAGGCATCTTTGCCTAGCATTGGAAGTAACTGGTGAACAGTCAGCATCTTGAATTTTGGAATGTCCAGAAAGGTGTTTAGAGTAGATAAGTCCAGAATTGGACACCATGATTTGTCTTTTTGGGGTACCAGGAAAAGTCTTGAATAGAAACCTTGTCCCTTTTCCTCTTCTGGTACTAGCCGAATAGCCCCCATGTTCATGAGGGAAAGTACTTGTTTCTTGGCCTCCATTTGGAGTTGGCAACATGTGGAAATGAAATCTGTATCCCTGGGATACTATATTTAAAATCCATTTGTCCTGGGTTATAAGTTGCCAGTTTTTTGCATGAAGAGACAGTTTTCCCCCCAAAGGGGCGGCTAAAAGGTAAGTGCTTGGTAAGTGTAGAGGGAAGTCATTGAGACTGCTTACCATAGGGAGGTGTCTTGTTGTTTCCAGATTTGGAAGAGGAGGCACCCCATTGCTTTGTTCTGAAAGTCCCCTGGGGCTGAAACCTGGTGCCTTTGGAATGTCTGGGTTTGACTTGAGTGGCTCTCGAAGGAACTGGAAAGGACCAGTTCTTAGTAGGCCAGTGCCTACTAAATCTTGGAGGTTGCACTTGTAAGAAATCTTTCACAGATTGCATAGATTTAGCTTTATCTTCAATCTTTTTAAGAACTTCTTCAGCCTTATTACCAAAGAGACGGTCCTGTTGTAAAGGAGCATCTAACAATTTTGCTTTAACATGATCAGGCAGAGATTGCTCTTTGAGCAAAGCATGCCTTCTTAGCACAGACCCAGTTACAGCGGCCCTGCAAGAGGCCTCCAAAGAATCAAAACTACATTGCAAAGTATGTTTTCCAACTTGTTCAGCTGAATGCAATAGATCCTGTAAATCTTTATTTTCCACAGTCAGAAATCAACATCATTTTTTGTTTAAGCAGTCCCATGATATGCTGCTGCTATTTTAGCATATGGAATTGACAGTTTAAAGCCCTGATTGCCAAGGTTGCAGAAGTGTAGACTTTCTTACCCCATCTATCCAGCACTCTGGAATCTCTATCAGAAGGGGTAGGATTTTCAGCAGAAGCCTTAATGCCCTTGGGGTCCTGAGAAATGGTTTCAGGATCTGCAACAGGATTTTTAAAAGGAATTTGTGGGAGTCAGGAACCCTGTAGTATCTGTCTGGCTTACAAGGAGCCGGAGAAAGAGAATAAGGAGCCATACTAGATTCTGAAAAAACATCAACAATGTCTAGAACAAGAGGTACAGCCAAAGGCCTGTGCTGAGGAAGAAGAAGAAAATCCCTAAGCCTCTTTTTAGATTCAGAAAAATCCTGACTTTCCCAGTGGAAATGTTCCCTTAAGGTATGTAAAGTTTCCCAAAAAGAAAAATCCTCAGAGGGAGAAGCAGAAGGAATGGAATCCTCTGCATCAGTCCTCATAAGTAGGTATAGACAATTCCTATTCATTAGAAGAGTCAGAAGAAAAAGAATCCTGTTCAGAAGATTCATAGTCAATTTCTTGCCTAGGCCTCTTAAAGGGGGGGGGGGGCGTTGGCTACCCGATTAGAGTAATTAAATCTTCAGCCATTTTGATCATTTGTTTTTTAGGCACAGGGGCCTGCACATGTGGCCTAGGCGTCAATTTTTTAGACATAGTTCTAGATTTTGGCCATAATATTGAAGATGGCGTCGGTTTAATATACAAATCAGTAGGCCTGAATACACCCTCAGAAGCCGGTGCCTGCACAGTGGTTCCGGACCCATCCAAGGTAGAAACATCCGCAGGTTCCATAATTGAAGCATCTCGCGGCATACCAGACTCCAAATGGGTCTCAGTAGAGGCCTGCGAATGAGAAGTAGCATGTATCAGGGGCTGCGAAAGCGCCTCACTGAGTACCGGCGAACTGGTGACCGGCTTAGGAGAAGCATCTTCGGCAGTTTTGACCTCAATGGCCTGTCATTGACTTTTTCTTTGTGTTTTTTAGGTATTCCGGTAGTCGGATTGCTAACCAACATAATTTCTGGATAATTAAACAGTGATCCAAAAAATTTAGAAGCAAACATGTACCGATGACGGATAGTATGTTGATTAAATAAAGCACAAATACAGACAGCAAGGTACGTCGTGGTCAGGGCCTAGACAAGGAATAGAGTACAAGTGAAAATCCTTATGAGCTATTTGCTTCCCACAAGTAATACAATTATTAACTTTTACTGACATCGGTAAGGAGCAAGAAAAAGTTTCCCCAACGGGGTACTTAGCTTTTTGTTGAAGACTTTGGTTCTGAAACTCGAAAAAGAAAATTTCAGGAGTCGGCCGACCGGCACTTGCGAACTGCTTCTGCTTCGGGCACTGCGCGGCAAGAAAGACTGATGTAATGGCATTGGCTGCATGTTTTATACCCCTGACGACCTGATGTCATGGAAGAAGGGACAGCAACTGACACAGGACCCAAGAATTTGTTAATCAGGCTGACTGAGGGCAACCTGCCAGCAGATTACCCAAATGTAATGACTGCAACAGTGAAACACGAAGAACATCATTAAGACACTGCACCTGAGGTGCAGTATTTGCTAGGGTCTGATACTACGATGCAGTCTGACAGGGAATTTGATGTCATGCTATAATGTTTGGGACTATTAATTAGTTATGTGAAACCAAAGAAATTCACCCTAGATCTAGAGGAGTTAAGAGTTTACGTCCAACCAAGTGACATTCACATCACCTAGTAGGATTATTTCTTATGAAAGTGTTATGGATATCCAAATGTAGGATACCTTCTAGTACAGCTGTATTGTCAGAAGGAGTGATGTAAAAACAGTAATACATATTTTGTTATAACTGTTTAATCTCAGGAAAGTTTTAAAGAAGCGCTGCTGAACTGAATTTTAGTTTTGGTTTGTTGCCGGGGGGGGGGGGGGGGGAATGTTAAAGCAATACCACTTTCTTCTTGAAACAGTCATTACGGTTGATATTCCAGCTGTGAGATGTACTTTTGGAGTCGTTTATGCTGGGTTTACGCTAAGTTTCAGTTACAGCGAGAATATCAGGCTTACGCTGGGTAATCCAGCCATGCAGTTCAGCAATGTTATTTCTTAAACGTCTAACATTCATGGCAACAAAAGTTAAATTACCAGGGTTGGGTGCTGACTGATGTTGGGTTACAGTAGTGTGTGGAAGACAACTGTCTTGAGCTGACCAATGTAGGGTTAGAGCAGTGTGCGGAAGACAACTGTCTTGTGATGACCGATGTAGGGTTAGAGCAGTGTGCGGAAGACAACTGTCTTGAGCTGACTGATGTAGGGTTAAGAACAGTGTGCAGAAGACAACTGTCTTGAGCTGACCAATGTAGGGTTAGAGCAGTGTGTGGAAGACAACTGTCTTGTGCTGACCAATGTAGGGTTAGAGCAGTGTGTGGAAGACAACTGTCTTGAGCTGACCAATGTAGGGTTAGAGCAGTGTGCGGAAGACAACTGTCTTGAGCTGACCAATGGGTTAGAGCAGTGTGCGGAAGAAAATTGTCTTGTGCTGATCGATGTAGGGGTAGAGCAGTGTGTGGAAGACAACTGTCTTGAGCTGACCGATGTAGGGTTAGAGCAGTGTACGGAAGACAACAGTCTTGTGATGACCGATGAAGGGTTAGAGCAGTGTGCGGAAGACAACTGTCTTGAGCTGACCGATGTAGGGTTAAGAACAGTGTGCAGAAGACAACTGTCTTGAGCTGACCGATGTAGGGTTAGAGCAGTGTGTGGAAGACAACTGTACAATTAATGGGCTTACTGTACATCAGCAACCTGACTCCAGCAGGGTATTAATGTACAAGTAATGGGCTTACTGTACATCAGTACCCTGATTCCCTGATTTGGGAAGCAAGCATTCCCCAGCAGGGTATTAATGTACAAGTAATGGGCTTACTGTACATCAGTACCCTGATTGGAGAATGAGCGTTCTCCAGCAGGGTATTAATGTACAAGTAATGCCTGATAAAAAACAAGTCCACCGGTTCACTGCAACATATCCAGCTGCAGTGGAGCTCGGAATGAGAAAAAGGAACAGCCACCATTATTTTACACTCACTAAGCAGCACTTTTGTTACTTAGCGAGTGTAAAATGTGAAAAAAAGACAATTAAAAAACATTGTGTGTGTTTTTCAGTGTATGTGTACATGTCAGTGAAAATGAGAGCAAGCCATTATTCTACACTTGTGAAGCAGTGTTTTGATGTTTTGCAAGTGTAAAATAAAAAATGAAAAAAAATTAAAACTAAAGCATGCGTGTGAGAGTGTATGAGAGTAGGAGAGAGAGAGATCGATCGTCTGAAACAGAAAAAAAGTGTTATGTGTGTTTATGTTTCTGTCTGCGTGTGTGAGTGAATGCATGCATTAAAAGCAGAAGTGTGTGCGTGTGTATCTGTGTGTGTGTGTGTGTGTGTGTGTGTGTGTGTCTGTGTGCATGTGCATGAGAGACACAGAAAGCGATCACGTGATCCCTGGCAATGGCAGGAGTTTTGCAAACCTCTCACCTCAGACATAGTTATCAACCTATTACCACAAGAAATCTGGACAAAGGCTGACATAATGAGCTCACAAATTCTAAGAAATTGGGACACATTTTAAATATTATTCTTATAAGCTTAGAAAGTTGCTAGAATAAAAAGGATTTGTATTAGCATGTATTTTCTTAAGGACATGAAGTCTGAAACTCACATGCATGTCATTATTTAGAGACTTTAGTCTTCAGATCATCCTAGTGGTTTGTCAAAAAAAAACCACAGGTTTGAGGAACAGACCAAAAACATGAGGCAAAAAAACTGGGCATTCTGCCAAAATGTGTATACTTGAGAGGTATGCTCTTAGATCAAAGTAGGTGGATAAGCCTAAAATAAATGGGACAAAGGCTCCAAATAGGAACATATTTCAAATGATTTGCATTCGTATGCACTTTCTGATGCAGTGGGGTGTGTGCGTGTGAGAGTGAGATCTACCACTGGCAGTGGCAAAGTGGTGTGCATACCTCTGGACCCTTCAGCTGAAGAAATCCGGATAAAGCCTGAAATAGAAGGGAACAAAGGCTCAAAAATAGGACCAGATTTTAATTACTGCTCTTATAAAATTACAAACATGTTTAAATAAAAGGGTTTGTGTTAACATGCATTTTCTGAAGGAAATAAAACTCTGAAACTCAGATGTATGTCATCATTTAGTAACTTCTGTCTCCAATGACTGTCAATAAACCAGATGTTTTAGGAGTAAGGAACCAAAAATATAAAACAAATACCTGGATTTTTGTTATAAAATAAAGTAAATACCTGGATTTTTGTTAGTGTTATATTTTGTATGTAAAATGCTCCTTCCAACACCAATAACATATAATACTACAGCAAGTTTGAAACATTAGACGGAGTAACTATTTTACATCAAAAATATATATAAAAAATAATATAGTACTTAAAAAAATAAGTAAAACAACAAATTTACAGATATTCGATTCTTTAAGTACAATAATGTCCTCCTGGATGTGTCTTAATGTGTAATTAATGCCCTTCCAGGGAGTAGAGGCCCTCTTTCTGCAGCAATGGGCCTCATAACACCCCTGGGTGGGTGTTAGTTACACATTAACACATACTCTGTCGGGCATTATTGCTTGCTTATACATGTATACACATGGACAACAAAAATTTAAGAACTACGAAAAGAAATACAGGTTGTAGTGAATGAGTATCCTGGCCCAAAATGCTAAATTATAAGAAAATCCGGGGTTTTTCCAAGGCTCACTCCAAGTTTTGGATTTACTGGCATTTTCCCACAGAACAATCAAAGATCAGTGTCTTTTAAGATTCACAACTTTCTTTCTATCTTTATAGAATCAAACTGGGCAGAAATTAATCCTGAACACAGCACTGACATCTGGGAACAAAATTCAAGCTACAAACCAATTTGCTGTTCCCTCTCTTTACAGTTTTGGAGTGATTGACTGGCCCCAAAACACGTTGGATAGATTAGACAGGAAAATAAGAAGAATGCTTCATGCTTACCAAATGATTTATAAAAATCAGTGCATACCATGATTATATATTCCCTGTTCCAAAGGAGGGATGGGCTTCCTTGAAAGTGACTATATGTACAGATCTGCAATCATGGGACTCCACACTTATCTGCTGACCTCACAAGACCCAAACATAGTGAAAGTTTTAATAAATTAAACAAATGAAATAAAAAAGAGAAAAGACCACGCTGGAAGCAGAATAATCTTGGTTAGTGCTTTTGTTTACTAAAAATACGTAAACTTCTTCAGACAATACAACAATGACTAAAACCTGTTTAAATACAATAAAATTAATGATGTCATTACTTACAAAAATAACCCCACCCCATTTTAAAGTCACAACCATACTCAAAAGGTTCTATATGTACATGTAAATCTCAAGTGCTTTACTTTTACCATTAAAAAGTCAACAGAAAACTAGAAAAGTTTACAAAACCAATGAATTGAATATTATAAAGGTAATATATCTCAAGTGGCTAAATAAATAAAATTCTTCCTACTATCTCAATAAAGCTTTTAATTTTAAAATACTCTTGATCGAAATAAGATCATTAAGCCCTGGTGGGGCTGCAGCATTGAATTTTAGTTGCCACAAAACTTCCTTTTCTTCCAATTTTAAATAGGACCACCCCTGCCATTCTCCAAAACCTTGTCAATGGCTAAGAAGAGAAAATCGTGCTCAGGGAAAGTCAGTAAATGTCTAGCCAGGACATTATTAATGTTCCCCTTTTGCATTGCATAACAGTGTTCATATATTCTATTTTTAGTGGTCTATCGGTTTTTCCCACATAAAAGGTGGGACATTTAGAACATAAGTATTTTCTTCTGATTTTTTGTTAAGTTTTACTGCTTTGCTGCCTACTTTTTGGCATTTTCCGGCTTGCTAAAGTTTATATCTGTAACAGTAACAGTACTTGGAACACATCTAGAGCCTGTTTACTGCATTTCCTGTGTTGCACTTAATTTAAAATAGTTTTTTTCTCTAAAAACTGCATTTTACCTAATTTTGGCCTAGCACTCAAGTGTGGGGTTATTTATTGCATTGTTGTGATTATTTTGCTGCTTGTGTATCTCTGCTACCTTTAAACTACAACAAAAAGAAAAAAAATCTTGCTTTTTCCCACTTTCTGAAAGTTAAGAAAGTTCAGTTACAGATTTGCTGTTCTGAACTGTTTGGAAGTTTCTAGAAGGCCAGTGCTTGCTTGGGCTAAAGGGAAGTCTCTGTGTTCACCAGTGGGAGTGGTTAACACTGAACAGCCTGCCTGTCCCTGGAGGAGTGGTTACTACCTAGAAGCTGTAGTTTTATTGGCCATTTTGGGTCAATTCTAAACTCCTTGATCTCTCTCTCTTAAAACCCTACAACTCTCTTTTTGCGCGGTTTTTGCGCACTGAGCAGCGTCGGGCAGCGCTGCCTAAACAGGTTTAAACTATTCCAGGCTCCACAAAGTCTGCTCTTCACTTTTTCCCTTAGAACTGTTCAAACTCTCAAAGTAATCACTCTACTCTCTTTCTAAAGCCCTGCACTTGCTCAGCTCTTATAAGGAAACACTAACTAAAGCACTACACCCTCCTTGACTTCTCATAAGTATTAGGCCCCCGATTGGTCCTTCCTGATCAAGTGAAAAATCAGTTCCCTTCCTTAATCTGATCAGTAAAAAAACAGTTCCCTATACTAATCTGGTATGTCCAAGGGTCAGTTTCAAGGTTACTCTCCAGTCCAGCTGGTGAATCTGGGAATTTTGAGGCAATGTTACAATTGCCTTATGTACACAGACAACCCTCTCCTCCTTTCCTCCTTCCAACAAACTCTAATACATGTGAGAGATGCAGTTACACAGCCAAACTGGAGGCAGAGCTCTCTCAACCCAAGACTGGCACAGTCAGTCAGGAAAAAAAGGTAACCACCCACACCGCAAATCCAGTCTCACACAGACCTATTGCATCTGCATACCCAACACATAAACACACAAAAACATACTCGGAGGCTCTAAATAAAAATCTGCCTAAACAGCAAAGACCTCCTAAGCAGATATCCAAGCAACAGCCACCCCTCAACAATACCCTCGAATCACATATCTCACAAAATCAGTGTGCCTCACAGTCACAGCCCTTAAGGCCAAACAACAGACCAAATACACTTGTTATAGGGGACTCTATTGTCCGGCACACTGAAGTCCCGCTCACCAGACTGAACAAGGAGAAGGTCACTGTAAGCTGCCTGTTGGGTGTCAGGATCTGCCACATAATGCAAGCATTCAGGTCACTACAAAGCAAGTACAAGTATGACTCTGTCATTGTCCATGCTGGTGTGAATGACCTGAGACGTACCTCCCTGGACTACATGAAAAGAGACATAGAGGAGCTCTCTGACCATGCAGCCCAGGCTGGTAGCATCTTGCCCTCACCAAGAATGATGCCACAGTATAAAGACAAAATTATCAGTTTCAACAATTGGCTAAAGTATTGGTGTCATTCAAAGGGGATCCAGTATCTGTCAGCATGGGATGACATGCTCGACAAGCCACGTTGCTTCGCTAGGGATAGCTTGCACCTGTCACACTTAGGCTTTCGAATACTAGCCAAGGCACTTGCCACCCCCATAGTGCCTTTTTTAGGCAAGGCTCAAAGGACAAACCCACCTCCATAGACAACCCAAGGATAAAAAAACTAAAGGTAATGCTACTCAATGCCAGAAGTCTAAACCTCAAGATGCACATACTCGACGCTCTCCTCAGTATGGAGAAAATCGATGTCTGTGCAGTAACAGAAACCTGGTTCAAGGCTCCTGAGGGCACTCCAGCACTACCAGGTTATAACTCATACCATGTGTTCCGGCCCCAAAACTCGGACCGAAGCACAAAAGGAGGGGGAGTTTCTATATTCATCAAAGATACCTACACCTCCAGGTTAGTGGCACTGCATGAAGCATTGGAAACCATCCATGTGCAACTAACAGCAGGCAAAACTGCCTTTCAGTTTGTAGCCTGCTACAGAACATCCTCCCTATTACAGGAACCCCACTTGGCATTCCTGAGAACATTGGAGAATATGAAGGTCTCTCCAAACACTATGTTATTGGGTGACTTCAACTACCCAAACATTGACTGGGAAAACTACTCAAGCCCAAACACCCTCGCCCAATGGTTCCTTGAATTTATAAACTCTAACGCAATGGAACAACTGGTCACCACTCCCACAAGAGGGAACAACATATTGGACCTGGTCATCACCAACATGGGGACTCTATGTTCCACACCAGAGGTAAACCCCTCATTGGTAAGATCAGGCCATAAACAAATTGCCCTGGACATCCATATCCCGTCCCCACCCGCAGCCAAGGAAATCACTGTAAAGAATTTCTCAAAAGCCAACTTTGCACTTCTCAAGACTGAGGTGGATTCCTTCAAAGCCCCTGGGCCAGAGGATAATACAGCCCAATCCGCAGAATCCTTTACAAATGCATTCTATGAGCACCTGCAGGAATGCATGGATCGTGCTATCCCAAATAAAACCAAGACTCACTCCTCCAAAAGCAGGAGACGGGTCTGGTGGACCCCGGCCATAAATAAACTATACAACAGAAGGAGGAAGCTACTACATGATAGAGCAAAATCCCAAAAAGGAAAGGCATCTCTGATCAGTATTAGCAAGAAACTTCGATCCCTCATAAAATCATCAAAGGCCAGTTTCGAAAGAAAAATTGCCCTAGACACTAAAGATAATAACAAGGCCTTCTTTAGTTATGTCAGGAACATGGGCGGAAACTCCCAGATATGCTCTGAATTGTTGCATAATGGTACAAAATATACCGAACCTACAGATATAGCCAACATCCTGGCAGACAGATTCAGCACAAACTTCTCCCCCCCCCCCCCAAAAGGAGCAAATGCCTATCCCAACTGAATGTAACCTCCCTGACATCACAGATGCACAGGTGAAAGCTGCCCTCTCCAAAGCAAAAAACACAGCATCTATGGGACCGGACGGTGTCCCAGGCTGTGTCTTACACGAGCTCCAAGAAGAACTGAACCCTCACATTAAGTCACTGTTCAAACTTAGCCTTACTACAGGATATGTACCCAAAGAATGGCGTACAGCTACAGTGGTCCCACTCCACAAAGGTGGTGCCACAACGGACAACGGAAACTATCGCCCCATAAGCCTGACTAGTCTGGTCTGCAAAGCTATGGAGCGTATTATCACAGAACTCATAAACAAAGACATTGGGAGCCTCCAGACACTGGACCCTACCCAATTCGGCTTTGTTAAGGGCAGATCTTGCCTCTTAAACCTAGTTGATTTCTTTGAAACAGTTACCAAAGTCATAGATGAGGGCAAGGTAGTCCACACAGCCTATCTAGACCTCGCAAAAGCCTTCGACACAATACCCCACTCGGGCATCATAAATAAGCTTACCAGCTTAAATATCAACCCCTATATCACAAGATGGGTTGCAAACTGGCTCAGAGATAGAACCCACATGGTCAGAATCGCAGGTGCCATGTCCGAATCCAAACCAGTTACAAGTGGCATCCCACAGGGCTCAGTTCTGGGATCTCTCTTGTTCGGTATATACTTCTCTGAGGTTCAGGCTAACATGGGGGGATTATGGCTGACAAAGTTCGCAGATGACTGCAAAGTGGGGGCCATAAATGAATCTCCAGCTGACAAAAGCATCCTCCAAAAGGGTCTCACAGAGACGGATGCTTGCTGCCAGAGCCACGGCCTCAAGCTAAATGCTAAAAAGTAGTCATCCCTTTTGGGAAAAACAAGGTGCCCACAAATTACCACATAGATGGTAATCCATTAAGTACGGAAGAAGTAATTCGAGATTTGGGGACCAACGTAGATAGTAATCTCTCCTTTGATAATCATGTTGCCAAAGTGGTTAGAAAGACCTTCTATATAGCCCACCTTATCACAAAAGGGTTCGTATCTAGATCAAGAGAGGTCATTGTGCCCCTCTACTCATCACTCATCAGGCCCATAACTGAATACAATGCCCCTTTTGGGATGTACCTTACCCGACACCTGCAGCAACTGGAGAGACCCCAAAAGTAACTCACCAAGAGGATCATGGGCTACAAACAGATGTCCTATGCAGCTCGACTAAAGAAACTCCAGCTCTACTCAGTTGCTTACCGCCTACTCAGAGGTGATCTATGCCTGACGTACAAAGCCATGTCAAACTCAGAATTAATGGACATGCTCCACCTCAAAAAATCCAAGTCCCTTAGAGCTACACGCTCCAGGGACCTATACCTCAGCACAAAAATAAATAGGACATGCTGGAGGGACAGATTCATTTCCCAGAGGCTCCCCTCACTCTGGAATAGAATCTTAATTCATGTTAGACATAGCCCCTCACTGACCCTCCAAGCAAAATCTGGACGTGTGGATGGGAAATCGCAAATTCACCCCTGGGATCTCTTCTGTGTCCCTGCTAGACAGAGGCACAGTAAACTAATCTTAAAAGGGTACCTTCTGTGACCTACTTTACAGAGGCACAGTAGGCTAATCTAATAGGGAGGCGGAAGCCAAATACACTCTGGCTAGGCTTATAAATGCCCTAGGGCAGATAGCCTAGTATCTACCTATGAACCTATAAACCTAGAGAGAGCACTCCTCTAGTGTTGCAATTAAATCTATTTTTGATATACAACTTCAACTTGCCTATTGTAACTGAGTTTCCTACTTTGATATATGTACACCAAACACAGTTTTCACACTTGTACATACCACAATGTGGCTGATGGCAATAGGATTTGTTACCTTCAAGCAAGCCTTTTAAGTGAATCCCCCTTCGAAATATTATATGAGGGCACTCAGCAATATGCTTACCTACAAGTTGGTCCTCGAACAGAAAACACAAATTTTTATAAATAATAGATTTTAAAAGAGGGGCATCCAAGGAAAATGTAGTAATAAAACTCAATCTCCTGGTCTGAAGAAGTTTACGTATTTTTAGTAAACTAAAGTGCTAAACAGGAATGGAAATTAAACCAGAAGTAGATAAAAACCAGGCAGCAACTGAATGTGACAAAAAAAACAAAAGAAAGAATATAAAGTAAAGGATCAGATGAGAAGCAAGAAATGCGGAAAAAGCATAAATATAGTTGCAAGTATAGAAAACTTCTGGAAGAATCTCATGTTGATCAGGAACGAACGCAGGAATGGTTAAGGAGAGGCGAATTCAAACCAAGAGATGAAAGGTTAATATTGGTAGTCCAAGATAGTGGTCTGCATACATGTTGGTTTATAATGTCCACTGAACATGTGGGAGAAACAGACAAATGAAGGTTTTGTAAAACCGAATTGGAAACAGTTGCACACCTCCTTGCTGGCTGCAACATACTAATGGCAGGACGACTGCATACTGAAAGGCATAATAATGTGGCGAGACTGTTGCACTGGGGATTGTGCAAACATTATGGTATTGAAGTGGCCGAAAAATGCTGGAAACATGAGCCACAAAGCATCATAGAAAATGACAACGTTTATGTCATATGGAATCACCCGTTACCAACAGTTCAAAAGACAGATGCTAGAAAACCAGATACAGTGGTCCAAGAAAAGAAGACTAAAGTATCACTGATCATTGAAATTGCCACACCGAGTGACTAGAGTGACTTTTGTACAGAGAGAGACACAAAGTCATAAAATATCAGAATCTGCGGGCAGAAATGAGAGCAATGTGGAAGAAAGGTACCCAGACAGTTCCAATAGTAGTAGGAGCAACGGGGTCTTATAAAAAGGAATCTACAATCATATTTAGATATATTACTGATCCATGTAAACTCCATATGAACTGCAGAAGGAGTCATTACTGGGCACATTGCAGGTGCTGTGAAGAGCACTTTGGGTGAACTCAAAGATTGAAACAATACTAATTTCATAAACTTTAATCATACTTTGACTTAGGAATGGGGTCCTTTCCTGTCATGGTATTAGAAACCCAAAAAACCTGGAGAAATTAAAAAGCAGAACTCACTTTCAGTGGTTATCTATGAGGAAAAGCTGCTATCAACAGCAGAGGAGCTAACAATGCAGAATCACACAGCAGAGGAGCTAACAATGCAGAATCACACAGCAGAACATAAAGAAGTTGCTCATGACAAACTACACAGATCTGTCAATAACTGTTGCTAAAACAAAAAGAAATACAGACTGTACTAAGATTCCTGCTACACCTCTTCTGCTACTAATCTGACATAAGTAGTCACTGAAAAGGTCACCTAGTGTCTGTAGACTGCAGCTACAAAGTCACTGTGATGAACGATCAAGAGTTTAGCAACAGTCAAAACCTGAACAGATTATTACCTCCAGGACTGCTAAATTACAGTCAAAACCTGAACAGATTATTACCTCCAGGACTGCTAAATTACAGTCAAAACCTGAATAGATTATTACCTCCACGACTGCTAAATTACAGTCAAAACCTGAACAGATTATTACCTCCAGGACTGCTAAATTACAGTCAAAACCTGAACAGATTATTACCTCCAGGACTGCTAAATTACAGTCAAAACCTGAACAGATTATTACCTCCAGGACTGCTAAATTACAGTCAAAACCTGAACAGATTATTACCTCCAGGACTGCTAAATTACAGTCAAAACCTGAACAGATTATTACCTCCAGGACTGCTAAATTACAGTCAAAACCTGAACAGATTATTACCTCCAGGACTGCTAAATTACAGTCAAAACCTGAACAGATTATTACCTCCAGGACTGCTAAATTACAGTCAAAACCTGAACAGATTATTACCTCCAGGACTGCTAAATTACAGTCAAAACCTGAACAGATTATTACCTCCAGGACTGCTAAATTACAGTCAAACCCTGAACAGATTATTACCTAAATTACAGTCAAAACAGTCAAAACCTGAACAGATTATTACCTCCAGGACTGCTAAATTACAGTCAAAACCTGAACAGATTATTACCTCCAGGACTGCTAAATTACAGTCAAAACCTGAACAGATTATTACCTCCAGGACTGCTAAATTACAGTCAAAACCTGAACAGATTATTACCTCCAGGACTGCTAAATTACAGTCAAAACCTGAACAGATTATTACCTCCAGGACTGCTAAATTACAGTCAAAACCTGAACAGATTATTACCTCCAGGACTGCTAAATTACCGTCACTTTCACTTGAATGGGCTGCTACCCGACAGTAGTTACAATACAATGAACAGAAGCAGTTATGAAATCACAGGGAACTCAAGGTCAGCTGGTGTTATGAACAATGCTCCCATCTAGCTCCCCCCCCAAACTAAAGGTCTTCTCAGAGTTGAGAATAAAAAAAGTCTTGCAGTATCAAATGCCTCTATTAAACTGCAGCAAAAAGCTCCTTACAACAGTTTGCTGATTTTCATTCAAGTTAAACAGAAAAAGATGGAAAATAAGTCCTCAAGTTAATCAAATTGCTATTTATATAGTAGATATATGTTGGTAAATGGTGTTAAAAACGTTGCTAATCTGTAGCAAAAAATGATAACAGCTACTTGCTATAGAAGTGGCTTTGCTCCTTTCCTGCTCCTGGCTAGTTTTCGCTTCTATTTCTATTTATCTTTTGCATGCAGTTCCTATTTATTTCTCATTGCTTGCATGACTTCCACACTATCTCTTTGATTGTACACCTCCATTACTTCATAATTTTTATATAACTTATACTGCATAGTATGTAAAAGTTTGCTATTACCTTGTAATCCTTGTTGATCTTGTTGCACGTTTTCTTATTTTTGTTTTTGCCTACTTGTACTTAACTAATTTGTACAGTTCTGGAGCTTTTCTCCCCGGATCTCCACTGAAAACGGGTTTTTCCAACCCAATTGGACATTACCCGGTTAACAAATGTAAATAAATAAATAAATAGTATTAAAGCTTTATTTTATTCATTTAAAAAAATGTCTTCAAGATAAACTAAGATTTATTATGTATCAAAAGATAGTAGCGCTTTTCTAAGCTGTGCCGAACCTTTGCAGAACTGTAGCAAAGACCCAAGCTACTGCCTGTTACACTTCCTAATGCACAAACACTGATGGTCGCTGAAATAAATCATTACAGTCACTGCTAAATTAAACCATAAGATACACTGCTTAATTAAATCACAGATACTGCGTAATTAAACCATAACAGATACTGCTTAATTAAATCACAGATACTGCGTAATTAAACCATAACAGATACTGCTTAATTAAATTACAGATACTGCTTATCTGCTATGGTTTAATTAAGCAGTATCTGTTATAGTTTAATTAAGCAGTATCTGATTTAATTAAGAAGTATCTGTTATGGTTTAATATACAATATACAACCAAACACCCTAATACTGGGTGAATTCAACTACTCTGCCATTAACTGGGAAAACTACTCGTGTACCAACACCTTTGCCCAACGGTTCTTGGAATTCATAAATTCCAATGCCTTGGATCAACTAATCCATAGTCCCACCAGGGGCTCCAATATCCTAGACCTGGTCATTACCAACATGGGAAATCGATGATCCACACCTAAGGTCAACCCCTCGTTGGTCAGGTCAGACCATAAGCTAATCACTCTTAACATCCACATTCCACCCCCACCCCCCAGTAGGGAAACCTCCATAAAAAACTTCTCCAAAGCCAACTTCATGCTACTCAAGTCAGAAGTGACAAATTTCATGACACCCATGCAGACGGGAACTGAAAGTTCGACTGCTGAGTCCTACACTAATGCACTGTACAAGCACATCCACTCATGCATGAATCGTGCCATTACAAATAGAACCAAGATGCTCTCCTCCAAAAAAAGGAAGCCAATCTGGTGGTCCCCTGCCATAAACAAACTTTACAACAAAAGGAAGAAACTGTTCCAGAAAAGAGGAAAATCCCAGGATGCAAAAAACTCCCTTATCAGCCTCAGTAAGAAGCTGAGATCCCTCATAAAATCCTTCAAAGCTAGTTACGAAAATAAAATTGCCAAAGATTCTAAAGACAACCACAAGACATTCCAGAACTATGTCAAGAATCTAAATGGCAATGCTCAGATCTGCTCTGAGCTACAACAGAATGGCATTAAATATACTGATCCCGAAGATACTGCCAATATCCTGGCAGATCAATTCAGTGCCAACTTCACCCCCTTTCACCCCCTAAATGGCCCATCTCAATACTGGAAGATTGCCAAATTCCGGTAATAACGGCCACACAAGTAAAAAACGCACTGTCCAAAGCTAAGAATACAGCATCCATTGGACCAGATGACATCCCGGGCTGTGTACTACATGAACTACAAAATGAAATGACACTCACCTAAGTGTCATGTTTAATCATACCCTCACCTCAGGCTTCGTGCCCACTGAGTGGCGCACAGCTACAGTTATCTCACTCCACAAGGAAGGATCCACGCTGGATCCCGGGAACTACCACCCCATCAGTCTGATGAGCCCGATCTGCAAGGCCATGGAACGTATTATCCTGGAACTTATAAACAAAGACATTGGCAAACACTGGACCCCACCCAGTTTGGGTTCGTGAAGGGCCAATCTTGTCTCCTGAACCTGACTGACTTCTTCGAATCAGTCTCCAGAACACTGGACAAGGGTAAGGCAGTCCACAAAGCCTATCTGGACCTTGCCAAGGCTTTTGACACCACCCACCACTCTGGAATCATAGATAAACTTACTAATCTGGGCATTAATCCCCACGTCACTCGATGGGTTGCCAACTGGCTTACTGACAGAACCCACACTGTAAAAGTAGCTGACTTCAAATCCAGCTCCAGACAAGTGACAAGTAAAGTACCTCAGGGTTCAGTCCTGGGACCTCTCTTGTTTGGCATCTACTTCTCTGAAGTACAGGCCAACACTAAGGGACTCTGGCTAACAAAGTTCGTAGATGACTGCAAACTGGAAGCCATTATTGAATCCCCAAATAATGTGGATACTCTACAAAAGGGCCTTACAGAAACAGATGCTTGGTGTCAGAGCCATTGGCTCAAACTCAATGCCAAGAAATGTATAGTTATCCACTTTGGGAAAAAACATGTACCCGTGAATTGCCACATAGGTGGCAGTACACTAAACACCGAAAGTGTGATAAGAGACTTAGGGACACAGGAGGACAGTGGTCTAACCTTCAATAACCACATAGCTACAACAGTCAGGAAATCCTTCTATATGGCACATCTCATCACTAAGGGCTTTTCATCCAGAAAAAAGGAGGTCATTGTCCCACTGTACTCATCCCTCATTAGACCCATTATAGAATACAACGCCGCATTTGGTATGTACCTCTCAAGACATCTGCAACAATTGGAAAGGCCGCAGAAATACCTCAATAAAAGAATCACAGGCCTAAAGCAGATGCCCTATGCTGACCGCCTTAAAAACTCCATCTATACTCTGTCGCATATCGTCTACTCCGAGGCACTCTCTGCTTAACATACAAGGCCATGTCAAACCCAGAGCTGTTGGACATGCTACACTTCAAGAAATCCCAATCCCTCAGAGCCACATGATCCAGGGATCTAAACCTTGTCATCACAATAATAAAAAAAACATGCTGGAGGGACAGGATCCTGACCCAGAGACTCCCCAGACTCTGGAATAGACTGCACATACATGTCAAGCAGAGCGTCTCTTTGGCTCTCTTCAAAAGGAACCTTGATGACTGGATGGGAGAAAGGAAATAAGGAAATTCACCCCGGGGATTACGTCAGTCGCCCTGCTAGAGAGGGGTCCAGGGAAGTAAATGTGGGAAAAAATAGCCAGGGAATTGTTATGGCTAGGCTTGTATAGGCCCTAGGGCCGATAGCCTAGTACCAACCTATGAATTAAGCAGTATCTGCAATTTAATTAGGCAGTAATTAAACCATAACAGATCCTGCTTAATTAAGCCATACTTAAACCATAATAGACACAGCTTGACTAAACCATTACAGATACTGCTTAAATTAAATCAGATACTGCTTAATTAAATCATTACAGGTGCTGCTTAATTAAATCAGATACTGCTTAACATATACTGCTAATTAAACCATTACAGACACTGCTTAATTAAATCATTACAGGTGCTGCTTAATTAAATCAGATACTGCTTAATTAAATCATTACAGGTGCTGCTTAATTAAATCAGATACTGCTTAACATATACTGCTAATTAAACCATTACAGACACTGCTTAATTAAATCATTACAGGTGCTGCTTAATTAAATCAGATACTGCTTAACATATACTGCTAATTAAACCATTACAGACACTGCTTAATTAAATCAGATACTGCTTAACATATACTGCTAATTAAACCATTACAGACACTGCTTGCAGATATCAATCAGAACCTCTTCTATAATGCCAAATGCACCCTTTTAAAGTCTGCAACTACAGCAGCTGCCCCTTTTGCCCAAGCCTACCAACAACTTGATTTTGCAATGGAATCCACTGAACAGACTACTGACTACAGACACTAACAGACAAGTACCACTAATTAAGCAGCTCTGGTCATGACAAGATTTTTTTTAATCCATTAGCTCTAATGTGGTACTGTACCTGCAAAGTAACTACAACAGTTAGTAGGGGGTAAATAAATTATATTATGACAGTATATACATATCTATATCTGTCTATGTAGATAGATTGATTGATATATATATATATAATTTTCCTCACTATTGATGTAGTGGACCTCTTTACTAGTATTCCTAAAATTGAGGGGATGGAACTTTTTTACAATTCCATGCAACAATTTTCTTCCCTTTCAGAAGACAGGATTAGGCTCTTAGTCGAGCTGATGGAACTCATTTTGGACAATAATTTTGTCCATTTTGAAGGTGAATTTTACCAGCAAATCAGAGGAGTTGCGATGGGGCCAGCCTGTGCCCACCAATGCCAATATTGTCATGCTGGGATGGGAGGATGAATTTATTGTTAAGAGTTCCTTTGACAAGCACCTACATCTTTTTTTATTTTTTTGGGGGTTTTGATGGAAACAGGTCGCAGGTAGGCTGGCCCCATTTGCGAAAAATCCTTCTCGCAACTGACTGTTTGAGGGACCACTCGTGAGGCAATAGTATTGCCCTGCTCAGCCTGTCGGCTATGGCGTTGCATGCCCCGGGATGTCGTTGCGATCAGAAAGCGACCGTGGACTCTGCCCATTGCCAAATTCTCATGGCCTCTCTGCATAGTTGGTAAGACCTGGTTCCCCCTTGCTTGTTTATGTACCAGACTACGGACATGTTGTCTGTCTGAACTGCAATGGTCCCTGGAGGAAGAAGGGGAGCAAAGTGTTGCAACGCCAAAAACACTGCCCTCAACTCCAGAACATTGATGTGCAGATTGTACTCCAGATTGGTCCATTCGCCTTGGACTGTCTGTCCCTGAAAGATGCCCCACCCTATCAGGAAGCGTCCGTGGTTATCGCCGCTGTGGTGGGTAGCACAAATGGTCTTCCGCTGGATAGGTTGCAAGTCTGTAACCACCACATTAGGTGTGATTTGCATGTTTTCGTTATCAATATTTCGTGAGTCAGTGGAAGTTGTTGGAATGACCATTGTGCAAACAGAAGCCATTGTAGCACTCTCATGTGCAGTCTTCCCAATGGTATCGCAATGAGGGAAGCTGCCATGAGACCCAAAACTTTCAGAACAATTTTGGTGGGGACTTTTTGGACGACAGTAGAAGGGAAATGTTGAATTGAAGTGCTACTATTCTTTCTGTAGGAAGTTTTAGAACTAATTGACGCGTATCTAATTCGCTCCTATGAATAAGATATGCTGTGATGGCTGTAGCAACGATTTTTCGAAATTTACTGAGATGCCAAGGTGTGAACAAAGTTGTAGGGTGTAATCCCTGGCTTGTATCAGTTGATGCCTGGTGGTGGCAGACAGGAGCCAGTCGTCCAGATACGGAAACACCTGGAATCCTAGGCCTCAGATGAGGCGCTACCACTGCCATGCATTTGGTGAAGACCCTGGGGGCTGTGGTCAGACCAAAGGGCAGGGCTCGAAACTGATAGTGACTGGCTCCCAGCTGGAAGCGCAAATGATCCCTGGACGCCCTGGCCATTTTGATGTGGTAGTATGCGTCCTTCAGATCTATCGAGCACATCCAGTCGTCCTTCGTAAGAATGGAAGGATCGATTGAAGCGTGACCATTGAACTTTTCCTTCTTGACAAAGGTGTTGAGATGGCTTAGGTCCAGAATCGGCCTCCAGTCCCTGTTTTCTTTGGAACTAAAAAGAACCTTGAGTAAGTTCGAATCCTATTTGGTCCGCTGGGACTGGTTGGATGACTCTTTTTCTAGCAGCTTTGAAATTTCTGTAGCTGCTGGGTCTCGCAGATGGGGTGGTACATCTGGGAGTTTTCTCTTTGGAATGGGTGTGGATAGAAATGGGATTTTGTAACCTCTGGTAACAATGCTTTTACCCAATTGTCTGAAGAAAGATTTTGCCAGGCCTGAGGGTATAAAGCTAAGCGACCCGACTGCCTCCAGAGCAGGACAGTCGGGCCTCCTCTCAGGAGTGCTGAAAAGGTTTGCCAGGAGATTATCCCTGTCACCTTGATTTTCGGACCCCCTCTGCCGCCAGGGCGGCGTCTTCCACCTCTGCCCCCCCTCTGCCTCTAGAGGGGGCATCACCCTGTGTGTTTGGGAAAGATCCTTGGGGTTTTGAAACCACATTTTCCCACCACGTTGCCCTTTGGGGTACGGTCTGGAAGGGTGGAAAAGCGGACTCCGACAGCACACAGAGTCTTTCCCTCCTGTTCACACCGGGTAAGGGTCTCCTTTACTTTAGGGCCAAAAAGAGTGGCTCCGTCAAATGGGGCGTTAGTAAAGGAAGACTTGATGGCTTCCGCAAACGAACATAAGCGCATCCAGGATTGCCTACGAAGAGCAATCGCTGAAGCCGCTGCCCTACTCGATCCTTCGGCTGCGTAGGATATCAGCCTCATGGACGAGTTTACAATGGATGTAAGGGTGTTGAGATGCGCTGTAACTTTCTCTGAGACAGCGGCATCTGTAGTACCCTGGAGGGTATCTCCCAACTCTTTGACTAGATCCCTCTGTAGCGTGTAAAATGAGTCAAATAGTTCAGGGAGCATAGAAAGCCGCTGAACTGAAAATGCGCTTCCGTATCTGTCCATGGTCCTAGAGTCTTTGTTAGGCGGATGGACAGATGAGGAAGACTCCGACATCTCCTTTCGTGGCCGCTGCCACCACCATGGCGTCTACTGGAACTCCTTTGGTGAGGTAAGCTTTGTCCTGTGGTGCCGTAATGTACTTATTTGGCTTTCTAGGGACTGGTTCCACCGTGTCAGGAGTCTCCCACGCCCTTCGAGCAATTAATTCCATTAACTCATCAAAGGGCGGAGTGACCCAGGAGGAGGAAGGACGGGCACCAAATGCCTTCAGCAAAACTGACTCATCCTCAGAAGGGGGGAGGGCTTGCCAGTCACCTCTCTGTTTTAAGATCTCCAAGATGTCAGAAAAAGAGACATCCTCTGAAGGTGACTTAGGGGACCCTTCTGACTCATCTAAGTCAGTATCAGATGTCAAGGATTCTTGTGGAGAATCCAAGTGTCTCCTCTTACACAGTCTTTTCCTAGGGACTTCTTCGTGGGGAGCCTCTGAAGAAGCCTCCGAGGAAGAGGGGGCACCCTCCAGGGGTGGCTGAGACACTGGTGCCCGACGCTTGGACGTGGCCGTGGGTGCAGAGGAGGATAGCGGTCCTTTGTGGGGAGGAGAAGCTGTACCTGCTGATGTGGTTGTCTGGGTAGACAACACCTTCCTCATGAGGTCGAAGGCCCCGGATCCAGTGAGGTATCTCCCGGTTCGAAGAAATGGGAAGAATCCCGAAACAGGGCCGAAGGCACCGACCCCGAGGACGGAACCGAGTCGATCCGTGCGAGGCCCGAGAGGAGCGTCGGAACCGAAACATCGGTCCGACTCTCGGTCCCGGAACCAGGGCGGATCTTCGCCCGAGACTCCAGTACGGATCGGATGGAGTCGAGGTGAGCGGTGCCGACCGAGAAAAAGGCGGTTCTGGCACCGAGGGCTCCACAATCATCAGGTCAGCTTCTTCCGGCTCCGAAGACTGGACAGGTCTCGGAGGAGGAACAGATGGAGATAGTGGCAGGCCTTCAAGTCGACATCAACTGAGAGGAGACCGAGATAAGCTTGGATAGGGCCGTATGCTCCATCAGTTTCTGCACCACGGTCCACATCGGTGTCGGAAAGGGGCCTAGAAGAATGAGTCGAAGGGATCGAAGGCGGAGCCGACCTCAGCAGAGTCGGTGGAGGGAGCTCCGTCACCGGTTCCAAGACTCGAGGCTCGGAAACTGCCAACAGTTGAACACTCGGCCCCGAAGTCTGTGGAACCGGTGATCTAACTAGACCGAAGAGCTCGGGCCGATGACTTTGGCTCCGACACCTCGACCTTGAAGACTTGGATGCCTGGTCTGAAGCATCCAGAGCCTCCTGGAAAGAGGGTTTCAACAATCCTCTATCCATCAGTTTCCTGCGCCTATCTGTCATGACCCTCCCACTAAAAGAGTGACAAATAGAGCAGTCCTCTTGTAAGTGGAGAGGGCCAAGACAGTAGACACAGGAACTGTGGTTGTCTGTGACCGACATCTTTTGGCCACACTGACAACGCTTGAAGCCAGATTTTATTTTCTCAGACATAATGAAGAGAGAGAGACAGTCCAGTCCAGTAAGTCAATCCAGTAACAAAGTCAAATCCGGTATTTGAAAGTCCGATTGTCACTTGCTTAAGAGAGCAAGACTACAACAAATCTTCAGTCAAAAAGTAATCCAAGTAGGGGTGGTAGGCCCCGAAAAACTCTACACCAGTTAGTTAACTAAGTTAAACTAATCTAAGGTATCGAGAATTCTACTCCACTCACACACCGTACTCTAACTTTAAATGACTAAATATTAAAGCAGTTTTTTTGAAAACTTTAACCAGAAAGATAAATCTTATCTGTCAAAAGCCTCGAGCTAGTCTCCAGCGATGCGTATGCAGCAGCGGCAAACTAGATCTGAGGTAAAGGCAGAGGGGGATTGTGGGTATTAGATGTCCTCGAGCTTCTTCTCGATGCAGAGCTTGCAGTCGGCCGACACGGAGCCGAGGATCGGCTCCGAACCCATGTGTAAGAACAAAGGCGAGATTGAACACTCTCACATCAAACTTTACAACAAAAGGAAGAAACTGTTCCAGAAAAGAGGAAAATCCCAGGATTCAAAAAACTCCCTTATCAGCCTCAGTAAGAAGCTGAGATCCCTCATAAAATCCTTCAAAGCTAGTTACAAAAATAAAATTGCCAAAGATTCTAAAGACAACCACAAGGCATTCTATAACTATGTCAAGAATCTAAATGGCAATGCTCAGATCTGCTCTGAGCTACAACAGAATGGCATTAAATATACTGATCCCGAAGATACTGCCAATATCCTGGCAGATCAATTCAGTGCCAACTTCACCCCCTCTCACCCCCTAAATGGCCCATCTCAATACCAGAAGATTGCCAAATTCCAGTAATAACGGCCACACAAGTAAAAAACGCACTCTCCAAAGCTAAGAATACAGCATCCATGGGACCAGATGACATCCCGGGCTATGTACTACATGAACTACAAAATGAAGTGGCACCTCACCTAAGTGTCAAGTTTAATCTTACCCTCACCTCAGGCTTCGTGCCCACTGAGTGGCGCACAGCTACAGTTATCTCACTCCACAAGAAAGGATCCACGCTGGATCCCAGGAACTACCACCCCATCAGTCTGACGAACCCGATCTGCAAGGCCATGGAACGTATTATCCTGGAACTTATAAACAAAGACATTGGCAAACACTGGACCCCACCCAGTTTGGGTTCGTGAAGGGCCAATCTTGTCTCCTGAACCTGACTGACTTCTTCGAATCAGTCTCCAGAACAGTGGACAAGGGTAAGGCAGTCCACAAAGCCTATCTGGACCTCGCCAAGGCTTTTGACACCCCCCACCACTCTGGAATCATAGATAAACTTACTAATCTGGGCATTAATCCCCACGTCACTCGATGGGTTGCCAACTGGCTTACTGACAGAACCCACACTGTAAAAGTAGCTGACTTCAAATCCGGCTCCAGACAAGTGACAAGTAAAGTACCTCAGGGTTCAGTCCTGGGACCTCTCTTGTTTGGCATCTACTTCTCTGACGTACAGGCCAACACTAAGGGACTCTGGCTAACAAAGTTCGCAGATGACTGCAAACTGGAAGCCATTACCGAATCCCCAAATAATGTGGATACTCTACAAAAGGGCCTTACAGAAACAGATGCTTGGTGTCAGAGCCACTGGCTCAAACTCAATGCCAAGAAATGTATAGTTATCCCCTTTGGGAAAAAACATGTACCCGTGAATTGCCACATAGGTGGCAGTACACTAAACACCGAAAGTGTGATAAGAGACTTAGGGACACAGGAGGACAGTGGTCTAACCTTCAATAACCACATAGCTACAACAGTCAGGAAATCCTTCTATATGGCACATCTCATCGCTAAGGGCTTTTCATCCAGAAAAAAGGAGGTCATTGTCCCACTGTACTCATCCCTCATTAGACCCATTATAGAATACAACGCCGCATTTGGTATGTACCTCTCAAGACATCTGCAACAACTGGAAAAGCCGCAGAAATACCTCAATAAAAGAATCACAGGCCTAAAGCAGATGCCCTATGCTGACCGCCTTAAAAACTCCATCTATACTGTGTCACATATCGTCTACTCCGAGGCACTCTCTGCTTAACATACAAGGCCATGTCAAATCCAGAGCTGTTGGACATGCTACACTTAAAGAAATCCCAATCCCTCAGAGCCACATGATCCAGGGATCTAAACCTTGTCATCACAATAAACAAAACATGCTGGAGGGACAGGATCCTGACCCAGAGACTCCCCAGACTCTGGAACAGACTGCACATACATGTCAAGCAGAGCATCTCTTTGGCCCTCTTCAAAACCTTGATGACTGGATGGGAGAAAGGAAATAAAGAAATTCACCCCGGGGATTACGTCAGTCACCCTGCTAGAGAGGGGTCCAGGGAAGTAAATGTGGGAAAAAATAGCCAGGGAATTGTTATGGCTAGGCTTGTATAGGCCCTAGGGCCGATAGCCTAGTACCAACCTATGAATTAAGCAGTATCTGCAATTTAATTAGGCAGTAATTAAACCATAACAGATCCTGCTTAATTAAGCCATACTTAAACCATAATAGACACAGCTTGACTAAACCATTACAGATACTGCTTAAATTAAATCAGATACTGCTTAATTAAATCATTACAGGTGCTGCTTAATTAAATCAGATACTGCTTAACATATACTGCTAATTAAACCATTACAGATACTGCTTAATTAAATCATTACAGGTGCTGCTTAATTAAATCAGATACTGCTTAGCATATACTGCTAATTAAACCATTACAGACACTGCTTGCAGATATCAATCAGAACCTCTTCTATAATGCCAAATGCACCCTTTTAAGGTCTGCACCTACAGCAGCTGCCCCTTTTGCCCAAGCCTACCAACAACTTGATTTTGCAATGGAATCCACTGAACAGACTACTGACTACAGACACTAACAGACAAGTACCACTAATTAAGCAGCTCTGGTCATGACAAGATTTTTTTTTAATCCATTAGCTCTAATGTGGTACTGTACCTGCAAAGTAACTGCAACAGTTAGTAGGGGGTAAATAAATTATATTATGACAGTATATACATATCTATATCTGTCTATGTAGATAGATTGATATATATATATATATATATATATATATATATATATATATATATATCTATATCGAGGGATATATATATATATATATATATATATATATATATATATATATATATATATATTGAGGGATTCAGATCCAGATCAAGTGAGGTCATTGTTCCCCTGTACTCTTCACTTATCAGACCAATGATCGAGTACAATGCCCCATTCGGGATGTATCTCACCCGACACCTGCAGCAATTGGAGAGACCCCAAAAGTTCCTCACCAAAAGGATAAAGGGACTCCAAAACCTGTCATATACTGCCAGACTGAAGAAACTCCAACTCTATTCAGTTGCATACCGTCTGCTCAGAGGTGACCTGTGCCTGACATACAAGGCCATGACCAACCCAGAATTAATGGACATGCTCCACCTCAAAAATCCAAATCCACCAGAACCACTAGAGCAAGTGACTTAAACCTTATACGGATATAAATAGGACATGCTGGAGGGATAGATTTATCACCCAGAGACTCCCCATGCGGTGGAATAAAATCCCAGTCCATGTGAGGCAGAGCACCTCGCTGGCTCTGTTCAAGAGAAATCTTGACGGTGGATGGGAGATCGTAGGTTTACAGGGAATCATCTCTGTGTCACTGCTGGACAGAGGCACAACAAACTAATGGGCACATTATTTCTAACATAAGGGTGGCGTAAGCCACATAACTGGGCTAGGCTTATAAATGCCTTAGGGCAGATAGCCTAGTATAAACCTATGAACCTATATATATATATATATATATATATATATATATATATATATATATATATATTGATATATATATATATAATTTTCCTCACTATTGATGTAGTGGACCTCTTTACTAGTATTCCTAAAATTGAGGGGATGGAACTTTTTTACAATTCCATGCAACAATTTTCTTCCCTTTCAGAAGACAGGATTAGGCTCTTAGTCGAGCTGATGGAACTCATTTTGGACAATAATTTTGTCCATTTTGAAGGTGAATTTTACCAGCAAATCAGAGGAGTTGCGATGGGGCCAGCCTGTGCCCCCACCAATGCCAATATTGTCATGCTGGGATGGGAGGATGAATTTATTGTTAAGAGTTCCTTTGACAAGCACCTACATCTTTATGTGAGGTTTTTGAATGATATTTTTATTCTGTGGGATGGTACAGTAGACCAAATCAGTGACTTTATGAAACATTTGAATGGTAGCAGTGGCTACTTTAGGGTTACACATTCTTGGGACTTTCTGAGTATTAGTTACTTGGACGTTAAGATTTCCCAATGGCACAACAAATTAAATTCCAACCTTTATAGGAAAGAAACCTTTTGTAATGCATACCTGCACTACAGTAGCAACCATCCATACCATCAGAAGAAAGGACGGGTAAAGGTTCAGGCCATACGGGTGGCAAGAATGACCGCTGATATTAAAGAACTGGACCAAGAGTTTGACATACTGAAGAAAATGTTTACAGAAAGGAAATATCCTCAGAATATGGTGGACAGGATTTCTGAAGAAGTAAGGAGAGGATAGGGTACCACGTATCCACCCTTGTTAGGGATGGATTTTACTAATCAAAATAGGAACAAAGGAGACAATAAATATAAAAAAGCCCTAGTATTGGAATACAGTGTTTATTCCCAACAGATTATAGCAATAACCCACGCCCCGAGGGGACCAAACAAAGCCAACCGTGGGTAAATTTAGCATTACCCACACCCAGGCGTGGGTTATTGCTATTATACCATGACATTATTTAAGAAAAGAAACTGTTACTTTTCTTAAATAATGGCATAGTATAATGCCTGTTTACTGCCCTTCCGCAGATGTCTGGCATCAGCGGCAGTTCTGATGTACTGCGCCTGCGCGGTACATCAGAGTTGAGCAAAAGCAGCGGAGAAAGCAAGATCTCCGTTGCTTTTTTAGTCTCGCTATGTTAAATGAGTTTAACATAGCGAGACAGTTTAAAATAAGCAGCGGACATCTCCGTTGCTTATTTTAAAACTGTCTCGCCATGTTAAACTCATTTAACATAGCGACATAAAAAGCAACGGAGATCTTGCTTTCTCTGCTTTTAAACACTGCTCGCTATGTTAAATGGGTTTAACATGGCGAGACAGCTTTAAAATAAGCAACGGAGATCTCCGTTGCTTATTTTAAACTGTCTCGCATGTTAAACCCATTTAACATAGCGAGATGTTTAAAACGAGTTATACTAATGGAAAAAGTCCGGCTGACGGACCTTTTTCCATTAGTATAACTCGATTTACAATGGGCACGCTGGCCAATCAGCGTGCATATTTTGGGGGGATCATGGTATAATAGGGAAGTTATAAAGAAGAACTGGAGTATTTTTAAGGTTAATAATGAAGTTTCCCAGTTGGTTGGGCCTGAACCCCTTTTTGTAAGCAAAACTGGTAGGAACTTTAAACAAATCTTAGAAAATCTTAAACAGACAAAAATGTTGATACTGGTACCACATCCTATAGTAGTTGTGCATGTTGTATGTACATTATGAAAGACAAAGCAATGTTTTTGGACAATGCTTTGCATACCAAGGTTTCCTTTGTGAAAGGGAATTGTAATGCCAACAAACTAGTGTACCTAGCTAAATGTGACAGCTGTTCATGACAGTATGTTGAAAAGACAGAAAGAGCTTTGAAATCAAGAATTTATGAGCACCTTTATGAGATAAGGAATAAAAAGGAAGTTAATCACTCTGTTGTTTGTAGTCATTTTGTTAAGTTTAGCTTTGGTATACTGGAAAAAGTCCAGATTCATACTAGAGGTGGTGACTGGCAAAGACATTTGTTAAAAAGAGAACTTGTCTGGCAGTTGCAACTAAATGCATCATCCCTCCAGGTTTGAATGACCAAGTATCTCTCAAACCCATACTGAGTGAAAATGATTTGTTAACATACATTTTAAAGGAATTCAACATGATTTTTATGTATTTTTATTTATGTTTCATAGTTTATTCTATTTTGAAAAATGTTTTTGCAAGTACTTGTGATTGGAATAGGTGTTTTGTACATCTTTACCACAGGGGATTTTTTTAATTACTAGCATTTCATGACTGGTTGATGAACTTCAGCTAGTTTATAAATAAGATTATGAATGTGAGTGTATTTTATCTGAAGAAGTCTCCAAGAGAGATGAAAGCGCTTATATGATGTGTTGTAACTAATAAAATAACAGTATTTTATTCACGTTGAAGTCCGGTTAATTTCTACATTTTTTTACTGGTTTGGTGAAGTTTGGGCCTTTTTTAGTCAATTTTGATGTTAGGGCATTACTACCCGCTAAGATATGAAGGTTTTAGTGAATTTAGGGTGAGAAAGGTATAGTTATAGTGAGTAGGTAGTCAGGTATCTGTTTTGAGGGTTGTGCAGGTACAGTTCCTCGTATCAAATAGATATTTTTTAGATTGGTCTTGAAATTGGAAAGATTGTTAGTATATTTAAAGGACAAGGGGATAGAATTCCAGGAGTGGGCTACACTCCTAGAAAAGAGAGGGGATCCTGCTGACAGGTGTGGTTTCCAGGTACTGACAGGTGTGGTTTGCAGGTAGTGAGGCTCATTCTGTTTCCAGACTGAAGTGGCCTAGCAGGGGTGTATGTGTGCAGTAAGTCTAGTGGGGCTTTATTTTGCTCTGCTTTGTATATTAATTTGGGGACTAGGAGATGTTGGGTGTGACTGAGTTGCTTTGGTAATTCAAGCCCATCAAGTTGTTTTAGGGCTAAGCAGTGATGGGTTCTGTTTAATGATTAATTTGCTATTTTACTATAGCTCTGGTTGGTTCATTTTCAATAGAAGCTTGAAGGTTAATCAGTACTGGGGAGCCATATATTAAAGTAGGGAGCAGGAATATAGAGGCCAGAAGTTTTTTGGATGACTCAGTTAACTATTTATCTGTTCTGCAGAGTGCCCCTAATTTTTTATGTTTTTTTTGAATAGTCTGTAGCACGTGTAGGTCAAATGTCAGGTTATCATCTGCATAGGAGCTTGATATGGGGGATGACATCTACAGGGATGTTATTAGACGCGGTTATTGACATCTACAGGGATGTTATTAGATGTGGTTATTGACATCTACAGGGATGTTATTAGACATGGTTATTGACATCTACAGGGATATTAGACGTGGTTATTGAGAAATTTTGTTTGAAGTGTGTAAGGGCTTTTGGGAGGAATAGCAAAGGCTTTGTTTTTTTGTTTGTTTGTTTTTTGATTGAGTAGAAGCTGGTAGATGTTGAGCCAGCTTCCAACTGATGCAATGACTCTTGGGTGATGCATTGTAGAGTAATTGGATTACTGGCAGAAGTAGGTTGTTGGTAGATATGCTGAAATGCAGTGGCCCCAGTATGGAACCTTGGAGAATACCTGTTTTGACAGGTGGGAAAAATGAGAATTAATACATTTAACAGACTGGAGTCTGTTGGAAATGCAGATGGAGAACCAGTTGGTGGAAGTGTTAACAGGCCAAGTGAAGAGAGTTGCTTTAGAAGAAGGCTATGGGAAATGGTAGTGAAAAGCCTTGTACAGATCCAGAAACAGTACAGAAACCAGATGGCCTTTGTCTCTGGCTTGGTTAATAGTATTGGTGAAATTTGGGAGACCTGGAGAAGATGTTATACTCTGGTCTGAGACCACTGTGTGTAGCAATAAAATGGTTGTTAGTTTGGAAATGAGTCATTAATTGAATAAAGACGAATGCATTTTCAAAGATTTTCAAAAGAGGGAAGAGAATGGCAATGAGTCTAAAGTCGTGTGTGGCGATAAAACGGTTGTTAGTTTGTAAATGAGTCATTAACTGACTTCTTCTTCCGGCTTTTTCGGTTAGGGGTCACCACAGCAGATCACCTGTCAGCTCATGATTGGCAGTGGAGTTTTTACAGTGTCGAGTTGCCAGCCTGGCATACAACCTTCCACAAAAGGCACACACACACACACACACACACACACACACACACACACACACACACACACACACACACACACACACACACACACACACACACACACCTATGGCAATTTAGAGTGTCCAATTCACCTACAGCATGTCTTTGGGATGTGGGAGGAAACTGGAGCATCCAGAGGAAACCCACGTGACCACAGGGAGGACATGCAGACTCCACACGGTAGGCACCCCGGCCGAGGATCGAACCGGAAAACCTCTTGCTGTGAGGTGACAATGCTAACCGCTGCACCAACGTGGCTGCCCTGAGTCATTAACTGACTACTAATGCATTTTCAAAGAGGGAAGAGAATGGCAATGAGTCTACAGTCGGACATCCCACTAAATGAAGGCAGATGAAGTGGGCGAGTGATCCTAAAAAAACAGACTGTCTCATATAGTATTAAAACATCAAACCTGTGCTGCATTACGGAATTATATCACACAACTGTTCATCTGACTTCTGGTTCCCACACTACCCCTTTTACTAGAAACTGAACCAGAATCTAGCATGTGCGTGTCGTAACACACACACACACACACACACACACACACACACACACACACACACACACACACACACTTTTGCTAAGATGTGTTATAGCATCTCGAAGCTACAGCGAATATAAAAAGTGTACACACCCCTCTTAAAATGCCATTTTTTTATAAAAAAATGATACCACAATAAATCATTTCAAAACATTTCCCACATGTAATGTGACCTACAACCTGTACAATTCAATTGAAAAACAAATCTGTTAGGGGAAAAAATATAAAAAATAAAAACCGTACAATAAGCTGGTTGCATACATGTGCACACAAACTAATATTTTGTTGAAGCACCTTTTGATTTAATTACAGCAGTCTTCTTGGGTAGTAGTCAGCATGGCACATCTTGACTTGGTAATATTTGCCCACTCTTCCTTACAAAAGTGCTCCAAATCTGTCAGATTGTGAGGGCATCTCTTGTGCACAGCCCTCTTCAGGTCACCCCACAGATTTTCTATTGGATTTAGGTCTGGGCTCTGGTTGGGCCATTCCAAAACTTTGATTTTCTTCTGGTGAAGCCATTCTTTTGTTGATAAGAATGCATGCTTGGGGTCATTCTCGTGTTGAAAGATGAAATTCCTCTTCATCTTCAGCTTTCTAGCACATGCCTGAAGGTTTTGGGCCAAAAGTGACTGGTATTTGGAACTGTTCATAATTCCCTCCACCTTGACTAAAGCCCTAGTTCCAGCTGAAGAAAAGCAATCCCAAAGCATGATAATGCCACCACCATGCTTCACCATGGGGATGGTGTTCTTTTGGTGATGCAAAGTGTTGTTTTTGCGCAAAACGTACCTTTTGGAATTGTGGCCAAAAAGTTCAACCTTGGTCTCATCAAATATAACACATTTTCCCACATTCTTTTGGGAGACCTGATGTATTATTTTGCAAATTTTATCCGGGGATGGATGTTTTTCTGTGTAAGAAAAGGCTTCTGTCTTGCAACACTACCTCCATAGTCCAGACATATGGAGAATACGGGAGATTGTTGTCACATGTAGTACACAACCAGTACTTGCCAGAAATTCCTACAGCTCCTTCAGTGTTGCTGTAGGTCTGTTGGCAGCCTCCCTGACCAGTTTTCAACTTGTCTTTTCATCACTTTTGGAGGGATGTCCAGTTCTTTGCAACATCACTGTTGTCCCATATTTTCTCCACTTTTTGATGACTGCCTTCAATGTATTCCATGGTATATCCAGTGCTGTGGACATTTTTTTGTACCCTTCTCCTGACTGATACCTTTCAACAATGAGATCCCTTTGATGCTTTGTAAGCTGTCTGTGAACCATGGCTTTTGCTGTAGCAAGCAACCTGACTAAATGTCTGGAAAATCCTACTAGGCAAGATGAACTTTATTTGGGGTTAATCTGAGTCTCTTTAATTGACGGCAGATGTGTACACAAGAAGACTGAACTCTTCTTCTTCTTTCGGCTTTTTCCCGGTTAGGTGTCACCACAGTGAATCACCTGTCCACTCATGACTGGCAGAGGAGTTTTACGGTGTCGAGTTGCCAGCCCGGCACCCAACCTTCTACAGAAGGCACACACACTGAAACCCACACTACCACAGGAAGGACATGCAGACTCTGCACAGAAGGCACCCCAGCCAAGAATCGAACCGGAGAACTTCTTGCTGTGAGGTGGCAACGCTAACCGCTACACCACTGCGGCCGCCCACAACCAAGAAGACTGAATGCTGTAATTAAATCATAAGGTGCTTCAACAAAGTATTAGTTTAAAGTTGTATACAATTATGCAACCAGCATATTGTAAGTTTTTTATTTTTTCCCCTAACATATTTGTTTGTTTGTTTTTCAATTGAATTGTACAGGTTATATATCACATTAAAGGTGAGAAAAGTTTTGAAATGATTTATTGTGGTCTCATTTTTTTTATATCACAAAAACCTGGCATTTTAACAGGGGTGTGTACATTTTTTATATCCACTGTATAAAGGCATTTCAAAAACTTCCACCATTCCATGATACCAATTAGCTCACCTCTAAGGACAACACAGCAGGATTCCTAGTCCTGGCTTTCACCGATATTTTGTCTCTGGCTGCAATCAGAACTGTAAGATACAATCTTTATGGCCTAAACCAGGTAATTTAATTTCAGACTATTTTTCAAAGTTAGCTGTACTGAGATTAACCTCTTCTCTTTCAGTATCCTCTGTTACAATGTCTTCATTTCAACAGTTACAATACAGTCTGACATACAGGTGTATTTCTTTTCTGTCCAGTAGAACCCACTGTTGGTACATTTTTAACACAAACAGCTTTACAGACACATTTTCAACACAATCACCTGTACAAATCAGTTTGATATATAAATGACATATAATTCTTTACAAAACTCCAGATAGCTATGATGGCATATGTTACACATCCATTGCCCTACTTCTCCTGGCATAGCTGGCAATACCTCATATCATCACACATTCCTTCCCAGCTCTCAAACTGCTAATCAACCTCAGGCTGTTTAGGTCACAGGTAGGACCTTGTCCCTCTGTGACACAGACCTGAGCTCTTTTATTGCTTGTTTTAAATGAAAGAGATCATCTCTGTATTTAAGGTTTGTGTTTTTCTTTAAGTTAACTCCTTTAAAGGCATTAGTTGAGGTACTAGAGATATATGTGTTACGGTTTTTGTTTTATCTAGACTGTCCTGATTTTTTTTTTTTTTAGTGTTGTTGTTAGACTGGTTTAGTAGCAAGACTGCTGTGAGCAGGAATAACTCAAGTGCCACTGAATACAGAACTATGCAAAAATCATGGTTATTGGAAACAAGCACCTCAGTATACATGTTAAAAGTGACTTCAGTTGTTGACACTAAATGTGGTTCTATGTGGGAGAACCATGGGTATGAGGAGTATTACTAAGGTTAAAAACAATATGACAATAAAGTTGTAGGAGCGGAGAAAGTTTAACATGGATGGACTAACCAAGGAAAATAGAAAGACAGACAAACCTACAACATGAAACACAACAAAGGCCTTTGCAGTAGTAAGCACACTGGTGTAGTAAAGCAACAGTTAGGCAACATAACTGACAAATCCCCAAAACGTGTAAAAGGAGTTAGTGATAATCTGTGCAAAAACCGTGGGAATGTAGTCACATGCATATTTTTTTTCTTAAATGTGTAAATAACAAACAATACCTGAGAAAGGAGATACAGTGACACCTGGGCACTGATTTTTGTGAGGTCTCCACACTGTAAGACATAAAAACAAACAAGAGATATAAAATCCAGTTTTACCATAATATTCCAGGTTACCTTTTGAAATACATGTTTTTATAAACTGCACTTGTTCAGCAACATCACTACATCATTGAACGTTAAAATATTATTCATGGCTTAAAACTAACAAAGAAAGAAAGTCACTTAATCTAACATCTGAAACTCACATGAAAATAATTGAAAAGCTCCACACTTACCATTAGCAACAGATCTGCAGTAGTGAGGCCATCCTTAGTAACCTCTAATGAAGACTGCAAGCATTAAGATCAGATCATTCTACTCTCCAAACATCTGCAGCGTACAACACCCCTCTGTACTATCTCATAAGACAAACCACCAGCGCCACAGAACACCCCTCTATACTGTACCATAAGACAGCACCAGCACAGTACAACACCCCTCTGTACTATTCCATGAGACATAGCACTAGCTCCATACAACACCCCTCTGTACTATACCATAATGCACAGCACCAGTGCCGTACAGCACCCCTCTGTACTATCCCATAAGCCACAGCACCAGCCCTATACAACACCCCCTCTGTATTATCCCCCAAGACATAACATCAGCACAGTACAACACCCCTCTGTACTATCCCATAAGACACAGCACCAGCACTGTACAACACCACTCTGTACTATCCCATGAGACACAACACCAGTGTCGTACAACACTTCTCTGTACTATCCCTTAAGACACAGCATCAGACCCTTACAACACCCCTCTGTACTATCCTGTGAGCCACAGCACCAGTGCCATACAACACCCCTCTGTACAGCACCAGCCCTGTACAACACCCTCTGTACTATCCCATAAGACAAAGCACCAGTGCCATGTAACACCCCTCTGTACTATCCCTTACGATACAGCACCAGTCTCGTACAACACCCCTCTGTACTATCCCATAAGACAAACCACCAGCGCCATACAACACCCTTCTGTGCTATAACATAAGACAGCACCAGCACAGTACAACACCCCTTTGTACTATCCCATGAGACACAGTGCCAGTGCCATGCAACACCCCTCTGTACTATACCATAATGTACAGCACCAGTGTCGTAAAACACCCCTCTGTACTATCCCATAAGCCACAGTACCAGCCCCATACAACACCCCTCTGTACTATGCCATAAGACAGCACCATCACAGTACAACACCCCTCTGTACTATCCCATGAGACACAGCACCAGTGCCATACAACACCCCTCTGTACTATACCATAATACACAGCACCACAGTGTACAACACCCCTCTGTACTATCCCATAAGCCACAGTACCAGCCCCATACAACACCCCTCTGTATTATCCCCTAAGACACACCAGCACAGTATAACACCTTTGTGTACTATCCCATAAGCCACACCACCGGCACTGTACAACACCCCTCTGTACTATCCCATAAGACACAGCTCCAGCGCTGTACAACACCCCTCTGTATTATCCCATAAGAAGAATAAAACAAAAGGTACACTGTATATCAAATCCGGACTCACAAAAAACAAGTCAGAAAATGCAAAGAAAGTGATATGGAACCAAGAGCTGTATTACAATATAGCAGGTAATTCACTTTTACTTGCAAGTAAAAACTTTGCCATAAAATGCTTCATCAAGCAAATCAAAGAGCTGAGGACGCTATCTTACTTAATCAGCAAAGAACACTTGACAAACAATTAAATAATTAAAAAACATTTAATTAATTTAAAGAAACACTTATTTAATTTTATTTTGTATTTCTTTTAAAACTGGTTTAATATTAAAAGCTTCATTAAGACCTGGATGTTGTTGCGCCCTAAATCTGAGAACCCATTTGTTCTCTTCTTTCTCTGTTAAATTGCTTATATCCCCTCCCCTAACGTGTTCAGATACTACAAATAAAAACCATAAATTCAAAATAATGTGTACTATCTGTGCTCTTACTATCTTTTAACAATTCATTTGTTTTTAAAGATCTTTCTATGTCTGATAAATGGCCACATATTCTTTCTTTCAGATTCTGATTAGTTATACTTATGTAAAACGCGTTGCACTGGCGACACATAGGTATGCAAACAATATTTTAGTATTACATGTGCCATAAGCTCGAGTATGTGTGTGTGTGTGTGTGTGTGTGTGTGTGTGTGTGTGTGTGTGTGTGTGTAGATATATATATATATATATATATATATATATATATATGTGTGTGTGTGTGTGTGTGTGTGTGTGCAGATATATATATATTTACAACATATGCGAGTATTTCATCTATGAGTATTTAATTTACTAGTATAAACGGACTTTCTTTTCTCTTTACAACATGAAGCGCTCCCTCTACCACCATTACTAAGCAACAGTAATCGGCTTTGACCGAAGAATATGAAGCCGGATAGATGAACGTTAACCAGAACCCAGTTGAAACATTAAGTGGAACTGTCTCTGACTATTTATCCAATGGACATCAGATACATAAAAGTGGTGAGTTTTTAATTTATCTAAATGTGAATTAAATGAGAAGGAATATCTTGTAATGAGCAAGGGGCTTAACTTTTACACCAGTGAACACTGGATATTTCACAGATATTGATAGAATTTCAAAAGTCCAAACTGGGAGTAAACAAACATGGCTCTCTTGATATTAAATAAAAGATAAAACTTTTATTCAGGTACAAACTAGTGAGCGCTTTTGTGCCTCCTGGCACTTCTTCAGACAATACAAACACTGCAAAAATCTCAATAAAAAGGGGCTGCCTCACCCACATTATTTCACAGCAACCGACCATATATCTGCAGCAATTAAAATTCACCTGCTGGCAATAATCAACAAATGCAATGTGAAGTCAAAGACTTCACATATCAACTAGCTTATGAAATCCTTACATGCGAAATAGAAGGTCTGAAATTACACATAAAAAATAAAATAAAATAAAAACATTAATTCTCACTTTCACTACTATCAACAACTATATAACCATACAGAGAAGTGACGGCAGCAAACATCTCTCACATATAAAACTACTGACATCAACCTTCTCAAGTTGTAATACTAGAGTATACCAAAAGATGGCAGTCATGTACTCCATACAGAAATGTATTCTAAAATTCCTAAAGGAAACGCCTAACACTCACATCTTCTTCTTCTTCTTTCGGCTTTTCCCGGTTATAGGTCGGCACAGCGGAACTCCTGTCCGCTAATGATTAGCAGTAGATTTTTATGGTGCCGAGATGTCAGCTCAATGCCCAACCTTCAACGAAGGCACGCCCATTTACACGTCTTTCGAATGTCACTCGACCACGGGGAGGACATGCAGACTCCACACAGAAGGCACTCCAGCCAAGAATCAAACGGGAGAACCTCTTGCTGTGAGGTGACCACACTACCATTGCACCACCTAATACTCACATATCAGGCTAAAATTCAAAAACAGCAAGCATTAAATTTCCTATCCTTTAAAACAACTAGGGGTACATCTATCAGTAAATAATATTGGCAGTACATCACAAAAAAGCTAAAATACTATAAGAGAAATAGTTGGATATACCATAGTAATAGCATTCTTAATGTTTCAATGGCCTCTCAGCTAAGTAAGGTTTCAGGGACACTAATTCACTCAGGCCATATCCTTTATCTGCCTGCAATCTAATTATCCATCTAACGTCACATTTCTCCATGTAGTTCTTAGAATGTCCTACTCTAGCCCTTCTAGTGGCCATTTCAACAGCTATAAACCTAAACTTATGCCTGGTACCATATCCAAGTGTATGCCTATTAGCTAGGGCATTCCCCTCGTCTTCTTTACTGATCGCATAAATATGCTCTCTAACCTTTTTTCTGAGTGTCCTATTGGTTTTGCCAATATAAAAACATGGACACTCTTCACATCTGGCTAAGTAGACTAGGTCCCTAGATCTACAATCTGCATAGTGATTAAATGCAAACACCCTCCCTGTAGTTGGATGCACAAACTTATCATTCAACATATATGAACAGAAATTACAGTTTCTACATCCAAAAGTACCTTCCTTACTGACTCTATTCCTTTCTTCTTCTTGTTCTCATAGCAGAGTAATATCTTAAAAGATTTGTTATTTTTATATGAATAACTCGGTTTAGTACCCACTAGCTTCTTTATCTTCTCATCACAGTTGCACCCCCCCCCCCCTTGTTGGCTGGGCGTATCACTATTTGATTTATTATCCTGCAATTTCCTCAGGGCCTCACGTTCAACTTTTGTGATATTATAATGACTATGATCTCTATTAGCATCATTCGTCGGTTTTAACAAATCACTTTCACATGCCCTCTCAAACTCTGTTGTTAATGGATGCCCACGCACGGACATTTCTATTCAGATTTATTAGTAAAGTGGCAGCGGTTAAATCTGGAAACCAGCACAAGTTATATGTGGCTCTTGGTGGAACAGTACATTATAGCTGAGAAGGAGTTGATGGCCCATATCCTTGGTTTGCAGCAACAACTACATGAACTCTCAGATGCTAAGAGGTATGAAGTGTTTGAGAGTAATTTAAATACAAATGTGCTGCTCTTTGAACAGAAAGGGCAGATGAATAAAATGAAAAAGTTGGAATGAGATCTGAGGGACTTTGAGAGAGGGGAGGTCTTTTCATGGCCGAGGAGACCAGCAACTAACGGGAGCTCGAATGAGCCGTCCACCACAAATCAACAAACACGAGGAGGAGCAGAGTCCAGGAAAGAATTTGAGGAACCGGTACAACCAACGAATCCAGTACCATCTACGAATGGTAACCACCCAGAGGAGGTGTCAAAGGAGGGAGCAATAGATGTTCAAGTGAAAACTACCGTAGGCGAAGGGTCAGTGATTTAAGCACAAGATGTTGGACGAAAGGTACAAGAGATGGAGAATAACTTGGAAACCAACAGTTTTTTTAAAGTTTCCACTGCCTTTCAGAGAAACAAAAGTGTCACCAAACCAACTATACCATTCCAGGAAGAGAAGGAAATCATCGGAGGAATAAGGAGAGATACAAGTGCAGATGAAGAAGCCATGGCATTTCATGAAGAGGGACTAGCATAATATATCCGAATATGTGCTATCACCATCTGAAATGGCTTTATTACAAAAGGGTTTGCCCTTTGTGCCATCACTACATACTGATAGCGCTGAGTTTGTCATTGATATAAAAATGTTCAGCAGAAATGTCATGCTTAAACTGTTGTTTGGGAACAATGAATGTAAGGATGTAAGTGTGTTTAAAAAGCCGTCCACATTTATTCCTTCAATGCATCCATTATTAACAGCGTTTGAGAGGGCATGTGAAAGTGATTTCTTAAAACTGACGAATGATGCTAATAGAGGTCATAGGCATTATAATATTACAAAAGTGGAACGTGAGGCCCTGAGGAAATTGCAGGATAATAAAGCAATAGTGATACGCCCAGCTGACAAGGGGGATGCAACTGTGATCATAGACAGTGAGCAATATAGAATGGGAATAAATAATTTATCTAGCGCAGATGATACATATCAGTATATCACAGCTGAACAGCTTGGTAAATTAATTAAGAAGATACAGATAGATCTTTATGATTTCCTCAGGAGTAGGGTGATCACTCAAAATTTATATAATTATTTTCTCATTGAGATGCCGGTCGTCCCCTGTTTTAGGGGACTGCCAAAAATTCACAAGGATCCTGTCAGGCCACCCCTAATACTGACAGTGTCGGGGAGGGGGTGGATTACTGAGGCTGTATCCATTAATTTGGAAAAAGTCTTAAGACCTCTAGTGGATGTTATATCAACTGTAGTAAAAGATACCAAAGAGTTTTTGGGGACATTAGCTGAATGTACTGCATCAGGAGGTTATGATCAGGAACATTTTTTGGTCACTTTAGATGTGGCTATACTATTCACGTCTGTACCCAATGGAGAAGGAGTTGAATATGTGAGGTCATTTCTTAATGAAGCAGGAATAGAGAGTGGGAGGGCTTTGATGATAAGTTTTTTATTAGAGTTAGTCCTGAACAATAATGCTTTTCTTTCTGAACAAAGATATTACCTACAAATAAAGGGAGTGGCAATGGGTCACCCTGCGCCAACTCTTACGCTAACATCGTGATGGCGCAGTGGGAAAAGACTTACGTCTTGGACATAGAAAGCAGGAGGCAATCCATTCCCTTTTACACAAGATTCATAGATGATGTATGTTTTGTATGGACAGGAACTGAACAGAGTTTGATCGAATTTATAGAGTATGCCAACCATTCCACTGATTTTCTTAAGTTTGTGGGCAAATGAAGTAGAGACAAGATTCATTTCCTTGATGTAACAGTGTTTAAGGTAGGTAATAGGTTACACTCTGACATTTTTAGGAAAGAATGTAGAAAAAATAATCTTCTACACCGCACTAGTATGCACCCCCCTTATATATATATATATATAACAACATTATACGAGGACAGGGGTTGTGAGTATCTAGATCAACTAGTATGGACACTAATTGTGAGAAAGCACTTAGCACTTTAAAAGGAAATTTATGTCAAAGGGGTTATAAGAAGAGTGAATATGGGAAATTGAATGATGCTATGTTCATAGATAGGAAACAGAAAGGTAGACCCTATATTGAAAGAAGAAAGGAAAATTATTATATTTCTAAAATGGCAGATAATACCCTATTCCACAGACAACAGAGCAGTTGGTGAGATTATTAAAAGGAACTGCGAGATGCTATTAGTTGATGAGAAGATAAAGAAGCTAGTGGGTACTAAACCGAGTTATTCATATAAAAATAACAAATCTTTTAAGATATTACTCTGCTATGAGAACAACAAGAGGAAAGGAATAGAGTCAGTAAGGAAGGTACTTTTGGATGTAGAAACTGTAATTTCTGTTCATATATGTTGAATGATAAGTTTGTGCATCCAACTACAGGGAGGGTGTTTGCATTTAATCACTATGCAGATTGTAGATCTAGGGACCTAGTCTACTTAGCCAGATGTGAAGAGTGTCCATGTTTTTATATTGGCAAAACCAATAGGACACTCAGAAAAAAGGTTAGAGAGCATATTTATGCGATCAGTAAAGAAGACGAGGGGAATGCCCTAGCTAATAGGCATACACTTGGATATGGTACCAGGCATACGTTTAGGTTTATAGCTGTTGAAATGGCCACTAGAAGGGCTAGAGTAGGACATTCTAAGAACTACATGGAGAAATGTGACGTTAGATGGATAATTAGATTGCAGGCAAATAGAGGATATAGCCTGAATGAATTAGTGTCCCTGAAACCTTACTTAGCTAAGAGGCCATTGAAACATTAAGAATGCTATTACTAGGGTATATCCAACTATTTCTCTTACAGTATTTTAGCTATTTTGTTATGTACTGCCAATATTATTTACTGATAGATGTACCCCTAGTTGTTTTAAAGGATAGGAAATTTAATGCTTGCTGTTTTTTGAATTTTAGCCTGATATGTGAGTGTTACAGGTTTGCCTTAGGAATTTTAGAATACATTTCTGTATGGAGTACATGACTGCCATCTTTTGGTATACTCTAGTATTACAACTGTGAAAAGGGTGATGTCAGTAGTTTTATATGTGAGAAAGTAAAAAAAAAATTATAACTGATGTTTGCTGCCATCACTTCTCTGTATGGTTATATAGTTGTTGATAGTATTGAAAGTGAGAATTAATGTTTTTATTTTATTTTTATGTGTAATTTCCGACTTTCTATTTTGCAGATTGCCACCTTTTCAAATGCCCAAAGTGGGACATTTTTGGTACAAACGTCAGATTTTGCAGGGCAAAACATACCCATGGCCAGTACAAAAGACAGAACTTCACTTTTTTTCCCTAAATAAAAGCTTATTCTTGTAGCATTTTAGTTGCTTATTCTGTTTCTTATCACATTTAGGTGTTTCACATACAGAAGAACTGTTTTATGCAACTATTACATAAAATATACGAAATATTTTTGTCCTAAAATCTCAGGACATTTGCCATTTTTTCAATTTTTTGCAGGACAAAACTGCACAAAGAGGGACTGTCCCTCGCAAAGTGGGACAGATGGTAACCTATCCTAAGCTAGTTGATATGTGAAGTCTTTGACTTCACATTACATTTGTTGATTATTGCCAGCAGGTGAATTTTAATTGCTGCAGATATATGGTCGGCTGCTGTGAAATAATGTGGGTGAGGCAGCCCCTTTTTATTGAGATATTTGCAGTGTTTGTATTGTCTGAAGAAGTGCCGGGAGGCACGAAAGCGCTCACTAGTTTGTACCTGAATCAAAGTTTTGTCTTTTATTTTATTTTTTATTTAATATCAAGAGAGCCCTGTTTGTTTACTCTCAGTTTGGACTTTTGTTACTGCATTTTGCTTTTTTTGGAAGAGCTTCATCCCCAGCTGCCTTTGGATTTGTGTTTTGTATTGATGGAATTTCCACTTTTTGTTAGAAAACTTAACCTAAGAATATTGCTTGGTAACAGTGAAAATCTCTGACAGTGTTTTTAAAACATATGAGAGTACAGATAGCATTTTATGTACAAGTTTTACTTGCAAAAAAAGTGAGTTCTCTACTCGATTTTAATACAGCTCGTGGTTCCAGATCACTTTCTTTGCATTTACTATCCCATATGACAGAGTACCAGTGCCGTACAACACCCCTTTGTACTATAAAAAAAAAAACAAATACCGCACACACTTGGAAATATGAACAGTAAGGGAAGGAGTCCAGGGTACATGCTACAGCTATATAATGAAAATCTTTTAATAAAAATACTTAAAATGCAAACCACAGAATACAAATACGGATAAAAATTGTTAAAGATGAGTGTTTTCGTCCAGTACATTAACAAGACTTCTTTAGATAAAACTCCAATCAAATCACACAGTTTAAAAAACATTCATACAATACGTAACGAATTAACAAACCAATCAAATGCATGTATTAGGGCCAAATCCCCTGCTTCCTGTTTATTAAAAAACACTTCTTAAAAATGTATCATTTGTTTATAAAATCGATATACTACCAAATAGGAAAAGCTAAAAGAGGATAACTTACACACAAAAAATGTATCTTTTTATTGCCATCAACCTTAACTCATCCGAGTAACGCCTCCAGGTGCATCTGCAGTTAACTCCTACTGATGCCGCTAGGCGTCAAATTGTACTTGTTCATATTTGCATCAATAAATCTAAAACCATGCTATGTTCAGAGGTTCAGGTAGGTACTAGGCTATCGGCCCAAGGGCCTACGTAAGCCTAGCCAGCAAGGTTCCATAACTTACGTCACCCAAGACAGTTATTTTCCTGTGCCACTGTCGAGCAGAGACACAGAAGTGATCCCCAGGATGTATTTCCTATTTCCCATCCACTCATCAAGATTTTTCTTGAAGAGTGCTAATGAAGAACTTTGCTTGACATAGATGGGTAGCTTGTTCCAGAGTATAGGAAGTCCCTGGGACAGGAATCTATCCCTCCAGCGTGTCATGTTTATTGTGGTGACAAGGTTTAGGTCCCTACAGCGTGTAGCTCGGAGGGAATGGGATTTCTTTAGGTGTAGCATGTCCAACAGCTCTGGGTTTGACATAGCTTTATATGTTAGGCAGAGATCACCTTGGAGTAGGCGATATGCTATGAAGTAAAGCTGGAGTTTTTTGAAGCGGTTAGTGGGGCATTTGTTTGAGGCCAGTAATCCTCTTTGTGAGGTACTTCTGTGGCCTTTGCAGCTGCTGCAGATGTCTTGTAAGGTACATTCCAAAAGGGGTGTTGTACTCTATAATGGGTCTAATGAGTGACGAGTAGAGGGGAACAATGACCTCTTTTTTCCTGGATGAGAACCCTTTTATGATGAGGTGTGCCATGCAGAAGGACTTCCTGACTACTGTGGCGATGTGACTATCAAAGGAGAGACTACTGTCCACCTGGGTCCCAAGGTCTCTTATCACGCATTCGGTGTTAAGTAGATTGCTGCCTATGTGGTAGTTCATGGGTACAGAGTTTTTACCAAAGGGGATGACACTGCACTTTTTGGCATTGAGCTTGAGGCCATGTCTCTGACACCAGGCATCTGTCTCAGGGAGGCCCTTATGTAGGATGTCCACATCATTTGGGGACTTGACTATGGCTCCTAGTTTGCAGTCATCTGCGAACTTCATTAGCCAGAGGCCTTCTGTGTTAGCCTGTACTTCGGAGAAGTAGATACCAAACAGGAGAGGTCCCAGGTTTAAAAGACTTCATCTTAAACCTTACACAATGGAAAACTCAGCTGCATTAATATTTGACCTCTGTCTAGTGCAGGTAAGGAAATATTAACTGTTTTTATGATATTAATTTACATGGACATCATTTTCACATTTTTCTAAAATTTCAACAACCAAGTAACATATACAAAACCCCTTAGCCTCATATGAAAGCTCTCAGCTAGATGAATGAAATGCTGATGACAGTATGTCTGTAACCTGAGTGGTTGCTGAGATATTGTAAGTTGTTTAGAAAATATTACAAACATAATAGCTACCATGTTTACTGTGACTTAAATTCATTGTAAGACCTAGAACCCAAATAATACTACCACTATAAAAATAGTTTGTGCTCAAGGGTTTGCAGTTTACACCTCTTTCATAACTCCATATGGTTCCAGAGATATGAACATTTGTTTGAAATGTGAGGATGTAATTTGATTCTGTCAAAAGGCTTAGACTCTGTCCATTGGAAGTAACAGTGCAAACTTCCTGAGCTCCACTGGAAGGAATGAGTTAAAACCCTCGCTACTGAGCAATACTCATTTAATCCAGGGTAACTGGTCTCATTCAGGACAAGATGCCAACATAATTCCGCCTTCTCAGGTAGACCACCCATGGTCTGCCCCTTTCATTACACTGCACTTTCTGAATGATAACAAACTTAAACCAATGATTACCATTAGCCAGAATGTGCTTTGCAAGAGCATTAATAACTTTTCCTTTTTTAATTTCATAGCAGTTCTTGTAAACAAGCTCTGCTTCACATAACTGGCACAGAGCAGCGTAAACTACTTCCTTTGACTGGCAATCAAATCTACCTTGTAATTCAATTTAATATTCCATGATACTGACATTTTGCACACAAAATTATATTTGCAGTAGTTGCAATGACCGCAGCTACGGATTTTTCCATTTGCAGCAGCCCTTTCTTTCCTAAAATAATGCTCTAGAATGGTCTTTAAACAGACACCCTTTTTATAAACAACACACAGGCATTCATCAATTTTGTCCCTTAAGCTGCTATCCTCCTTTAATATAGACAAATGTTTGTCATAATTTGTTTTACCTTATTACTTTCCAAGTTATGGGTAGTTACACAAGCATATCTGAACCTTTTAGCAGCCACCTCTTCATGTATATTGGCTATTATAATAGTGTTACCCTGGCGGCTTAGAATTAGTTTGAAGTGCTGCATTTATCTCTCACGCACTACCTCATCTTTTAAATTATTAATAAAATCCACAGGATACCCCCTCCTTAAAAACACTGAACACAGGTTTTCACATTCTATCATAAAATCAGTGTCATCACCTAGTAATCATTCTGGCAGTGTGCACAAACTGCCCCTTCACCACTGATTTCTTCTGTGTCAGGGGGAGTGCACTAGTAAAGTGTAGTAGTGCATTCAAGTATGTAGGTTTTCTGTAAATGCGTGCAAAATATATATTAGTAGTTATATCCTTCTCAAGTAATACATCCAAATGAGGAATTTTTAAGAAATGCATATTTGAAGTACATTTCAAAACGACAGTACTTTAATAAATTTGAGGAAGCTATTAAGTTTATCTTCACCTTCCTTCCATAGTAATAAATATCATCCAGACAGCGAGTATAAATCCTAAAAGAATCACTAAATTTGCTAAAAAACAAAGTTCTTTTCCCAATATATCATCATTATATTAGCAATTAGGGAACCACAACACGAGCCCATGGCTATGCCTTATTTATGTAAGAAATATTTACCCTCAAACATTAAAAACTTACTTTTCAAAACCATTTTTTAGTAATTCAAATAAATTAAATTTTACCTGTTCCAACTTATTTTCTACTAAAAATTCACAGAACCGCTCAATCCCTAAGGTATGAGGAATAGCTGTATAAAGGTGTTTAACATCAACTGTAACTAATTAGTCATTTTTTGTCAAACTGGAGACCATTAGTTTTATTAAGAGGTCCCAATAATCCGTTCATACCTTCATCTCCTTTTCTACTAAATGCTTTAACTGGCTATCTAAAAATTTAGCACAGGCACTTGTTATTGATCCTCTAGCGTCCACTATTGGGTGCACTGTCAAATCATTTGGGTCCTTATGGATTTTTGGGATACCAACAATGTTAGGAATCACTGGGTGACTTACATTTAGGTAGTTAAATTCATCAGCATATATTCTACTTTCAGTAAACAGATCTTTTATTTGTGATCTTACCCTATTATAAGCACCATTCATTTCATTAAGGGAGATAGCGGTAAAGGTATTATCATTCAGTAGCTCCCACGTTTAAACATTTTAATGATTCAATTTAAATCCCGCTTGGCCCTTCTCAAATCAGCACCAAGCCTGTCTTTTAAACCTGCATGTCATTGTATTATACTATCTCAATTCTTTCCATAAATCCACATAACAATAGTGCCTGTTGGGAATAAGGCATTATCATAACTTTCTTTAAAATTCGGGTCATTATTACTATTCACTCGCTTGCCTTCATCTTGACCATTCACAAGTAGCCCACCCAAAAGAATTGATATAAAGCTTTCCCATGTTACAACACCTTACATTTGATATTAATCGAAAGTCCCTCAGGTAATCTCATCTTGAAAACATTTGAGATAAATTATTTAGCGCAATATGACATCATTCATCACTTGATGTCATGCATGTTATCCAACCATCAGTCCTTTCTCCAAGCCCATTTTCTGCATAAATGGATTACTGCTACTGAAATCTAAACAGGAATTTGAAAAGGTGGGCTTGCAAAATGCATCACTTTCAAAACATTGATAAGTCATGCTTTTACAGATACTGACATCAAGTTAATTAATAGAACCATAAAACCATCAATGTGTAAATCTTAAAAATTCTGTAGCACTGTTTAAATTACTCAAACATTAGAGTCTCAATGTTCCCATTCAACAAAAGAAAAATCTTGTGTAAAAGATGCAACTATGCATGAATATGATCACCAAAAATTCTACTGAAAACATATCTAACTTCCCACACATACACTGTGATACACTTGGTTTTAAACATTTACCTTCAAAAAACAAATAATTATTGTTGAGCGCAAGGTCCATAAAATTTCCCAATAACCTCACATCCAGATTAGAAAAAAAAGTTGTTTTAGTGTATTGGTAGGCTAGAAGGGCATTATTACCTTTACCCGAAATATTTGTACCTAAGCATGCATGTTTTAACTATCACCTGTATGTATTAACTATCTCAGTGTGATTTTTAGTACAATGCCACCTTATTTCATGCTAACAATATTTCAGAACACGGCAAGTTAGAGTTAACTATTTCGAAAGGCAGTGAAGTTAAGAGTTTTGCTTAAAATACCAAAACTCACACAATCTTCATGAATAATCTTCTTTGTAGTATTTTTCATTTTATTTGATTAATTGAGAAGTAATTTTTAAATAATCACAATATTAATGTTTTATGGTCCCCTAGTTCCTCTTGCATCGCCTGTTGTAAATGAATTCTACTGAACTGCAAATGAGGATTATATCTTTCAGATTTTCACATATTACCTTATTTGGTATAAATCTTTCCCATGTTAAACCCACACCCTGCATCCCACACTAGATCACACCTACCATCATTAGTTAACCACTCCTCATCTCTTACACACTCTTACCTCAAGCAACTACTGTCCCCATACAAAACACCTCACATACTGTTCTACCACACCCTCATCTGGGACACAAACCCCTTTTCTTGCAACTTAACCACTACCACTATGTCTCATACCCACCACTCCCAATATATTACTTACGTGTTCACATATCTGTCCTTAGCATCTATCATTGCCTCTTACTACTACCCACTAAATGAACACAATTACCTCAAATCTCCCACGCTTCCCTTAACCACTAGCACTATGTCTCATACCCACCACTCCCAATATATTACTTACGTATTCACATATCTGTCCTTAGCATCTATCAGTGCCTCTTACCACTACCCACTAAATGAACACAATTACCTCAAATCTCCCACGTTTTCCTTAACCACTACTAACCCCGCCAGACATATAATGACATCCCAATCCATCCTTATCCAATCCTGCATTCAATTCACCTCAACTATTTATTGCTACCCTCGGTCTAGAAAACCACCAAATCTTAGGTTCCACTCTCTAATAATGCTATACTTTAAAACTATTACTAACATAGCTGCCCAGGTACTGCTAGGAGGTGATATTCATCCCAACTCCGGCCCAGCAGCAATCTGTAATAACACATGCAACTCCAACCTTCCATGCAAATGTAATCTCACCAACTTATTAATACTCAGCTTGAATGCTCGCAGTATTATGAACAAAATAGTAGAACTGCACTCCACTATCTCTTTATATAACCCCGACATAATGCTCATTACACAGACGTGATCTTAAGCCCCATATCAAGGATAACTCCATAACCCCACCTGGATATAACATCCAAAGGGCAGACAGGACACACAAAAGAGGTGGTGGCATTGCCCTGCTTTACAAAACTAACTCAAAATTCCAGCTCCTACAAAAAGAATTCCCAGACTTCAAAAATGCAGAAGCTTTATTTGCTAAACTCCTCTTAAACCAGCGCAAGCAAGTAAACCTACTCAGGGTATATTTACCCCAGGTGACAACCTGTCCACCCTGGAGTCAATACTTCACTGGACATCCCACTCCCTTCCCCAAGAAACATTATTACTAGGTGATGTTAACATTGACTGGAACTTGATTCACTCTCCAACACCCACCAACCATATTAAACTATATAACTTCATCCACCTCATACAATCACCCACACGGATGGATACATCCACAAAAAGGGAATCCATATTAGACTGGATCCTCACTAACCAGTCCAACATCATCCAACAGTGCGGTACACTACCCAACTCTCTCAGGGACCACAATCCCACCTTTATCTTTAGACATAAACTCAAACCTAATAACTCTCCCACCCTGCTACAAACCCATCCCCCAAAATACTTCCCAACAGAAAAAGAAGTTGTCTTACCATAACGTTCCATCTGTATTGTTGACCCTCGTTCAGTCATTACGTGTGGGTATCAGTTCCGACCTCGGAACCGAGCCGGCCATCTTCCAAGCTCGCGTCAGCTACAAACTCTCGAGCTAAAACTCTTACCCATAATTCCCCTCTCCCTATTACCTCAGACTGACTTTGCAAGTCAAAAGAAGGTAGAGGCTACCTCTGGTCAAATGACCTAATAGAACCAGATAATGAGATCCACTAGAAGCCACAGGAGGGGGGAGGAGGGAGGGTCGTAATGACTGAACGAGGATCAACAATTCAGATGGAACGTTATGGTAAGACATAACTTCTTTATCTGATATTGTTAATCCTTGTTCATTCCTTACGTGTGGGACAGAGTCCCCAGCTACCTTTATTCCTGGGAGGCTCTAATGGAAGGACATTTCTGAGCAACATAGAACCAAAAGATGCTCTTCCCCTGGAGGCCAAATTCAATTTGTAATGATTGATGTAGGTATGAGGAGTAGCCCAAGTTGCAGCTGCACAAATGTCATGTAAAGACGCTCTGGCATGGAAGGCAGCAGAAGTTGCCACCGACCTTGTAGAATGAGCCTTATGGTAGCAGGTAATGGAATATTACTTATTCTATAAATGAAGGTGACACAGTCTTTCAACCATTTAGCCAATGTGATCTTAGCAACAGCACATCCTAATCTAGGTCCAGAAAAGGCCAAAAATAACTGGTCTGATTTAAGAGAGGCCTTAATCCTGTTCAAGTAGAAGCAAATTTGCCTGTGAATATCTAGAGTATGTAGGCAATACTCTCCTTTGTTTGAATGATTGGGGAAGAAAACTGGCAATTCACTGGTTTGACTAATGGACATTTCAGAGATCACTTTTTGCAGAAAGGAAGGATTAGTTCTCAATGACACTGTATCTCAATGAAAAATCAAATATGGACTCTTGATGCATAAAGCTCGAAGCTCAGATACGTCTGGCAGAAGTAATGGCAACCAAAAACAAGGTTTTCCATGACAAATATCTGAGGTCACAAGAAGAAGCTGGTTCGAAAGGTGGCATTGTCAAAGCTTGTAGGACTAATGACAGGTCCCATGGTTGAGTAGGTTCTCTAAAAGGGGGTTTTAGATGATTCACGCCTTTTATGAAAGTCTTACATAATTTGTGTGACATAAGAGAGGAGTCTTGGACACCATCATGAAAATTAGATATTGCAGCCAAATGAACTCTAATGGTAGAGGCAGACAGACTGGATTGAAATAGGGTAGCTAGATACTCCAGTACTATCGACACTGGTGCTGAAAAAGGATCTACCTGTTTTTCTTTCAGCCAAAAGGTAAATCTTTTCCACTTGCTGAGATATGCAATTCTGGTGGAAGACTTATGAGATCCAATAAGAATGTCACGTACTGGCAAAGAAAGATCATTCTGCCTGGCAATCAAGGGAATTGGAGGAGCCAAGCCGTGAGCTTCAGGCTGTTCAAGTTGGGGTGAAACAGATTCTGCGGATGGGAGATCAACCCCGGGGTTGGATGGAGAATCCACGGTTGATCTAGCAGGTGAGGCCAAAGGAAGGGGAACCAAATTTGACGAGGCCAATATAGTGCTATGAGGATTACTTTGCTCTTCAACCGGCGGGCTTTCTTCAGATACTGGGGAATGAAGGGGAGAGATGGAAATACATAAAGTAGACCCGAGGGCCAATCATGGACTAGAGCATCCCTGGGTGACTGTTCCGGAGGGAAAATCAGGGTGAAATAGTTGCTGCATTTGTAGTTGGTCGGGGATGCAAAGAGGTTGCAGCAAGGACGGCCCCAGCAGTGGAAGATCTCCGCTGCTATCAAGGGATTCAGGGACGACTTGTGAGGCTGAAGAATGCACCTGCTGAGTCTGTCTGCTATCACGTTGGAACTACCGGGAATGTGCATTGCTAGAAGAAAACAGTTGGTAGCCATCGCCCATTGCCATATCCTCATGGCCTCTCAACAAAGGGGGTAAGATTTGGTTCCACCTTGCTTGTTGATGTACCAGACCACTGCCATGTTGTCTGATTGTATCGCAATAGTCCCAGACAGCAGCAGGAGATGGAATGTTTGCAATACCAGAAGCACCACCCTCAGCTCTAGAACATTTATATGCAGATGGGCCTACAGTTCAGACCAAGTGCCTTGGACTGTCTGTCCCTGACATAGCCCTCCCCTTCCACGCCATCAGGGAGGCATCCGTGGTCACTGTAGCCTTGGGCTGTTGGGGGGAGAAGGGGCAAGACCACTGTGATGGGTTGTAGGCCATCCACCAAGTTAAATCCTGTTTGCACCTGTGAGTTACCCGAATCTTGGTTGAAAGAGGGTACTGAAAGGGATACCATTGGGTGAGCAGTAGCCATTGTAGAAGCCTCATGTGAAACCTGGCCAGGGGGACAATGGTGATGGAGGCTGCCATGGAACCCAACAACTGTAGAACAGAGTGAGCTGTGGATTTCTCCCTTGAAAGGATTGGGATCAGTTGTTGCTTTATCCTTAGAATTATGTGCTCTAGAATGGATGCTCTGCAATTCTTTGTATTCATGATGACCCCTACGAATTCTGTGGACTTTGATGGGGTGAGATTGGATTTTTGCCAGTTTATGGTTATGCCTAGCCTTTGTGCAGAGAGGAGAGAGTATGCCAGGGCTTCTTCCGGTAGATGTCTGGTGGGGGCGGAGATGAGCCAGTCATCTAGGTATGGAAACACCTGGAATCCTTGTAGTCGCAAGTGAACTGTGACAACTGCCATGCACTTTGTGAACACTCTGGGGGCTGTAGAGACTCCGAAGGGCAGTACTCTGAAGTGGTAGTGACTGGCTCCTGTACAGAAGCGAAGGAATCTTCTTGATGGCCTGTCCACTTTTATGTGGTAGTACGCATCTTGAAGATCTATTGAGCACATCCAATCGTCTTTTTCCAAAAGTGGAAGGATAGACTGTATTGTGACCATCTGGAATTTTTGTACTTTTACAAACTTGTTCAATACACTGAGATCCAAAATTGGTCTCCAGTCCCCGGTTTTCTTTGGCACCAAAAATAGTCTTGAGTAGAATCTGGATCCTGTCTGGTCTGGAAGGACTATTTGGATGACTCTTTTTCTTAGCAGCTTTGAAATCTCTAATGCTGCTTCTTCTCTTTGACTGGTGGAATGTCAGGTAAATTTGTTAGGGGAGCGGGACAAAGGTCGAAGGGACTATGATAACCTCTGGGTATTACCCTTTGTACCCAAGAATCGGTGGTGATGGTTAGCCAGGCAGAAGGGTGCAAAGAGAAACGACCTCCAACCATTTCTAGAGGAAAGCAGTTGGGCCACTCTTCAGGAGCGCTGGTAGGATTGGCCAGGGAAAGAGTCCCTGGAACCCTGGTTACGCAGATCCCCTCTCCCCCAAAAAGGGCGTCTTCCCTGTGAGTTTCCCCCTCTGCATCTAGGGGAGAACTCAGCCTGTGCATCACAGAAAGGACCCTGAGACTTTTTGTGCCATATCTTCCCACTCTTTTGGTTTCTGGAGAAAGCCCGTTGAGGGGAAGAATAACAGACACCCACGGCAGAAAGGGTCTTATCGTCCTGTTCAACTGTTCAACATCTGGCCAGTGTGCTTTTAACTTTGGGTCCAAACAATGAAGAGGCTTCGATGGGAGCGTTGAGAAAGGAAGCCTTGAAGGGTTCCGTGAAATTACACATGCGCATCCAGGCTTGTCGTCTCAGAACAATGCCTGAACTTGCCGCTCTAGCTGCTTCTTCTGATGCGTGAGATATCAGGTGCATGAGTTAGATATTGATTCAATGGTGGCTAGTTGAGAGGCTACTTTGTCACAGACCTCATCAGACACAGCTCCAGCCAAAGTTTCAGAGAGCTCAGAAATTAAATCTCTCTGACGCCTGGTAAAGTGTGCCATATAGTTCAGGGACCTGATTGCAAAGGTCGCTGATGCAAAGGTACGCTTCCCTATTCTGTCCAGAGCACAGGACTCTTTGTTGGGCGGATGGACAGTCTGGCTTTCTTCTTCCGCCAGGTCCTTTTAAGTTGCAGTCGCCACCACCAAAGCATCTACAGGAAGACCTTTAGACCAATGGGGATCAGTAGCAAGAGGGGACAAAATGTTATCTGGCCTCTGGGGAATGGCCTCAACGGTATCAGGAGCCTTCCACGCATGCTGTACGATGAGCCTGACCAGTTCATCGGCAGGTGGACTAACCCAGGAGGTAGGGGGCCAGGTGCAAAAGGCCTGCAGGAACACAAACTCTTCAGAGGGTGGGTTCGAGGGCTGCCAGTCACCTCTCTGTTTAAGAATTTCAAGAATATCACCAAAGGATACCTCAGAGGGTGAGCGAGGGGACCCTTCCCCATCATCAAAGTCTGTGTCTTCAGTAAGGGACTCCTCTGTGGATGCTGATGCTTTGTGTATGTATTGTATATATTGTAAATATGTTCTACTATGAAAATGCCTTGCACATACTTTGTACCTATGCTATTCCATGAAAGTGTTATTCTCAATTGTACTCCAACTTTGTACTTTTAATCTTGTTAACTGTCTTACAGCATGTTTCCTGTCTTTACCATGTAAACTTTGTAAATTACCACTGATACCATGTACAACTCTTAATTCTGTTACTGGACGGAGCTTTTCTCCACAGGACTCCACTGAAAATGGACACTAGTGGTCCAGCCGGACTATTCTGGTAAATAAATGTTAAATAAATAATAAATAAATATCTAGAGTTGTCAAGTGACTCATCTTTTCACAGTTTTAGGGCCGATGCTTGTTTTCTAAAAGTATTTCAATAGCTTCTCTTCCCTTTTTTACACTTTAAAATGTTGACTAGATTTGGGATCATTTAGATAATAAGGTTGATAAATGTATGCATTTCAGGATCTAACTACTTCAAACAGCTTATAAAACGTTTTCCACATATCATAGCCAATCTTAATAGTTTAAATAATTTAGTTAATAATTCAAGCATTTCTTCATCTAATACTTAATGCTTTGTAAATTTTAAAATTTTGGATTTAATATTTCCAAACTTTTTTTTTTTTCTCAATGTTGTATGCTGTGAGACTTCTCTTTGTTTTGATCCCATTGTCAATTTGCTATGCCAAGTACTACCTTCATCATAAATTAATGCTGCAGCCAGGATAAAATCACTTCTTTCTGAATATTTTTTGGAATCTGTTGGGTAAATCTCTTCTAGTTTCTAGGACATATACAATTTATTTTAATACATGAACACTTTCTTCAGTCTTCAATTGTACATGCTAAGAAAATACTCATTTCTCTTAATTACATGCATACAAATATTTCACGTACAGGCAATAATGCCTTTCTAGCCTGCCAATATACCAAAACACTTGTTCCCATAATGTGTGCAGGCGGTTCTTAAAAATATCTAAACTAGTGCTGCTTTTAATGTAATTCGGTGGTCTATTCCGTGCATCAGCTCTCAGTTCTTATTCTTACACATCTCATTCCTACAGAACCTTCTGGATAGGTTACTTGATGACTCTGTACTACTTTTTAATAACCCCAAACATTTCCACAGGTAGCTGTCTCTAAATGCCCTATATACCTGAATAAGGTCTCCTCTTAAATGTCAATATGAGACACTATACAAGTTCAGATATTTTAGGCTTTCATAACATAAATTTTCACATCCAAGGATGCTATGGGTATATTTCTGCTATACTCCTTCCAGTTAACTCATGCTTGTTTTCTTATAAGGTTTCCATGTTGTTATTCATAGGTTCATAGGTAAGTACTAGGCTATCTGCCCAAGGGCATTTATAAGCCTAGCCAGAATGTGTTGTCTTTCACCATCCCCTTAGAATAGTTCCCTGTGCCTCTGTCCAGCAGAGCCATCAGTTCCCTGCGCCACTTCCAGCAGAGCCATTAGTTCCCTGCGCCACTGTCCAGCAGAGCCAGTGCAGTGATCCCTGGGATAAATTTTCTGTTTCCCATCCACCCGTCAAGGTTTCTCTTGAAGAGTGTTAGCGAGGGGCTCTGCCTGATGTATATTGGAATCCTGTTCCAAAGCATGGGGAGTCTCTGGGATAGGAATCTATCCCTCCAGAATGTCCTATTTATCGTTGTGGTGAGGTTTATATCTCTAGAGCATGTGGCTCTCTGGGATTTGTTTTTTTTTTAGGTGGAGCATGTCCATCAATTCTGGGTTGGACGTGGCCTTGTATGTCAGGCAGAGATCACCTCTGAGTAAGCGGTATGCAACTGAGTACAGCTGGAGTTTCTTGAGTCGGGCTGCATAGGGCATCTGTTTGAGGCCAGTAATCCTCTTGGTGAGATACTTTTGTGGCCTTTCCAGCTGTTGCAGGTGTCTTGTAAGGTGCATCCCAAATGGGGCGTTGTATTCTATGATGGGTCTAATGAGTGATGAGGAGAGAGGCACAATAACCTCTTTTGTTCTAGATGCGAACCCTTTTGTGATTAGGTGGGCTACATAGAAGGATTTTCTAACCACCTTGGCAATATGATTATCAAAGGAGAGATTACTATCTACTTGGGTCCCCAGATCCCTTATTACATTTTCTGTATTTAGGCGACTACCACCTATGTGGTAGTTCGCGGGTATTTTGTTTTTTCCAAAGGGGATGACTATGCACTTTTTGGCATTTAGTTTGAGGCCACAATTGTGACATCAGGTATCCGTCTCAGTGAGACCCATATGAAGGGTGTCTGTATCAGCTGGAGAATCAATTATGGCCTCTAGTTTGCAGTCGTCTGTGAACTTGGTCAGCCATAGTCCTCCTTTGCTTGCCTGTACCTCTGAGAAGTATATACCGAACAGGAAGGGGCCTAGGACTGAGCCCTGGGGGACGCCACTTGTAACCGGTTTAGAGACGGACATAGAGACTGCAACTCTCACCATGTGGGTTCTATCCATGAGCCAGTTGGCAACCCATCTCGTGATGTAGGGGTTTATGTTCAAGCTGGTGAGCTTGTCTATAATACTAGAATGGGGAATGGTGTTGAAAGCCTTAGCGAGGTCTGGGTAGGCTGTGTAGACCTCCTTTCCCTCGTCTAATGCCTTGGTAACCATCTCAAAAAAGTCCACCAGGTTTAGGAGGCATAATCTGCCCTTAACAAAACCAAACTGGGTAAGGTCCAAGGTTTGGAGGTTCCCAATGCCCCTGTAAAGGAGTTCCATGATGATATTTTCCATAGCCTTGCAGACTAGGCTAGACAGGCTTATAGGGCGATAGTTCCTGGGGTCCGTTGTGGCTCCACCTTTGTGGAACGGGATAACTGTTTCTGTGCGCCACTCTATGGGTACGTAGCCTGTAGAGAGGCTGAGTTTGAACTGTGTGTTTAGATGAGGGGTTAGTTCATTTTGGAGCTTTTGTAAGACACAGCCTGGGACCCCATCCGGTCCCACTGAAGCTGTGTTTTTGGCTTTGGATAGGGCTGTTTTAACCTGTGCATCGGTGATTGACGGGGCCCTACATTCTTCTGGTATGCTTATGGGCCCTTTAGGGGGTGAGAGGGGGGTGAAGTTTGCACTAAACCTGCCTGCCAGAATGTTTGCAATATCAGTCGGTTCAGTGTATTTTGTGCCATTCTGCACTAACTCAGAGCAGATCTGATAGTTTTCACTTAGGTTCTTGACATAGCTAAAGAACGCTTTGTGGTTATCTTTGGAGTCATTGACAATTTTTCTTTCGAAACTAGCCTTGGATGATTTAATGAGGGATCGTAGTTTCTTGCTGATACTGATCAGGGACGTCTTTCCTTCTTGGGAATTTACTCTTTTCTGTACTAGTTTCCCCCTTCTGTTGTATAGCTTGTTTATGGCAGGGGTCCACCAGACTAGTTTCCATTTCTTGGAGGAGTGAGTCTTGGTTTTACTTGGGATAGCATGATCCATGCATTCCTGCAGATGCTCATAGAGTGCCTTTGTAAAGGTTTCAGCAGCTTGGACAGCATTGTCCTTTAGCATGGGGACTGTGAACCTTTCCACCTCGGTCTTAAGTAACGTGAAGTTTGCTTTTGAAAAGTTTTTCATGGTGGTTTCCTTGATTGGGGGTGGGGGCAGAATGTGGATATCCAGAGTGATTAGTCTATGGTCTGATCTAACCAACGAGGGGTTGACCTCCGGAGTGGAACACCAGTTGCCCATGTTGGTGATGACCAGGTCCAATATGTTGTTCCCTCTGGTGGGGGTGTTGACCAGTTGATCCATGGCGTTGTGAATTTATAAATTCTAGGAAGCGTTGGGCAAGGGAGTTAGTACTTGAGTAGTTCTCCCAGTTTATGTTTGGGTAATTGAAATCACCCAGTATTAAGGTGTTTGGTAGGACCTTCATATTTCCCAGTGTCTCCAGAAATGCGGAATGGGGGTCCCAGGCCATGCTGGGTGATCTGTAGCAAGCTACAATTTGGACTGCAGTTTTGCCCACTGTTAGTTGCACATGGATGATCTATGATGCATTGTGCTGCGCCACTAACCTGGAGTTGTGGGTATCCTTGATGAATATGGATACACCCCCACCTTTTGTGTTTCGATCCTGGTTCTGTGGCCGAAAGGTATGGTATGAGTTATAGCCTAGTAGTGCTGGGGTGGTCTCAGGAGCCTTAAACCAGGTTTCTGTTACTGCACAGATGTCGATGTTCTCCATACTGAGGAGTGCCTTGAGTGCGTGCATTTTGAGGTTTAGACTTCTGGCACTGAGTAGCATTACCCTCAGTTTTTGGTTACTTGTGCTATTTATGGTGGTGGGTTGGTCTTTTGAGCCTTGCCTAAAAAAGGCACTATGGGGGCAGGCCTAAGGGTGACAGGTGCAAGCCATCTCTTGAGAAACAACGTGGCTTGTCGAGCATGTCATCCCAGGTGGACAGATACTGGATCCCCTTTGAATGACACCAGAAACTTAGCCAATTGTAGAAATTGATCATTTTTTTCTTTATACTGTGGCATCATTCTTGGTGAGGGCAGGATGCTACTCAGGGTCAGGGTCATACCGGCCTGGGCTACATGATCAGAGAGCTCTTCCATGTCTCTTTTCATGTAGTCCAGGGAGGTACATCTCAGGTCATTTACACCAACATGGACAATGACAGAGTTGTATTTGTATTTGCTCTGGAGTGACCTGAGTGCTTGTGTTATGTGGCGGATCCTGGCACCTGACAGGCAGTTAACTGTAACCTTCTCCTTGTCCAGCCTAGTTAGTGGGACATCAATGTGCTTGACCATAGAGTCACCTATTACTAGTGTGTTGGGTATGTTATTTTGCCTTAAGGGCTGTGATTGCGTGGCACACTGGTTATGTGAAATGTGTGTTTCATGGTTAGTGATGGGGTGTGGAGGTTGCTTGGATGTCTGCTTTAGAGGTCTCTGTTGCTTTTGCAGATTTTTATTTAGAGCCTCCGAGTATGTTTTCATGTATTCATGTGTGTTATTTGCCGGTGCTGGTTTATTAGGTCTATGTGAGACTGGTGGCGTGTTGCAAGTATTACCCTTCTCCTCTTGACTGTCAGTTCCAGTCTTGGGTTGAGAGAGCTTTGCCTCCAGGTTGTCTGTGTACATGAGGAAGTTGTATCATTGCCTCAAAATGCCCAGATTCACTCGTTGGACTGGAGAGTACACAGGAAACTACCCTTTGGACATGCCTGAATAGGTAGAGTAAGCTGTTTTTCTGATTGGCTGGTGGGGACGAATAGAGAGCCTTGTCCTTCTGGACAGTATAGGGGGGGTCTAGTGCTAGGGTTAATTAGTGCTTGCTATGAGTTTTAAGCAAGTGCTTGACTGTGAAATGAATGGTTTGAGTGCTAAAGTTGAAGGTTTGTCTTTTAAGCTTAGGTCTAATGTAACTAACAATGACTTCATCATTTCTAATTTCCTAGACCTTATAAATCTTTTTATACAACCTAAAATTATATAACTACTATTAACCAACTGGTTTATATGATGAGAAAAACTCAAGATCTATCCATATACCCAGGTCCTTGAATCTGTAGTTTCAATCACTGTGTCCTGTATTAAATATTCAGCTTTCAGTTTATGTCTCCCAAATCTCATACATTTAGTTTTCGATATATTTATCAGCATATTATTCTCCTGTACCCAGATAGTCAATTTAGTCAAGTTTTTTTGTAGACACGCCCTATCTGTAACACTTGTAATCAGTTCACCCATCGTGAGAGAGAAAAGGCTATCAGGACAATATTCAGCAATACTCTCACAAAATGTCAGTTATGAAAATAAACTTGGTAATGATGGTACAGACAGATATGTACTACGTACAGATAGTGAGGGTACTTTGGGAAAAGAAGAGTTACCGGATATGAGGGCATTACAACAAAATCATGAGTTACAACAATATAACGAGCTACATAGTGTAGATAATGCATTTAGTATGATTAGTAAACAGATTACGGATATTATTCATAAAAATTGGGCATTAATAAGGTTGGATAGAACACTTGTAGAAAAGTTGGGTAATACCCCTACATTTGTATTTAGACGTGGCAATAATATAAAAGATTGGTGTGATAGCTTGTCATTTCTTAAAATGCAAACTGTACAAAAGATGAAAAAGTGTGGTACGTGTAGCCAGTGTAGTTCGATTTTGGAATGTGACCAAGTACTTTTGGGTACTAAGAGTATCCATGACACTGGCCGTTACTCTTGTCAAACAAAAGGGGTGGTTTATGCTGCAAAGTGTTGTTCATGTGTAGCCTACTATGTAGGAAAACTGAGCATGTTCAAACATATTTATTAGCATAACAATGCCATCCGAATACAGAAAGAAACGAGTACATTAGCTAAACATGTAAAAGAATGTCAAAATCATAATTTTAAATTTATAGTTTTGGAACAGGTGCTAGTAAACCCTGGAGGGGGGGACCTTGGAATCTTGTTTTAGAGCAATGGGAATTGCGGTGGATATTGTTCTTGCATGCATCAGCATTTCCTGGTCTTAATGATGTGTCAATTTCTAGGGTGTTATAATTGAAAGTATATGATAGTGAACTTAAATGTTTTTATAGTTAAAATTATCTATATTTACTTATATTCTGTTGGTTTAAATGTGCTTGTTTTGAAGGAAAAGGGGAATTTAAATTAATGCTGAGTGATCACGTCAGCTAAGGGTATTTATATGGGGTCATATGACTGTATTTTTGATTTTTTCTTGTCTGAAGAAGGCTGATATTAACTGTCTGAAAGCGCTCAATAAATCTTTTGCTGTTTCAGACTATAGAGTACCTTAGATGAAAAAGATCTGAAAGATACAATCTAAACAAGTATTGGCCTTGGATGGAGCCCTGTACGGCACTCTGACTGTAAACAACTTTCACCTGTCCAACTGCTGTATGATACTTACCATGTCTAACTTGTAAGCCATAGGGCCATTCATACTTCAATACCTAGTTGTTCTAATTTACTGACAAGTGTCTTGTATATGACCCTATCAAATGCTGAAGTTAATTCTATATAAATTACATCACAACTTTTCATTCACAGCTATTATACTGTTACAGAACATCATGTTACATGAAATAGCTCTATTTTCAACACATGCATGCTGATATATGGTTTCAAGTCCCAGCCTTTCCAGTTTTGACAATAATTTATCTCCGTTGTTCTGCCACAACATGAAGGTAGACTTACTGGTCTGTATGACTTTGGGTTTGTCCTACTTTCCTTTAAGACAGGTTTAGCAAGTGTATGTCTCCAATCATGAGGAATCCCTCCATATTTATACAGCCTAGTAAATAACAGATATAATGTTATTGCAAATTCATACTGAAGTGTTGTCACGTCATTATTACTATTTCCGTCTCCCCCCTGTGCTTGATTTCCATCCACCTTGTGTAGTTTTTTTTTACTATAATCTAATTTGATTTCAGAATCTGAGGTTACGTAGATGTCATTAGGACAATATACCACCCCTTTGTGGAGCTAAACTTCTTTGTATAAGATTTTGTAAATATAACTATAATCTCTCGTGTCTGAGAATAAATTGCAGACTCCATACACAGTTTATCAATGTGTATGTCTTTAGTCCTACCACATATTATGTTTCTGTAAAATTGTTTCCTATTGTGCTCAATATCTTTATATAAATTTTCCTCATATTTTTCTTGATCTTGTCTCACACTACATTCAATCTGTATGTCCAGCTTGTTTATTTTAGTGTTTAAAGTCAAAGTTCAGCTGATTTTCCATTTGTTATATTTTCCTTTCTCACCTTAATCAAATATCTTGTTCTTATGGAAATATATCCTGCAGACATTGTGTGGCTGGATCCTGATGTTAAACATTTGTTTTTATTTTTTTTGCAAATATAATCTGGAAATATTTATGAAAAAATGTAAATGACTTCTTTAACTAATTTTATTATTTTATACACAATTCGTGGTCTTTCATAATGCTTATTACATACCTGAGCCCCCCCCCCATGTTAGGGCCTGATTACAAAAGACTTACTCTCAGTGTTAAGTGACCGCTTACACTGAGAGCAGGTATTTTGGAATCAAGCCCCCAGTGTAAGCCTGTTTACAAGTAGGTCTTACAGCAAAGTAAGTCACTTACTCTGAAAGCAATTCTTTCATAACGAGGACAGTTACACTAACAACAACTATTTTGGAATCTGTCTTTAGTGTTTTTTTTCATCCATACTGCCTTAACTGAACCAAGTGATTGATATTCCTCATGTTTTCTGGTACTGTAAATTAACCCAACTTTTATACAAATCTTTAATTTTAAGACAGAAATTAAAATCTGCTACTCAGTTGAATTTGGACTTGCCTCATTTCTGCTGGGAGACTTATTTGGAATCAACAACTCAGGACTGTCCTGAATTATGACTGTTTATGCAATATTCCAATATTATAGTCTGACAATGTGGAAAAAGCCTTAGAAAATTTCTATTCAGCATTTTGTAGCTTCTACTAAGGCATGAATGTTGTGAAAATGCTTGAGCATTAAAAAATGTTTTATGGATGGAGCACAGTTGTAGCTTTTCTGCTTTGAGCCTTGTTTTGTTTTATTTACAAACATCCTACCCACTTGTTTATACTTTTGTACATTGAGATATTTTACAACAGTAATCATTTATTCTTCACTTCTGAAACTTTAATGCAATATTTTTGTATGCTGAAAAAATGTAATAAAAATGATTTAAAATGGTTCTAAGTTTCATCATTACGGGGTTAAGAGGGTGTACATAATTGTATCCCGGTTAGGAAGGAGGATAGATTTAGTGTTCTGGTTGAGTAGAATGTTGGTACATGTCTGACTGAATATATCCTGTGTAGCAATAATATTATGGAAATGTTTTCTCTAAGGTAAGGTGCAGGATTACTGTTAGCATGTATAAGCCCCCACTCCTGCACTACCTTACTAATACATGCTAACCCTAACCTTGCCCCTGAATTCACCTCCTTGCACCACCTAACAAATACAGGTTAACCCTAACCTTTTACTATTATAGCACTGGGATCTCAAACAACTTTGAGACACCAGCTTACAAAATCTTCCTTGAGTAACATGTGTGAACAATCTTTTACATGAATGCCTGTGACTAAGAATATGATAGAAATTAATAAAACTAATAAAAAGCTGCAAGTAAATACAATGCCTGGCTAAAAGGGCATCAGCCAAGATAAGATGGTGCTTATGAATAATTCCTCTCTTTATGAAGGCATAATTATCAATATGAATAAATATTTTCTTCAAAAATAATTCCTCTAATGGTCAGTTGTCAGATGTAAACCGGTTCTAAGTCTTTGCAGTGTTTTTTAGAACTGTCAGTTCAGCTTGGTATTACAGAAAAAATAGAATGGAAAGGTCACAGCAGCCTGGAACAAGGGTCACACGCTGACTCACTCTGATATAGTGTAACAGCAGGTAATGTCTCTTCTATTAGAAGTTGCATAAAAATGTATTAAACAGTAATTTTCCATTCAAAACATTCTTAAACCATATGTGTAAATAATAAAAATAATGTAAAGTACATGCTCTGTAAAATGTACATATATGTTACAAACACCAAAGAATAAGAAAGAAAAAAGAAGTTATGTCTTACCATAACGTTCCATCTGTGTTGTTCATCTTCTTTCATTCATTACTGATGGGTTCGGTACCGAGTCGGCCTTTTTACCAAGCTCACGCCAGCCAAAAAAACTCTCGAGCTAAGTCTCTTCCCAGAATGCCCTTCTCCCTGTTACCTCAGATCGAATTTGCTAGAGAAAAGGAAGTAAAGCCAAGGCCACTTCTGCACAACTACTCTAGGGCACTACTTAGACCCAAAGCATCCCCCAGGTGCCTTTGGAGGGGGAAGGAGGGTGGGAAGTGATGAATGAAAGAAGATGAACAACACAGATGGAACGTTATGGTAAGACATAATGTCTTTATCTGATGTTGTTAATCTTCTTTCCATTAATCACTGATAGGAAAGAATCCCAAGCTACCTTGAGGTCCATGGGCAGCCCTTATGGAAGAACATTCCTGAGTACCACTGAGCCAAAGGCAGCTCTCCCCCTGGAGACCAAGTCCAATTTGTAATGATTGATAAATGTATGAGGTTAGCCCAAGCAGCTGCTGTGCGATGTCATCCATGGAAGCCCTGGAATGGAAAGCTACAGACGTTGCCATAGATCTAGTGGAGTGAGCTTTAACCTTTGGCATAGGTTCATTACTGAGGGAATAGATGAAACGTACGCATTCCCTTAGCCATTCTGATAATGTAACCTTGGAAATAGCCTCTCCCATTCTGGGCCCCAGAAAAGGAGATGAAAAGTTGTTCAGATTTACGGATAGGTTTGGTCCTGTCTAGATAAAATCCCAATTGTCTATGTACATCTAAAGAGTGAAGGCAGTACTCTCCTCTATTGGCAAAATTCAGAAAGAACACTGGTAGGTCAATGGTCTGGTTTATGGAGAATTCAGAAACAACTTTGGGGAGAAAGGATGGATTCATCCAAAGTGATACTCTGTCTTTATGGAAGACCAGATAGGGCCTCTTGATACATGCCTGCAGTTGGAAGCTTATGTGTTGCTATTAGAAAGCGGTTGGAAGCTATCGCCCACTGCCAAATTTTAATGGCTTCTCGACATAGAGGATAAGACTTGGTTCTTCCTTGCTTGTTGATATACCAGACCACTGACATATTGTCTGATTGAATTGCAATTGTCCCTGAAGGGAGACCCAAATGGAAGGCCTGCAACACCAACAGCACAGCTCTCTGTTCCAGAACATTGATATGCAGGTGGGCCTCTGATGTTATATTCTTCTATTTTATACATTATAGAATGAATGACAGGAGCAGATGTTATATTCTTCTATTTCATACATTATAGAATGAATGACAGGAGCAGATGTTATATTCTTCTATTTTATACATTATAGAATGAATGACAGGGGCAGATGTTATATTCTTCTATTTCATACATTACCTATAGAATGAATGACAGAAGCAGATGTTATATTCTTCTATTTTATACATTATAGAATGAATGACAGGAGCAGATGTTATATTCTTCTATTTCATACATTATAGAATGAATGACAGGAGCAGATGTTATATTCTTCTATTTCATACATTATAGAATGAATGACAGGAGCAGATGTTATATTCTTCTATTTCATACATTATAGAATGAATGACAGGAGCAGATGTTATATTCTTCTATTTCATACATTATAGAATGAATGACAGGAGCAGATGTTATATTCTTCTATTTTATACATTATAGAATGAATGACAGGAGCAGATGTTATATTCTTCTATTTTATACATTATAGAATGAATGACAGGAGCAGATGTTATATTCTTCTATTTCATACATTATAGAATGAATGACAGGAGCAGATGTTATATTCTTCTATTTCATACATTATAGAATGAATGACAGGAGCAGATGTTATATTCTTCTATTTCATACATTATAGAATGAATGACAGGAGCAGATGTTATATTCTTCTATTTCATACATTATAGAATGAATGACAGGAGCAGATGTTATATTCTTCTATTTCATACATTATAGAATGAATGACAGGAGCAGATGTTATATTCTTCTATTTCATACATTATAAAATGAATGACAGGAGCAGATGTTATATTCTTCTATTTCATACATTATAGAATGAATGACAGGAGCAGATGTTATATTCTTCTATTTCATACATTATAGAATGAATGACAGGGGCAGATGTTATATTCTTCTATTTTATACATTATAGAATGAGTGACAGGAGCAGATGTTATATTCTTCTATTTCATACATTATAGAATGAGTGACAGGAGCAGATGTTATATTCTTCTATTTCATACATTACCTATAGAATGAATGACAGGGGCAGATGTTATATTCTTCTATTTCATACATTATAGAATGAATGACAGGGGCAGATGTTATATTCTTCTATTTTATACATTATAGAATGAGTGACAGGAGCAGATGTTATATTCTTCTATTTCATACATTATAGAATGAGTGACAGGAGCAGATGTTATATTCTTCTATTTTATACATTATAGAATGAATGACAGGAGCAGATGTTATATTCTTCTATTTTATACATTATAGAATGAATGACAGGAGCAGATGTTATATTCTTCTATTTTATACATTATAGAATGAATGACAGGGGCAGATGTTATATTCTTCTATTTTATACATTATAGAATGAATGACAGGAGCAGATGTTATATTCTTCTATTTTATACATTATAGAATGAATGACAGGGGCAGATGTTATATTCTTCTATTTCATACATTATAGAATGAATGACAGGAGCAGATGTTATATTCTTCTATTTCATACATTATAGAATGAATGACAGGAGCAGATGTTATATTCTTCTATTTCATACATTATAGAATGAATGACAGGAGCAGATGTTATATTCTTCTATTTTATACATTATAGAATGAATGACAGGAGCAGATGTTATATTCTTCTATTTTATACATTATAGAATGAATGACAGGGGCAGATGTTATATTCTTCTATTTTATACATTATAGAATGAATGACAGGGCAGATGTTATATTCTTCTATTTTATACATTATAGAATGAATGACAGGGGCAGATGTTATATTCTTCTATTTCATACATTATAGAATGAATGACAGGAGCAGATGTTATATTCTTCTATTTTATACATTATAGAATGAATGACAGGAGCAGATGTTATATTCTTCTATTTCATACATTATAGAATGAATGACAGGAGCAGATGTTATATTCTTCTATTTTATACATTATAGAATGAATGACAGGAGCAGATGTTATATTCTTCTATTTTATACATTATAGAATGAATGACAGGAGCAGATGTTATATTCTTCTATTTTATACATTATAGAATGAATGACAGGGGCAGATGTTATATTCTTCTATTTTATACATTATAGAATGAATGACAGGAGCAGATGTTATATTCTTCTATTTTATACATTATAGAATGAATGACAGGAGCAGATGTTATATTCTTCTATTTTATACATTATAGAATGAATGACAGAAGCAGATGTTATATTCTTCTATTTTATACATTATAGAATGAATGACAGGAGCAGATGTTATATTCTTCTATTTTATACATTATAGAATGAATGACAGGGGCAGATGTTATATTCTTCTATTTTATACATTATAGAATGAATGACAGGAGCAGATGTTATATTCTTCTATTTCATACATTATAGAATGAATGACAGGGGCAGATGTTATATTCTTCTATTTCATACATTATAGAATGAATGACAGGGGCAGATGTTATATTCTTCTATTTTATACATTATAGAATGAATGACAGGAGCAGATGTTATATTCTTCTATTTCATACATTATAGAATGAATGACAGGAGCAGATGTTATATTCTTCTATTTCATACATTATAGAATGAATGACAGGAGCAGATGTTATATTCTTCTATTTTATACATTATAGAATGAATGACAGGAGCAGATGTTATATTCTTCTATTTTATACATTATAGAATGAATGACAGGGGCAGATGTTATATTCTTCTATTTCATACATTATAGAAGAGGAGCAGATGTTCCGCCTTGTATACACATGCTGCAGATTTTATATGAAGTTTTTACTAAGTTTTTGTATTACTTTGTAAGTTGCAAACTTTTAAGACTGAATCATTCAACGGCGATAATAATGTCAATATTAACTGCAGCTGTAGCAACCATAAATAGTCTTTTTTTATTAGAAAAGTGAAATAATAAGAACATATGATAAAGCTATGTAAGGAATGCTTGAGTCTATACTCTTTAAAAAAAAAAAACTCTTACCAGCATTTTTGAAAATAACTGCATGACCAGATTAGGACACAGTATGTCCAAGGAGGCAGGACTACATCTTTGAAGAATATGTAAGTCCTGTGCTCATTTGTAATCTTTTTCAGATACATGAGAAGTAACCTGTACTGACGCTGAGGTGCCTAGGTTACTTATCATTTCTTGTTCTAACTGCCTGTATGTTTCCTCATAGATGCAGTGCTTGTACATAATGTGTGCATTTACCTTACCTTAAATCTTTTTATAACACTATTGGTAGTCAAACAAATTTGGACTGAATGTGATGGTGTTTTTTTTTCATGTAAGACTACAAAAGGAAATTATTTTTCTTTTGTAATATTTTTGTATTTTGCTTGATTGGCTTTTCAGTAACTTTCCATTTCAATATGTAGGCATCAGCCATGAGTAAATCAATGTTTCTGCATTCTCATCAATTACCATAAAACACACACTCTCACTCACTCACTCACTCACTCACTCACTCACTCACTCACTCACTCACAAAAAAACCATCACAGCAGGGAAAACTAGTCAAAGTACTCGGTGGCTAGGTGTTTTAAGAGCCCTCTTTTGCAGGGAATTTTTAGCTCTGATTTCTGAAAGCGGAGACACCCTGCCGGGAAATGACCAAGAAGAGAAACTCTGGGAAGAAGAACTAAGCCCTACACCTACACTGAAAAAATGGAATAAAACATTTTTAATTAACACAAAGATCCCTCAAAGAGCAAAATTGCAAAAACAGTGTCAGCTACAATTTCAACCTTAAATCTGGTCCCAAGAGTAAGGACCAAGGTAGAACCTCTGCTACACAACTAGAACAGCTGTAAACACAAAAGCTGAGCACTCGCTTTAAAAGAAAGTAAACAGTAAAACAGCAGACGCCATTGATGGAAATGGGAACTATGTTTGGCTGAGAGATATTTTGCCTGGACTCCTGGCCACCTACTTTGTGCCAGTCTGCCTTGTTCAAAGTGTCCAGAGGCTAAAGATCATCTGAACATTCATTTAAGCAATGTCCTTTCCTCTCCCCATCTTCAAACTCCATTTCTGAAAGGCGGTAAGTAGAGATGAAGGCCTCCAGTACCCTTTCTTTTCACACTGCCCTTTATAAATACATTATTTACAGAATGCAGCACACCGTGTAGTACTTCGTCTGCACTACACAAAACAATAAATAATGAACAGTAATACGGCACACAGTAAAAAATAAGCCAGAGTGTAGGAAAAATTCACAGGCTGTCATTTGCCACCAGTTTTGAACCTCCCATCTAAATAACAAGTCCGTGATACAAGTTAAACACCACAGCTGAAATCAACACATAATATAATGATTATAACACAGGAATTATCTAACCAAAGTGAAGTTATTTCTGACTGAACAACCTTAAACTTTTTATCAAGGTCTGTTTTGGTAACAGTTTATGAAAGGAAGCACTAAATTAAACTTAATACAAATAAGTGATGCATTGTTCTGCTATGGACAAACACACCAGATGAGAAAAAATAGCTTACAATTATACATTTACAATTACTTGTTGGAAAGAAGTCGGCTTTAACAAGTATCCAGAATAACACTGTGAACAGCACCCAGGGTGTCAATCCAGCCCAGCCATGCCTCAACAGAGTCTAACAACAAGAGCCATCTAGTGTTACAGGTGTGGGAAGTGAAGAGATCTGTATTTTACAGATGACAGTTCTACCGCTCTTTTTCAAGGACATTTTGTCAGAATATTGGAAGATATTCTTTCTGGCATGAGTACACCTAAATTTTGATGAGATGTTGGCAAAATGAAGTGTATAAATTATAATGATAATCTAAAATGAAGATTCTATAATCAATTCCTGAAAACAACTGGGATACCAAACATGAGAATTTAAAACTAGTCAAAGCACAGGCAAGCAAGTCCTGGAGACAATTACAAACTAAGCCAGGAAAGTTATGGGTCTGGATAAAGTACTTTTTAACACTTCTGAGAAGGAATAAATTAAAAGGACAGATACTTTTATGTGGGTCTTTTTACAAGTGTCAAGTCCCAGTTGCCTACAAACCATGGTTTTGCGGGTGGCAGCTTAAGTGTCTTATTTATTATTTTAGATGTGTTAACCTGGGTAGAACAATGATCTCACTGGACCTATTTCAGTCTCAGCCTTGCAGCAGCTCACTCTGCAAGCGGGACATGCCCGAGCAAAGTGCAACAGCCATGCAGAGAAAGTAAAGCTGAAGGCTGCCATTCAAACACAGTCAAGTTTGAGTAAATTAAGTAATGAAGCTATGGGGAGAGAGGAGAAGGGCCCAGGTGTTTAGATTAAGATTTAGGCAGTGATCAGAAAGGGAATATGGCTTTAGGAGAGGAGAAGAACTTAGGTTTAGAAAGGAGACTTGAGAGTCATGGCGAAATCAGCAATTGGGAAATTTAGGATAATGGACTGGAAGGAGAATTTATGTTTGTGGAGGGGGATAGGAGTTTAGGGTTAGGTGCAACCAGGGAATTCAGGCTTAGGAAGCAATCACAAAATTTAGGTTTAAGCGGCAATCAGGGCATTTAGGTTTAAGAAACAGATAGGAACTTTAGGGCTAAGGACCAGTTGGGAATTTTTGCGTTCTGGAAGACAATATAATTGACTAGGATCTGGCATCTGGCCAATGCAAGGTACAGCACTTGTGACAACAAACAATTCGGCCACAAGCTAACAGCACATGACCACTTGTTGCAGACCCTTTATATGGGGGTAACTGGACACTCAGACCAGAGAAGAACTACGTTTCTGGCCTGTCAAAATTACAGCAACATTCTTTGCTAAAACAGCCATTCAAGAATAAACTGACAAAATGACAAACGGTGAATTAATTTAAAAAAGCAAACAAGATGAATGAATTGAATCTTTGTTAATACTAAAGCAATGCTGTGTGCTTGGCAACCTGCTACCTCCATCACCACCAAATGCAATGCAATTCACCTCTTATTTCCTTAAGCTTGTTGCCTGTTTTTACTAGCACTTTTATGTGCACTATTCTCAATTCACTTAATGCCAGGGGATTTATCCTTCATGGCACGTAATGACATAATGCATAGGAATACACATTCTAACGTCTACATGTGCAACCTCCAATGTGCCTACCAATCGCCATAAACGTGTAGACTTTTAAGGGTGACATCTTTTCAGGTCACTGAGTGGTGGGAGGGGTTGCAATGCAGCTACTATGCCTTTCCCCCCAATAAAGTTTCCTGGCAAGTACTTTGCTGCCTTGCACATTTAGTGAACGTGAGTCCAATGCCATATTCAAGCTCTCTTCCACAGCACTTACAGGCCATGAAAGCTATCACTCAGGGACAGAAAAAAGACAACAGTTGAGACTGTTTGGACTTCTATAATCCCTGCAACAGATTATGGACCTTACCAGCCTACAGCCAGCTTTATAAAGGCCACTTTGATTGCAGTCAAGGTGTGAGGGGCTCTCATCTTAAGGTGGACTGGATTATACCCAACAGGCATATCACTAACCCATCCCCAGTGTACAGTACATAGCAATGTCAAGGGGGATTACACATGCTTCCTACCACACAGATCTCTGCTACAGTCTACTGCAATTTTTCAGCAACAATTCTGCACAGAACAGAATCCCCAACTCCCACCTGGGTATTGTAGCCAAGTAAGAAACTCTACTCCTCTTGAGATGGAAACAATTGGCATCAAGACATTTATTTACGGCCCCCCGCCACTCTGTCTAGACTAGAGTGGACCCCCTGCTTCTACCTGGGTCCCATGGGTTGGCAACACTCTGTTCTACAAAGCAGTCCACCATTCGTGAAGTAATGTATACAGTTCTATATACCTCTTTACATAGGAAAGTACATAATGGTGACAAGGAACTCAGAAAAGACAGCGAGAGAGATTGCAAAGAACATGGAGTAGGGCTGAGATTGCAAAGAACATGGAGTAGGGCTGAAGAATGAAGAAAGTCTGTCAGCCCTGTCCACATACATTTCGGAAAAAAAAGATAGTAAAATTACAGTCTGCGGGTTGAGATATAGTAAAACTACACAGTCTGTGGTCTTGTAGCACAACATAGTGACAGGAAAATGGCTGCACGAGCTGCGTAACGTTTTTTTTTTTACCTGCAATTAAAATCAGAAGTTCTGTTCATAGGATCATAGGAGGTTACTAGGCTATTGGCCCTGAAGCCCTTTTAAGTCTAGCCAAGAGTTTAGTCCATGTTTAGACATGTCAGCAACCAAAGCTCCTGTCCATCAGGGACACAGCTGGAATCCCAGGGATGTATTTTCGGTTTCCCATCCAGTTATCCAGGTTTCGCTTAAAAAGGGATAATGAGGTACTCTGCTTGACGTGGAGAGGGAGTCTATTCCACAGATGGGGGAGTCTCTGGGACACAAATCTGTCCCATCGACAAGACCTGCTAATATGATAAACCAGGTTCAGGTCACCCGTATGACTTGTTCGAGAGTATGTGGATATGCAGCAGTCCCATCAAGGCACGGTCTGAGATCGCTTTGTATGCCAAACAGAGGTCATCTCTGAGGAGTCTATATGAAACTGAGTAAAGGGACAGGGCTTTGGTCTATCTGTGTACGGTAGATGTTTGAGGCCCTGGATTCTCCTGGTGAGGAACCTCTGTGGGCTCTCTAGTAGCTGCATGTGTTTTGAGAGGTACATGCCAAAGGAGGTGTTGTACTCAATAACTGGCCTTATAAGAGAAGAACTCAGGGAGGTTATGACCTTTTTGTCCCTGGATAAGACAGCCTTACTTATGAGGTGGACCATATGGAAAGCTTCCCGTACAACGGAAGCAACATGGTGGTCAAAAGTCAGGTTCCTATCAATCTGGGTGCCCAAATCCCTCACTACTGACTGTGTACTTAAGACACTGTTATTAATGTGATAATATGTGGGGAGGTCACTCTCCCCAAAGGGGATGATGATGCTTTTTTTTGCATTCAGCTTGAGGCCTTGCTTCTGGCACCACTCGTGCTTGGATGAGACCCTCTTATTCTCCTAGGACTTTGGTTGACCTTAAAATATAATTTTTTCCCATAAACAGCAATATTAATTTAAACCCTTAACTGTGTCATACGTCATGTTGAAAATATTTCCATTCTGTACTTGTTTTCAGATTGATCACTTATATTTGACATTTCTGAGAATTATGACAGTCAGAAGATTAAGAATGATTTGCTTTACGTGGAAATGCCTTAACATTTTCAGCTCTGTTCAATGTATATGACACAGTCTCAACTTCTCACCCCATAAAAAAAGAACAATGTACTTTCACGAACTGCAAAAATAAGAAAAGAAATGACACCTTCTTCTAGTGTTAGTATTTGCGATATTTTTTCTCAACAAAAGAGATTCCAAAAGTAAGAATTAGGTCTGCACTGTGAGCAATGCATTTTTTTTTGTCAGTGAAGCTTTGCTGCCATCAAGTGTCAAACGCCAAACACTACATTTATTATTTATTTATTTATTTATTTATTTTAACATTATTTTACCAGGATAAATCCAACTGGACACAAAGTGCCTGTTTTCCGTGGAGTCCTGGGGAGAAAAGCTC
>NC_056746.1:122533764-122738764 GCF_019279795.1 Protopterus annectens | reverse complement strand
GTTAGGGTGTGGGTAAGGTAAGTCTGCGATACTGACAGATTTAAGGGTTGGGGGTAGATTAAGTTGGTTAGGGTTAGGGTGTGGGTAAGGTAAGTGCACGATAGTGACGGACCTTAGGGTTAGGGTTTGGGTTAAGGTTAGTGCATATATATAGTTGTGTATGTAAGGTTTAGTGTAGGTTTGTAAGGTTTTTGGTGTGCTTGTGTTGTGTGTGTGCTTTTCGGGAAAGCTATTTGTTTTGTTGGGCAGGTGAAGTTTCGTGTTTTTGAACTTTCGGTTTTGTCGTGTCGGTTATTTCGTTGTCGGTGTTTTGGCGTGTCGGTGTTATCAGGTAGACCCATATATATATATATATATATATATATATATATATATATATATATATATAGAGAGAGAGAGAGAGAGACACACACACATACACACACACACGCATACACACACACACCTACAAGAATTATGAGGTTTAGAAGTTGTAAACAAAGCACTAGAACTTACGTGGTGCTGCACAGGTCAGTAGGTTTACATAGATAGTAATATTACACAGAACATGGATGCAGTAAAGTAGATAGCGACTCTGGTAGGCAAGGAGGGTGTAGAAGAGTCAGGAATAACAAAAGTTGTAGTACTGATGGCAATAAAATGGTATAGCACAGAATGTACATATTATAAATGGGTCTGAGGTAGGAACACAGCCAAGAGTTGGTTAGATATTATTTAAGTTGTGTTACAACTGCTTATCTGTTTGAGAGTTAAAGAGAATGCCACATTTTGTAGACATATGAGGAGTATAAGGAGTCTTGGTTTAAACCCACAGAAGGTACTCCGGGAGTGCAAGGCTCCAGTGCCTTTAACATATTTAGACCAATAACAGCACAGACTGGGGCAAAAGGTGGAGGAGTGTCTTGATCTACAGTACCAACAAGCACACCTCAAGGTACCATGAAACACATCCACATGCAAGTCACCACAGATAGGGTCCCTCATCATATCTTGGCCAGCTACATGTCACCATCTATGCCCCTAGAGGCTCATGACTCTTAGCGAAACCTTCCAGAGGTGCTCACCATCCAACCAAACACCCTATTCTTGAGTGGCTTTAACCACCCCTCCATAGACTGGGAAATGTACACTGCTTCAAACTCACAGGCACGACATTTTCCTGGACTTGATTAACACAAACACCCTGAAACAGATACTGTACATCACAACCACAGAATCAAACATACTGGATGTGTCATTCACCAACATGGAAAAGCACTGTACCCCCCAGAAGCACTAGCAAAAGCCGAGAACATCATGTCCATGGGTCTCAACAACATCCTCGGTTGCCTCCTGAATAGTCTAAAACATGACTTATAGAACCACTTAAGGCACTCATCAACTACAACCTTGAAACAGGCTACATACCAAGTGACTGGAGGATCGCAGCAGTCATTCCCCTCCACAAGGGAGGACCATCAACCGACCCTGAGAACTACAGACCCATCAGTCTAACAAGCCTAATATGCAACGCCATGGAACAAATTATCATATAAATGATAAAAAGGACACTGTCAACCTACAGACACTGGACACATCCCAATTTAGCTTTGTTAAGGTAAGGTCATGACTACTTAACCAGATAGCCTTCTTTGAGAAGGTCACCAAGGCAATGTACAAGGGTAAAAAGAGCATACCCGGTACCTTGACCTAGCTGAGGCATTCAATACACTACCCCATTCAGGGCATTCAATACACTACCCCATTCAGGGCATTCAATACACTACCCCATTCAGGGCATTCAATACACTACCCCATTCAGGGCATTCAATACACTATCCCATTCAGGGCATTCAATACACTACCCCATTCAGGGCATTCAATACACTACCCCATTCAGGGCATTCAATACACTACCCCATTCAGGGCATTCAATACACTATCCCATTCAGGCACTGCTGATAAGCTCTCTGAGCTTGGCATAAATCTTACATAACTAACTGGATTGACAGTTAACTCACATACAGGCCCCCCAAGAAGTCAGGCTCAGTGGGACCACCTCCACCAAGAGACCAGTAAGCAGCAGAGTACCCCAGGGCTGAGCCCACTGCTGTTTGGTATTTACTTCTTGGAAGTCTAGGTTAACGTTCAAGGCTTCTGGCTCACCAAGTTCACAGATGACTGTAAACTGGGAGCTATTATTCATTCTCCCATGACACCAACATCCTGCAAATGGGTTTAACAGACAAATGAATGGTGCCAAAGAAATGGCCTAAAATGCAACACCAAAAATGCATTATAATGCCCTTTGAGAAAATGTCAACCCAAGTTATTTATTCCACTGATAAAACACCACTAAGAGTCAACCCAGTAGCAAGGGATCTGTGAACATATGTAGTAATCTGGTCTTCAACCAACATGTAGCCAAGATAGTAAGAACATCAATCTATGTCACCAAACTTGCAGCTAATAGTACAGCATTCATGTTCAGAGAAGTTACAGTAACTACTCAATCCTTATCAGACCTGTCATTGAATCCAATGCCTCCTTCTGCATCTATTTAACTAGACACGGGTAAAAGGTGGAATGCCCACAATGAATACCCTGTCCTTCACTGATAACCTAAAGGCTCTGTCTCTGTATTCAGTCAAACAGAGGCTACTGAAAGGAGCTTACAGCGTTTCCTTAGACCCAGCCCTGATGGATCTGTTGCACATGAGCAAAACAAACATCACCAGAAGCACTAGACCAAGGGATCTGAACTTTGCTTGTAACATAAACTGACAGATATGGATTCCGAAGGATTCAGTAAAACTAACAGAGTTCTTCACTGACTAAATTCAAATGAAACCTTGACAACTGGATGGGAAATTGTAAACTTATCCCCTTTTTAATTTCTCCAAATCTTTTGGGTTTTTAATACCATGACGAGAATAGACCCCATTCCTAAGTCAACGTATAATTAAAGTTCATGAAATTAGTATTGTTTCAATTTTTGATGTCAGTCAAAAGTGTTCTCCGCAGCATGCTCAATGTGCCCAGTACTGACTTATTCTGCAGTTTGTATGGAGTTACATGTATCGGTAACATATATAAATGTGACTGTAGATTCTTTTTTATAAGGCCCGTTGCTCCTACTGCTATTGGAACTATCTGGGTATTTTCCTTCCACATTGCTCTAATTTCTGCCTGCAAATCCTGACATTTTATGACTTTCTCTCTCTCTCTGTATGCAAGTAGAGTTATGACCTGTCCCACTTTGCGAGGGACAGTCCCTCTTTGGGCAATTATGTCCTGCATAAAAACTGAAAAAATGGCAAATGTCCTGAGATTTTAAGATAAAATTATTTCCTATATTTCATGTAATAGTTGCATAAAACAGTTATTCTGTATCTGAAACACCTAAATGTTATAAGAAACAGAATAAGCAACTAAAATGCTACAAGAATAAGCTTTTATTTAGGCAAAAAAGTGAAGTTCTGTCCTTTTTTACTGGTCGTGGGTATGTTTCCCGCTGCAAAATCTGACGTTTGTACCAAAAATGTTCCACTTTGGGTATTTGAAAAGGTGGCAACCCTATATGCAAGACATTGTAGTCACTGGTTGTAGAGATTTCAATGATCAATGCTACTTTTGTCTTCTTTTCACGGACTACTATACCTGGTTTTCTCACATCTGTCTTTTGAACTGTTGGTAATGGGTGATCCCATGTGATGTAGATTTCATCATTTTCTGTGATGCTTTGTGGCTCATGTTTCCAGTGTTTTTCAGCTACTTCAACATTATAATGTTTGCACAATCCCCAGTGCAACAGTCTTGCCACATTATTATGCCTTTCAGTATACAATCCTTCTGCCATTAGTATGTCACAACCAGCAACAAGATGTGCAACTGTTTCCAATTCTGTTTTACAAAAACCTACATTTGTGTGTTTCTCCCACATGTTCAATGGACTTTGCAAACCGACGTGTGCTTAAGTCCACTATCTTGCGTTGCCAGTATTAACCTTTCATTTTTTGGTTTGAATTTGCCTCTCCTTAACCATTCCTGCATTCAATCCTGATCAACATGAATTTGTTCCAGAGGTTTTCTACACTTGCAACTATATTTATACATTTTCCACATTTCTTCCCTTCTCATCTGATCCTTCACCTTATATTCTTTCTTTTGTTTTTTGGTACATTCAGTCTCTGCCTGATATTTATCTACTTCTGGTTTGATTTCCATTCCCTCTTGATGCAGATATGCTTCTGCTAGACTAAGCAGGGAAGACACATTAGAGTTATTCTCCTCATGTTTCAAAACTTTCACTATGTTTGAGTCTTGTCAGGTCAGTAGATATATATGCAATCTCATAATTGTAGATATATATATGTAATCAATTTTCTTAGTTACCTCCATAAAAAACATGCCCCCCATCTAGACAGCCATGATACTCGAGACCCAAATGATTTGCGGAGCATGGCTAGGCTCGTAAGGGCCCTAGTGGATGTTAGCCTAGTAACAACCAAGAACCTATGAACACATGAACCTATGAATGTATGAACCTATGGTAATCTGGAACAGAATGTGGTCTGTAGAATGTAGAGACCTGTGTGGAGTGCAGGGTTGGGGAATATTGGATCAGCCAGGGCATTCATGGGGCTTGTTGATACATTTATGGGCAAATATAAGTTGGGAGAAGTGCAGTGTTTGATGCCAGGCAGTAGTGGAATTTAGTATGCACATTAGTGTTAAATTTAGCTATTTTATTGCAACACTGACCTTGAAGGAAGAGAAGTGAGGACTGTAAGTTAACAAGTACAGGAGATGAGTACAGTAAGGTAGGAAATATAAAAGCAGATGCCAGTTTTTTCCCTAAATGCAGAAGTTAGGTAAGGTTTGACCCTATATAGGACACACAGCTTTTGGTGCATTCTTTTGACTAAATGCCTTATACAGGATCATAGGAGATTACTAGGCTAATGGGTCTGGGGCCCTTTCAAGCCTAGCCAAGACATTATCCCCAAAAAGAAACCTCAGTCAGCACCTGTCACCCCTGTCAATGAGGGATACAGGTGGTACCCCTGGGACAAATTTGTGATTTGCCATCCACTCAATAAGGTTACGCTTGAAGAGGGTCAGTGAGGTCCTCTGTTTGACATGTATGGGAAAAGTCTATTCCAGAGATGGGGCAGCCTCTCGGAGACAAACCTGTCTCTCCAGCAGGTTTTGTTGATGTTGCATATCAGATTCAGGCCTTTCAAGTGGGTAATGTGTGAGGAGTTAGACTTATGGATATGGAGCATCTCTAGTAGGGCAGGGTCCAAGATTGCCTTGTAGGTGAGACACAGATCACCCCTGAGCAATCTGTACAATACCGAATACAGTGACAGTAATTTGAGCCTGTCCACATAGGACAGGTGTTGGTGGCCATGGATTCTCTTTCTGAAGTATTTCAGTGGCCTTTCCAGTTGGTGCAGATGTTTGGAGAGGTACATACCAAACGGGGGTGTTATACTCAACTATTGCTCTAATGAGGGAGGAGTACAGATAGATAATAACCTCCTTTTTTCTGGACAAGATCCCCTTACTTATGAAATGAACCAAGTAAAAGGCTTTTCTGACCACTGCCGCTACATGACGGTTGAATGTAAGGTTGTTATCAACCTGAGTGCCCAGGTCTCTCACCAAAGGTTGTGTGCTTAGGAGATTCTATAACCACTTCCAGTTTGCAGTCATCAGCAAACTTTGTCAGCCCCAGACCTTTAGTTTTTGCTTGTACTTCGAAGAAATAGATTCCAAACAGTAGAGGTCCCAGGACTGATCCCTGTGGAACACCACTGGTTACAGGTCTGCTGTTGGAGGTGGGATTCCCCTATTTTGACTATATGGGTTCTATCAGTGAACCAGTTAGTGACCCATCTAACGATACAAGGGTTGATACCTAGCTGGGTGAGTTTGTCAATGATGCATGAGTAGAGGATAGTGTCAAACTCCTTGGCCAAGTATAGGTAGGCTGTATGTACAGATTTTTCCCCTCATCCAGGGCGTTGTTGACATCTTGAAGACATGATCAGGCATGATCTCCTTTTGACAAATCCACCCTGAGTAGGGTCAAGTGCTTGGAGATCACCTAAATCTTTGTTGATAAGGTCCATGATGATTTGCTCCACGGCCTTGCAGATAAGGCTAGTCAAGCTAATGGGATATAGTTCCTGGGATCAGTGGATGCATCACCTTTGTGCAAGGGAATAACAGTGGCCATTTTCCATTCAGCTGGGATGAAACCGGTGCTTAGACTATGACTGACAAAATGGAAATCATACCGTATTTCTTCGTAAATAAGATTTAACCACAGAATAAGGCCTAGCATAGTTTTCCAGGGTCATCATGATATAAGCCCTACCCCAAAAATAAGCCCCAGTTAAGATTGTCAACAACACACGATGGACGTGTTGAATTATAAAATAATATTATTGACACCCGTTGACTGAAGTTATCGTACTCTGCTCACCATTTTTGGACCATTCGGACACCCAACTTTTTCCCTTTGCAGAAAGTCGTAAGATTCTTTCCCTGGGAGTCCTCCACAATTCTTACTGCAACCCTAATCATCACTCACACTTGATGGTTGAGATCCTTGGCCCATAAATACTGGCAGGTGTACTTTGATTGGTCAAAGTGCAGAAAATGCGCGTAAAGCTCGTGCACTTGATAATGAACTTCTGTGGTTGTGTCTTCTTAACCGTTGTCATTTTGTGTTGCCACTCCGGTCTCGTAAGTCTTCAATTATCCCCCCTCCCCCAGACAAGATGAGTGCAAAAAGAAAGATCTACTCCGTCGAGTACAAGAAAGGAATCGTGGAGAACTCCTGGGGAAATAATCTGACGGCTTTCTGCAAAGAGAAGTTAGACCTCTGAATGGTCTGAAAATGGCATGCAGTGTACGATAACCTCAGCCAACAGGCCGACGAGGGAAATGCTAAAAAGTGCAAGTATGGCTCAGGTCGGCAACCATTATTTCCTGAGCTGGAAGACATCATCTGTGAATGGATTGCTAACAGGAAAGCAAAGGCTTTGGCTGTGCACAGGGCTGATATTCAAGCATTTGCCCTTGCAAGAGCACTACAGTTAGAAATATCTCCAGAAGAATTCAGAACATCACAACATTGGCTGAATGGCTTCCTTTAGTGATATGAACTGTCTCTAAGAAGATCAACAACACTGTTCAAGCTGGAAGATACTGAAGTTATCAAACGTGCACTTGTGTTCAAGTCCTTTGCTGATGGCATCGACTTTTCTAAATACCAACTCTCCAACATGATTGCTACGGATGAAATAGCAGTGTTTATGGGCCAAGGATCTCAAACAGCAATTGATCAGAAGGGTACCTTGCCAATCTACATTCCCTCCACTGGTTACGAGAGTGCACAACGTGTTTCCTGTATTTTGGCAATTTGTCTAGATGGAAAGAAAACCCCACCTCTAATCATTAGTAAGGGCAAGAAAGATAAGATTGAACATGCTTCAGGCATTTACATTCTTGAAACTGAAAAGGCCTGGTGCACACAACCATTTATAAGGAAGTGGGTGGATGTAATGCTGCCACTTGTTTTGCAAGGTGGCGAAAGAGGTCTGCCAGTCTGGGATTCAGCCAGCACTCACCGCTCTAAAGACATGAAGAAATTCCTTGCACGGAGAAGAATAGATCAAATAATGATTCCCGCAGGAATGACTGCCTATCTCCAGACTCTTGACATTGCAATAAACAAGCCATTCAAGGACCATTTGCGCATGGAACTCAATAACTACATTGAAAATAGAATGGAGAGAAATCAGCATGGAAACTTTGTGAAGCCTAGCCTGCAAGAGATTGTGACTTGGGTGAAAAATGAATGGGATAAAATCACTGACAGCTGTGTTGCCAAAGCACTACATTGAGCAGGCGACTTGGACAAGCAGTGCTGATTTAAGGAGAGCTCTATTGCTGGGCATGACAGATTGGGGCCAATGGTTCTACAGGAAATGGAGTCACAAGAAATTCAGGCTCATTTAGGGGTTGGAGACTTACGACAATGTTCCAGAAGAAGATGCCATGACTGTAATTGAATAACTTTTCCATTATCGGGGCAACATAATGGATTGCTTCTGCTTTCAGTTTTATTCCCCTCCTCCAATACACATGTATTAATATTTTTCTGCACTTTCTGTTAAGCATGAAATACTGCACTGTGAAAGCCAAGGTGTAGATATTCTGAAGCTGAAATCTTTGTTGCACAGTTTATGTAGAATTCTCACACAACTGTTAACACGTTACTTAGAACTGTTGTCCAATAACAGAAAAGTACCAAATAAATGTCAGTTTGTGTACATGAATAAATGTTTATTTTTTTATATGAATAAATGTCAATTTGTGTACATGAATAAATGTAGACTGTTGTACGGGGGGGGGGGTAAATAAGGCATCCCCTGATAAGCCCTAATGCGTATTTCGGCAGGGGAAAGAGTACAAGACTTGGTCTTATTTTCGGGGAACTACAGTATTTGAGGTGTTCGTCTATAGTGACACCTAAATACTTAGTATAGGACAACTTTAATCAAGGTGTGACTGGATGAGTATTGTGAAATAAGAGTTTTACATTGAAATGTTTAAACAGTATTAATTTCATTTTTTTAACTCGGGAAGAAATGAGAATTACTAATACAGGTTTTTATGGAAATTAAAGATTCTTGTATATACTGTTACAATTAATCAGTTTTGTTGGCATCGTATACAAGAGTGGAACTGTTAACGTACTGCACCATGGCGGCATGTTTACTGGGTGTACACAGATCACGAATGAATATACTAAGAAGATGTGGGCCACGAACAGAATCCTAAGGAACTCCAACTGTTCTGAAGAAGTAAAAGGAGGAGGAATTTAGCCATTTCACTGATTGGGATCTTCCTGTAAGACAGGTTTTAAACCAGGAGAGTGACTGGATACTGGGCTTATGCTAAAATATATCCCAGCAACTAAAACAAATGTTACAACACTGATTTTTTCAACCAGGTTGCATGGAACCAAAGGGTTACTCCAGCATATCACAGGGGTTCCTCCACAAATTTCCGTAAGTGTGATACTGTACTGAATGCCTTGAGAGGTCGAGAAAAAGAATCAATATTAGTTTTCCGTTATTGCTGGCTTGATTTTTTTTTTCTTAGAGTTGCAAACTTAAGTAGAGCTGTTGTGGGAATAAGGCCTAGTCAGAAGCCTATGCCTGAGCTCTACTGTATAGCCAGTTTATACTAAAAGTTTTAAAAGCAAAAGTGCTTTCCCTCAAGACTACATCTACCTTTACTGATACTGCTCCAACTTCCAGAATTACACCTGTGCTCTGTTGTATAGCCAGTTTACACTAAAAGTATTTTCCAAGCTCATACCACAGATTAGTCTTACTTTGTCTACTGTACAGGATACCTGCACACCACTGAGACCCTCCCCCCATACTCACCTGTTTAGAAACCTTGCTTCTGTCTCTCTCTCTGCCATCTATAAGTTGGTCACTGCCCTAGTGTCAACTCTCTCTTAGCTAGCTATACTCTTTTTTGTTTTTCTGTTTGTGGTTTCCTTTTAATCTTACTGCAAATACCTGTGTATACCTCGCTATAACATATCTTCCTCCTCTGTCTACACCCCCCCACCTCTTGTACTGACCTGCTGACTCTCACTGTGTGCTCCTTACTGTTTCCCTCCTGGCCTGATCATTTCCTTTATACCAAACCCCTTCCACTCCTCACTCCACCCCAATCCTACTTCCCCACCTTACGTCATGGCTACTTGCTTCCATTGCTTTTCCTTCTCATTCTTACATCTTGTATTACTCCATTACCACCTGTCCATAGAGACCCCACCAATCCCCATAGAGATCCCACTAATCCCCATATTAACCATAGAGATCCCGCTAATCCCCATACTAACTGCTTCTCATCTCTGCAGTACTCTATTACAATCTCCTCCTCTTACATCTTGTATTACTCCATTACCACCTGTCCGTAGAGACCCCACCAATCCCCATACTAACAATAGAGATCCCGCTAATCCCCATACTAACCATAGAGATCCCGCTAATCCCCATACTAACCATAGAGATCCCACTAATCCCCACGCTAACCATAGAGATCCCACTAAGCCCCATGCTAACCATAGAGATCCCACTAATCCCCATACTAACCATAGAGATCCCGCTAATCCCCATACTAACCATAGAGATCCCACTTATCCCCATACTAACCATAGAGATCCCACTAATCCCCATACTAACCATAGAGATCCCGCTAATCCCCATACTAACCATAGAGATCCCGCTAATCCCCATACTAACCAGAGAGATCCCGCTAATCCCCATACTAACCAGAGAGATCCCGCTAATCCCCATACTAACCAGAGAGATCCCACTAATCCCCATACTAACCATAGAGATCCCGCTAATCCCCATACTAACTGCTTCTCATCTCTGCAGTACTCTATTACAATCTCCTCCTCTTACATCTTGTATTACTCCATTACCACCTGTCCGTAGAGACCCCACCAATCCCCATACTAACCATAGAGATCCCGCTAATCCCCATACTAACCATAGAGATCCCGCTAATCCCCATACTAACCATAGAGATCCTGCTAATCCCCATACTAACTGTTCTCATCTCTGCAGTACTCTATTACAATCTCCTCCTCTATCTTACATCTTGTACTACTCCATTACCACCTGTCCGTAGAGACCCCACTAATCCCCATACTAACTGCTTCTCATCTCTGCAGTACTCTATTACAATCTCCTCCTCTATCTTACATCTTGTACTACTCCATTACCACCTGTCCACAGAGATCCCACTAATCCCCATACTAACTGCGTCTCATCTCTGCAGTACTCTATTACAATCTCCTCCTCTTACATCTTGTACTACTCCATTACCACCTGTCCATAGAGATCCCACTAATCCCCATGCTAACCATAGAGATCCCACTAATCCCCATACTAACCATAGAGATCCCACTAATCCCCATACTAACTGCGTCTCATCTCTGCAGTACTCTATTACAATCTCCTCCTCTGTCTTACATCTTGTACTACTCCATTACCACCTGTCCATAGAGACCCCACTAATCCCCATACTAACTGTTCTCATCTCTGCAGTACTCTATTACAATCTCCTGCTCTATCTCACATCTTGTACTACTCCATTACCACATGTCCATAGAGATCCCACTAATCCCCATACTAACTGTTCTCATCTCTGCAGTACTCTATTACAACCTCCTCCACTTACATCTTGTACTACTCCATTACCACCTGTCCGTAGAGACCCCACTAATCCCCTTACTAACTGTGTCTCATCTCTGCAGTACTCTATTACAATCTCCTCCTCTATCTTACATCTTGTACTACTCCATTACCACCTGTCCGTAGAGATCCCACTAATCCCCATACTACCTGCTTCTCATCTCTGCAGTACTCGATTACAACCTCCTCCTCTATCTTACATCTTGTACTACTCCATTACCACCTGTCCGTAGAGATCCCACTAATCCCCATACTAACTGCTTCTCATCTCTGCAGTACTCTATTACAATCTCCTCCTCTATCTTACATCTTGTACTACTCCATTACCACCTGTCAGTAGAGATCCCACTAATCCCCATACTAACCATAGAGACCCCACTAATCCCCATACTAACTGTTCTCATCTCTGCAGTACTCTATTACAATCTCCTGCTCTATCTTATATCTAGTACTACTCCATTACCACCTGTCCATAGAGATCCCCCTAATCCCCATACTAACTGTTCTCATCTCTGCAGTACTCTATTACAATCTCCTGCTCTATCTTATATCTAGTACTACTCCATTACCACCTGTCCATAGAGATCCCCCTAATCCCCATACTAACTGTTCTCATCTCTGCAGTACTCTATTACAATCTCCTCCTCTATCTTACATCTTGTACTACTCCATTACCTCCTGTCCACAGAGATCCCACTAATCCCCACACTAACCATAGAGATCCCACTAATCCCCATACTAACCATAGAGATCCCACTAATCCCCATACTAACCATAGAGATCTCGCTAATCCCCATACTAACCATAGAGATCCCACTAATCCCCATACTAATCATAGAGATCCCACTAATCCCCATACTAACTGCTTCTCATCTCTGCAGTACTCTATTACAATCTCCTCCTCTATCTTACATCTTGTACTACTCCATTACCACCTGCCCATAGAGACCCCACTAATCCCCATACTAACTGTTCTCATCTCTGCAGTACTCTATTACAATCTCCTCCTCTATCTTACATCTTGTACTACTCCATTACCACCTGGCCATAGAGATCCCACTAATCCCCACACTAACCATAGAGATCCCACCAATCCCCATACTAACCATAGAGATCACACCAATCCCCATACTAACTGCGTCTCATCTCTGCAGTACTCTATTACAATCTCCTCCTCTGTCTTACATCTTGTATTACTCCATTACCACCTGTCCGTAGAGACCCCACTAATCCCCATACTAACTGTTCTCATCTCTGCAGTACTCTATTACAATCTCCTCCTCAACTAACATCTTGTACTACTCCATTACCACCTGTCCATAGAGATCCCACTAATCCCCATACTAACTGTTCTCATCTCTGCAGTACTCTATTACAACCTCCTCCACTTACATCTTGTACTACTCCATTACCACCTGTCCGTAGAGACCCCACTAATCCCAATACTAACTGTGTCTCATCTCTGCAGTACTCTATTACAATCTCCTCCTCCATCTTATATCTTGTACTACTCCATACCACCTGTCCACAGAGATCCCACTAATCCCCATACTAACTGCTTCTCATCTCTGCAGTACTCTATAAAGTACAGTTGTGTACACCTACCATAAATGTAGATGTTCGAGTGTCTTCACTGTTGCAGTCATGACTGTAGGGTTCTCCCCTGCCGGCAGGCAGTCCTCGGTCGGCCAGAATCCCAAAGTCTGGGTCCGGCGTCGGCTGTTCAACCATGCTCCCTGACGTCGGAGCACCAGGAGTACAAAGCTGACAGCCAACACCATGTTCTCCAGTTTTTCTTGCCCCAGATGTCAGGAGTCCCAAAATGAGAAAGGTCCCATATCCTTTGCAAATACACCTCAGAAGAATGGTGAAAAAAGGAACCACACAAAAGTAAAAATAAGAGGGGACAGGAGGGAGGGAAACCCAGACTGCAACAGTGAAGACACTCGAACATCTACATTTATGGTAGGTGTACACAACTGTACTATGTTCATCGTGTTTCACTGTTGCAGTCATGACTGTAAGGTAGAATCCCAAAGCAGAATGAAAGGGAGGTGGTCATAAAGTAGAAGGGGCAGCTAAAAGGCCCTGCAAGACTGCAGAGGCAAAGCCTGCCCTAGACTTAGAGTAGAGAGGTAGATTGTAGTGCTTTGAAACAGTATGCACTGAACTCCAAGTTGCAGCTTCCAAAATGTCTTTGGTAGGAACTCCCCTGAGGAAGGCAGCAAAAGTGGCAGCAGCTCTGGTGGAATGAGTCCGTATACTCCCTGGGATTTGCTTTCCATGGTGTGAATAACAAAATCTGATTCCATGAGCAATCCATTTAGAAATGGTCTGTTTTGAAATGGCTTTACCTTGGGAACTTGAAGCATAAGAGACAAACAATTGCTCTGATTTTCTGATGTCCTTGGTTCTGTCCAGGTAAAAACGTAGTTGTCTGTGTACATCCAAGGAATGTAAGATCCTTTCCCCTTTATTTTGAGGAGTGGGGAAAAAAGTTGGCAAGTGGATAGTTTGATTTAAAGCCACTTTGGAAACCACCTTAGGCATGAAGGTAGGATTAGTCCTCAAAGACACCCTGTCTTGATGAAAAATAATATAAGGTTCCACAGCCATAAGAGCTTGTAACTCTGAAACTCTCCTGGCAGAGGTCAGGGCTAACAGGATGGCTGTTTTCCAAGATAAAAACTTGATGTCAGAAGAGGCAGCAGGCTCAAAAGGAGGCAAGGTGAGTTTTTCCAAAACATAGTTGAGATCCCAAGCAGGAATGGGAGGAGATCTAGGAGGTCTTAAGTTCTTAGCTCCTCTGAGAAACTGTCTCATGAGCTGGTGGGAAAAGATTGGAGGGTCTGTATTATAATGAGCGGAAATAGCAGAGGCATGTATCTTAATGGAAGAGAAAGAGAGACCCTTATGTAAGAGATCTGTCAAGTAAAGTAAAATTAAAGGAATGTTCGGAAGAAGAGGATCAGAATCCTGAGTCTGCATCCAGGAACAAAATCTTTTCCATTTTCCTGCATAAGATTTTCTAGTGCTAGGACGTCTGACTTCTAGAATGACATCCATAACCTGCTTGGGTAGGAGAGAAGAAATCAAAGGCCATGGATTAACCAGGCCACCAGGCTGAGAGTGCTGACATGAGAGTGTAGAACCTGACCCTGATGTTGGGACAGAAGGTTCGGAGTCTGTGGTAAGACCCAAAGGGGCTCCAGACATAGGTTTTTCAGAGTGGGGTACCAAAACTCTCAAGGCCAATTTGGGGCCAACAAGATTATCATCTTGGGCTTGTCCTGTTTGATCTTTAATAATACCCGTGGAAGAAGATGAAGAGGCGGAAAGGCATATCCCGAGAGGTTTCCCCAACTGAAAGATACTGCATCCACTTTCCAAGCTTGTTCGTGGTAAGTCCTGGTGCAAAAATTCTGTAGTTGATGATTGAGATGGGATGCAAAGAGGTCTATGTGAGGACATCCCCAGACTGCTGTTATCATCCTGAATATTTCGGTGTCCAGCATCCATCCATGTGGATCCGAAAGGTTTCTGCTCAGACTGTCTGCCAGGAAGTTTTGCTTCCCTGGTAGAAACTGAGCTTGAAGGTCCAGATTGCAAGCTAGAGCTGTGTTCCATAGATCCATGGCTGGTCTGCAAAGGGGGTAAGAATGAGATCCCCCTTGCTTGTTTATGTACCACATAACTGTGGTGTTGTCTGTCCGTATCAGTAGTTGTCCTGGTTGTAGAAGATTCCTGAAGGCCATTAGAGCTTTCTGAACGGCTAACATTTCCTTTAAATTGATATGCAGGTGCTTCTGATCCTTTGTCCAAAGGCCCTGCAGACATTTGCCCTGAAAATGGGCTCCCCAAGCATAATCCGAGGCGTCCGTGGTTAGGATCTGAGTGGCAGGAGGCAGACAGAAGGGTTTCCCTTTGTTTAGAGTACATGCCTTGGACCACCAAAGGAATTCCTTTTGAAGACAAGGCAGGACGGAGATCAGTATGTCTAAACTGTGGCAATGCTGAGACCATACACTTTTTAGGTACCACTGTATTTTCCTCATGTGTAGTCTTGCATATGGTACGAGAAGGATGCAGGAGGCCATGTAACCCAAAGCCTGCAGGAATCTCCTTGCAGATAGCTGAGTTAAAGTTGCCAAAGTTTTGAAAGTTGAAGCCAGCAGAAACTGTTTTTCGTATGTCAGAAAAGCCATCTGGGTTGATGTGTTTAAAGAAGCGCCCAGAAAATTTATCTGTTGTGAGGGTGACAAATTTGACTTTTTTATGTTTACAGTGAATCCCAGGAACTTGAGGAGATCCTTAACAAACCGTAGATGCTGGAGTAAAACCTCCTTGCTGTCTGCCTGAATAAGAGTAAATTTGAATTCCCTTGAGTCTGCAGTAAGCTACTACTGGAGCCAAGCATTTGGTGAAGACTCTGGGCACAGTAGACAATCCAAAGGGCAGCGCAGAGAATTGAAAGTGCCTCGATCCATCCGGCCCTGAACCTGAGGTATTTTCTGCGTTCTTGCCTGATGGGAATGTGTAAATATGCCTCCTTTAAATCCAAAGTTACCATCCATGCATTTTTGGACAGCAATGGAAGCAGCTGCTGTAGAGTAAGCATCTTGAATTTTGGAATCTCTAGAAAGGTGTTCAAGACTGACAGATGCAAATGGGTCTCCATGAGTTTTGCTTCCTGGGGACTAGAAAAAGCCTTGAGTAAAAACCTTGTCCATCTCTGAAAGTGGAACTAGTTCTATGGCTTTCATAGCCAAAAGAGCTTCCACCTGGTTTAAGGCCTCTGTCCATTGATGTTTTGGAAGGTCTGGCCATCTGCTTGGCCTTGGCAGGGTATGAAAATGGAATTTGTAACCTCTTGAAACTACATCCAGAACCCACTTGTCTTGGGTTATATGAGTCCAATATCGATGAAAAAGAGAGAGTTTTCCTCCGAGAGGGGCTTCCAGGCAAGAAGTTCCTGCAGCCCAACAGAGGGAGTCATTGAGTCTGTTTCCTATGAGGTTGTGACCTGTCCTCTCTTCCCCTAGGGGTGGAAGCAGTCCACTGTCTTGGTCTATAAGAAGCTTGTGTCTGAGGCCTTCCTCGGGAGCGTCTATATCTACCCCTCTGAGGCCTGTCTGAATTGGGAAAGGACCAATTTTTTGTAGGCCAATTCCTGCTAAATCTGGGTGGCTGTACTTGTAAGAAATCTTTAACTGTTTGCATGGATTTTGCCTTGTCCTCCATCTTTTTAATCACCTCTTCAGCTTTTGATCCAAACAAAACATTATGCTGAACAGGAGCATCCAATAATTTAGCTTTTACTTGTTCTGGCAAATTTTGTTCCTTTAACCATGCATGTCTTCTAATAACTGTGCCGGAGGCAGCAGCCCTACAAGAAGCCTCCAAGGCATCAAATCCACAGTGTAAACCATGCTTCCCAACTTGTTAAGTGGCATGCATTAAGTCATGTAATTCCTTATCATCTGCACAGGCAGAAATGGAAGTAAGCTTTTGTTTTAAAACAGACAAGAAAAATTGCTGGTATTTCAGCATATGAAACTGACAGTTTAAAGCCCTAATGGATAAAGTAGCAGAAGTGTACACTTTTTTGCCCCATCTTTCTAAAGATCTAGAATCCTTCTCAGTGGGAATGGGGTTTTTGGCAGAAGCGGCCTTAACTCCCTTAGGACCCTGAAAAATGGTTTCAGGGTCAGCAGTAGGGTTCTTGTATAAAAACTGGTGGGAATCAGGAACCCAGAAATATCTGTCTGGCTTAACAGGAGCAGGAGGAAAAGAGTCAGGAGTTAAGTTAGCCTCCAAAAAAGCATCATCCACAATATCCAAAACAGAAGGAATATCCAGGGGTCTATGTTGGGGGAGAAGAAGAAAATCCCTTAGTCTTTTCTTAGATTCCGAATACTCCTGTCCTTCCCAGTGGAAATGTTCCCTCATTTCATGCAAAGTTTCCCCAAAAGAGAAATCATCGGGGGGGAAGCTGAAGGAATGGATTCCTCAGCATCAGAATCCTCATAAGGAGGTTAAGAATATTCCTGGTCAGAAGAAGAAACTGAAGAAACAGACGCCTGATCAGAGGAATCATAGTAAACTTCCTGCCTTGGCCTTTTATCTGGAGGGGGATGTGAACCCCTAATCATAGTAAGTAAATCCTCCGTCATCTTACGTAACTGTTTCTGTGACTTGGGAGCCGGTTCAGAAGAGGCCTGTGTTGCAGTCTTTGATTTGGAAGGAGTCTTTGCCTTTATTAGAAGCTGAGTAGGCCTGAAAACCCCTTCGAAAGCCGGTACCTGCACAGCGGCTCCAGACCCATCCGAAGGAGCATTGTCCGAAGGTCCTGCAATAGAAATATTCAAAGGCCTAGTTGGCACCTCGTGGGAGTCCGTTTCGGCCATCAGTTCCGAAATGGCCGACGACAGGGGCTGCAAAAGCGCCTCACTGATGACGGCCGAACCTGAAGCTGGCTCCGCTTGTGCGATATTGTCAGATTTGGACCTCGGAGACCTGTCTTTATCCTTGCGTCGTTTGTGAACTCCGGTAGCCAGAACCGTATCCGACGACATTTTGCAGTTAAAACGCCTACCGAAGTAATGAAATGCAAAATCGTACCTTTGTTTAATTGTACATTGATTGAATCTAGCACAAAACCGACAACTAGCTACGTCGTGGTCAGGGCCTAAGCAAGGAATACAGTAATAATGAAAATCCTTATGAGGTATTTGCTTCCCACATGAAATACAATTATAAACTTTTTCTGACATCGGACTGGAGCAAGAAAAAAGTTTCCCCAACGGGGTACTTAGCTTTGAGTGGAGAAGAAAGTCTTCGGACTGCAGTTTTTCAGAAAAAAATTGTCAGGAGTCAGCCGACCGGCACTTGCGAACTGCTATCACCACACGGCAAGAAAGACTGGGGAACATGGCGTCGGCTGTCAGCTTTGTACTCCTGGCGCTCTGACGTCAGGGAGCATGGTTGAACAGCTGACGCCGGACCTAGACTTTGGGATTCTGGCCGACCGAGGACTGCCTGCCGGCAGGGGAGAACCCTACAGTCATGACTGCAACAGTGAAACACGATGAACATCAATCTCTTCCTCTATCTTACATTTTGTATTACTCCATTACCACCTGTCCGTAGAGAACCCACTAATCCCCATACTAATCATAGAGATCCCACTAATCCCCATACTAACTGCTTCTCATCTCTGCAGTACTCTATTACAACCTCCTCCTCTATCTTACATCTTGTACTACTCCATTACCACCTGTCCATAGAGACCCCACCAATCCCCATACTAACCATAGAGATACCACTAATCCCCATACTAACTGTTCTCATCTCTGCAGTACTCTATTACAATCTCCTCCGCTATCTGACATCTTGTATTACTCCATTACCACCTGTCCATAGAAATCCCACTAATCCCCATACTAACTGTTCTCATCTCTGCAGTACTCTATTACAATCTCCTCCTCTTACAGCTTGTATTACTCCATTACCACCTGACCATAGAGACCCCACCAATCCCCATACTAACCATAGAGATCTCGATAATCCTCATACTAACCATAGAGATCCCACTAATCCCCATGCTAACCATAGAGATCCCACTAATCCCCATACTAACCATAGAGATCCCGCTAATCCCCATACTAACCATAGAGATCTCGATAATCCTCATACTAACCATAGAGATCCCACTAATCCCCATACTAACCATAGAGATCCCGCTAATCCCCATACTAACCAGAGAGATCCCGCTAATCCCCATACTAACCATAGAGATTCCGCTAATCCCTATACTAACCATAGAGATCCCACTAATCCCCATACTAACTGTTCTCATCTCTGCAGTACTCTATTACAATCTCCTCCTCTATCTTACATCTTGTACTACTCCATTACCACCTGTCCATAGAGACCCCACTAAATTTTTGGGTAAATGCCAATGTTTCCAAAAAAGTAGAAGGCAAACACAAAAAATAAGCATGTATGTACATATATACAAACAAATACACCATAAGAGATCCCCCCCAGCTAGCTATTAGGTGGGCAAATACCCTAGGAGTACCACAGAGGGGAAGGAGGGTGGGTAATCCTGACTGCAGATGCTATCCTGTTCGGACATCTACATTTATGGTAGGTACAAAACTGTACTATGTCCTTCAAGGATGCATCTGCAGTCCTTACAAATGGGTAGAATACCATAGCCAAACTAGGGGAGGAGGAAGAAGAATTATGGTGTAGTTAGGATCCCTTGCAAAACAGCAGTGGCAAACCCTACTCGGGATCTAGAATATAGAGGTAAGTTATAATGCTTGGCAAATGTATGCAAGGAGGTCCAAGTAGCAGCCTCAATAATGTCCTTGGTAGCCACTCCTCATAAGAAAGCTGTGGTAGTGGTTGTAGCCCTTGTAGAATGAGGCCTTATGTTCTGTGGAATTTGCTTTCCATGGTAGGAGTAACAGAATCTTATGCAATTTCCTATCCACTTGGAGATTGTCTGTTTGGAAATTGCTTTTCCTTCCCTTCCTGTTGCATAAGCTACTAGAAGCTGGTCAGTTTTTCTATTGCCCTTGGTTCTGTCCAGGTAGTAGCGCAACTGTCTATGTACATCCAAGGTATGCAGCCGTCTTTCCCCCCTGTTCTGTGGATTGGGAAAGAAGGTAGGTAGGTGGATTGCCTGGTTTAGAGACACTCTGGATACCACCTTAGGCATAAATGTAGGATTAGTTCTCATGGACACTCTATCTTGATGGAAGATTAGGAAGGGTTGTACTGCCATTAAAGCCTGTAGTTCGAAAACCCTTCTTGCTGAAGTAATTGCCAGTAGGAAAGCAGTTTTCCAGGATAGGTGTTGAAGATCTGCTGTTGCTGCTGGTTCGAATGGAGGGAGTGTCAATTTTTCTAGCACAAAGTTCAAGTCCCATGCTGGTAATGGTGGTTTCCTAGGAGGTTTTACATTCTTAATTCCTCTCAGGAACTGCCTGAGTAGAGGATGTGAGAAGACAGGGGATCGAAGCTGTATTCTGCAGAAATAGCTGATGCATGTATCTTGATGGAGGAATAGGACAGGCCTGTATGGAGAAGCTCTGCCAAATACTCTAGGATGTTGGCAATATCTACCTTTGACACATCTTTCCCTCTTTCAGTACTCCAAATGACAAACCTTTTCCATTTTCCTGCATAGTTCCTTCTTGTTGCAGGTCTGCGGGCCTCAAGGATAATGTCTTTAACCCTTTGGGATAAATCTGGGTTAGTTGCTCTTATGTAATGTTCCAGGCAGTCAGTTGCAGAGTTTTCAGGTTTGGATGCAGGATGTTGTAGTCGCTCTGAGTTAACATCAAAGGAATCAAGGGTAGTGTCCACGTTTCCCCCCGAGACATGCTCCTCAGCAATGGATACCAATGTTGTCTTGGCCAATTTGGAGCTATCAGAATTATCCTTGGACGTTCCTCTTTGATTTTCAGTAGTACCTTGTGCATCAAAGGAAGAGGTGGAAATGCATATGCTGTCAGGCCTTTCCAACTGAAGGATAGAGAGTCCACCTTCCAAGCAAGTGGGTGGTATGTCCTTGTGCAGAATTTCTTGAGCTGGTGATTGAGTGGGGATGCGAATAGGTCTATTTGTGGCATTCCCCATTTCTTTGTGATGGCCTTGAAGATGTCCGGGTGTAGCATCCATTCGTGAGCATCCGAGGTAGTTCTGCTTAACATGTCTGCTAGGATGTTTTCTTTTTCCGGTACAAATATTGCCTGTAACTGAATGTTGTAGCTCAGAGCCATATTCCATAGGTCCAGAGCCATTCGGCATAGGGGGTATGAATGAGTGCCTCCCTGTTTGTTGATGTACCACATGACTGTGGTGTTGTCTGTCCTTATCATCAATTGGCCTTCTTTGAGGAATGGTCTGAAATTCTGGATTGCTAGTTTTACTGCCAGCATTTCTTTTTGATTTATGTGCAGGTGCAGCTGATCTGGAGTCCATAAGCCTTGAATGCACTTGTCCAGCATGTTGGCCCCCCAACCAAGGTCTGAGCCATCCGTTGTGATGGTTTGGCTTGTTTGAATGTTGTGGAAGGACAAACCTGGGTTTGACTGGCATGCCTGAGCCCACCATAGGAACTCTTGTTTCAGGCATGGGATTAGTGGTATTTCGGTTTCTAAGCTGTGCCTGTGTTGAGACCATAAATTCTTTAGGTACCGCTGCAGCTTTCTCATATGCAGTCTGGCATGGGGGACCAGGATTATGCAGGATGCCATGAAGCCCAAGGCCTGCAGTACTTTCCTTGCTGTTAGTTTGTTCTGCTTTGTTAATGCCAAGAAGTAAAGAGGAAGTTGTTCTTGTTTTTCTGCAGTTAGGAATGCCATCTGTTTTACTGTGTCCAATTCTGCACCCAAGAATGTTCTTGTTTGGGGATGGTATCAGTCTTGACCTTTTTAAATTGACTGTGTATCCCAGGGCTTGTAGTAAGCAAATGACTCTTTGTAAGTCTTGTGTCAGCTTGCTTTTGTTGTCCGCTTGTATCAGGCAGTCGTCCAGGTATGGATAAATTTGGATTCCCTGAAGCCTGCAATGAGCGATTACTGATGCCAGGCATTTCGTGAACACTCTGGGCACAGTAGATAAGCCAAAGGGCAATGCTGAGAATTGATAATGCTCTGATCCTGCAAGAAATCTGAGGTATCTTCTGCAATTTGGTCGTATGGGGACGTGCAGGTATGCCTCCTTGAGATCTAGAGTTACCAGCCAATACTCCTTGCCCAGCATGGGAAGAAGTTGCTGTAGGGTCAGCATTTTGAATTTTGGAACAATGATGAATGTGTTTAAAGCGGACAGGTTGAGAATAGGTCTCCAACTTTTCTCTTTTCTTGGTACTAGGAAGAGTCTAGAGTAAAATCCCTTTCCCTGTTCTGTAGGTGGTACCCTTTCCACAGCTCTCATCTTTGTTAATTGAGCTATTTGTTTTAGAGCTTCTGTCTTTTGATTTGGTGGTAGGTTTGGCATTCCTCTTTTTACTGGTAAGGTGTGGAAATGAAACCTGTAGCCTTGGTCTATAGTTTGCAAAATCCACTTGTCTCTTGTGATATAGTGCCAGTTTTTTGAAAATAAGGCTAACTTTCCGCCTAAGGGTGCTGCTATTTGTTCCCTGGTAGGCGGTGTCAGAGCCAAGTCACTGTGATTGTCCTGTTGCAGTGGTAGTGGTTGTATCTGTGCCTCATTGGTTATTGCCTTGCCACTGGCGTCCCCTGTAGGCACCTCCTCTGGATTGATTTCTGCCTCTGGAACGTCTATTCCTGCCTCTCTGAGTTTTAGAGGAGTCTGGAAAGGACCAATTTTTGGAAGGCCAGTTCCTGCTAAACCTTGGGGGCTGAACCTGTAAGAAATCTTTAACTGTTTGTACAGATTTTGCCTTCTCTTCCATTTTCTTCATTACTTGTTGGGCAGGAGAACCAAATAGACTGACCTTATCCATAGGAGCATCTAATAGTTTTGCTTTGACATGATCCGGCAAGACCTGTTCTTTCAACCATGCATGCCTTCTTATAACTGTGCCAGTCATGGCTGATCTAAATGAAGCCTCCAGTGCATCATAGCCACATTTTAAAGAATGGTTACTAACCTGCTGAATGTTATTCACCATTTCTAGAACATATTTCTTATCTAAGGAATCATCAGAGGACAGTTTCTTAGTTAACTGATCAAGCATAAACTCTTGGTATTGGATCATATGAAACTGACAGTTCAAAGCTCTAGCTGAGACAGTAGCCAAGGTGTATACTTTTTTACCCCATCTCTCTAAGGACCTGGATTCCCTTTCAGAAGGGAGAGGGTTTTTCGCTGAGGTCGAAGCTACTGCCTTAGGCCCCTGGGAGATAGTCTCAGGATCTGCAAAAGGAGCCTTGTATAAGTGGTGATAAGTGTCCGGTACCCTGTAAAACCTATCGGGCTTAGCAGGGGCTGGAGGTAAAGTATCAGGAGCAGTGCAAGCATCATTAAATGCATCATCCACAACAGGAAGAACTGGAGGTATAGCTAAGGGCCTATGTTGCGGTAAGTGTAAAAGGTCCTAAGCCTTTTCTTGAATCTGAGAAATCTTGTCCCTGCCATTGGAATTGCTCTCTCATGGCATGTAAGGTTTCCCCAAAGGAAAATTCCTCTGGTGGAGAGGCAGAAGGAATAGATTCTTCAGCATCGGAATCTTCATAAGTAGAAAAGGAGCCTCTGGATGGTCTGTATTGTCTGTATCATCAGAAGAGTCATCTGAGGACACTGGCTCAGGGCTCTGCTCTAGGTCTCTTTCTGGAGGTTGAGAGGCCCTGTCTGGGTGAGATTGGGATCCCTTATTAAAGAGATGAGATCCTCTGCCAGAGTAAGCATTTGGGAACTGGAACTGGGCCTGTGTGAGGGGGGCTTAACAGGCACTGATTTAGCAGTTTTGGCTGCTTTAGCCCTGGCAAAGGCCTTTATAGACATGGCTGCAGGAGGCCTAGCAGCACCACGTGCTGGGGTAGAGACATCCAAAGGGATGGTGTCCGATAATTCTAGAGAAACCACATTAGTAGGCAAAACTTCAGAGGCCGATTCAACTAGGGTAGAAGGGGCCTCGGTAGTAGTCATGGATTCGGCTGAAGATTGACCCATTTGCTCGGTTTCAGCCGAAACCGAGACACTCGCGGTTTGCTTAACCGTGGTTTCGGCCGAAACCGCGGACCGCGAGTGTCGGTCCTTTTCTTTGCGTTTCTTAACAATTTGAGTAGTCAGAGGATCTGACGGCATAATGTACGCAAAATCTGGGCCGAAAAACTGTTCAGCAAACTCCGACCGGCGCCTAAGCGTTCGTCGGTTGAAGGAAGCACAGGCTAAACAAGCTGCTACGTCGTGGTCTGGGCCTAAACAAGGTAAGCAGTAAGAGTGGAAATCTTTATGAGGTATTTGTTTCCCACAAGTTAAACAGTTATTCACTTTTTCTGACATCGGCTGAGGCAAGAAAGAGTCCCCAACGGGTACTTAGCTTTTAGAAGTCTTCGAAGTAGTATTCGGTAGTAGTAATCTCTGGATCTGACCGATCGGCACTTGCGAACAGCTTCTGCTTCGGGCGCCACGCGGCAAGAAAGACTGAGGAAAATGGCGTCGGCTGATGCCTTTATACCCGAAGACCAGCAGAGATGACGTCGGGTGAAGTGCGACACCAGCCGAGGCCAGACCCAGACTTTGGAATCCGGCCGACCGAAAGGCTGCCTGACGACAGGACAACCCTATTTGTAAGGACTGCAGATGCATCCTTGAAGGACATCATGCGTAATAGGTGGTGAATGTTATTAAAACATTTACAAATGCTTTTAATATTACTAATTTTTCTAAACAAAACATAGAGTTGTTAAGAACTCACCATACATGTACTACTGATCATTGTTGTAGCATTCCAAACTATTGGCTTTCACTGGTCTGGATAAGTGCCCTTTATCAGTTGTACTGCTGTCCATTTCTATTAGATGTCAAATAGGTGGAGAAAGTGTGATTTTGCTGTAGGAAGATTCCCTACAAGGATCTACAGTCCCACTGCCTCTCCTATTTAGGTGCAGAACACAACTACAAAAACTGTACTTGTTCCAACTGTAATTTATCAAATAACCTGTATGTCCAGCTGGGGTACCGAAGTTAGAACCTTCCATACAGCCATATGTCTGACATATGACCTAAGACCCCATGTATAAGTTTACAAAAAAGAACAAGTACTCAGAATTTCTCCAAGCCAGTAATCCTGAAGCAGCCTGAGAGACAACTGGTCAACTAATACAGGATAGGCAGGAGACAATGATACCCCTCGATCGAGGTGTCAAAAAAGGGAGATGAATCAGAAAGGGGAAGACGGGGAGGGAGGGAGGGAAGGAATACTGCAACAGTGGACAGTAGAACATCAAATGTTATGGTAAGTTCTCACACCACTGTACTATGTCCTTCCTTACATCTCTGCTGCAGTACTCCAAACTGTTGGGTGATTCCCAAAGCTTAAGAGGTGTGATATGTGATGTGTGGATGAAAGAGAGATAGGAGAATTGTCTAGTAATCCAGAAATCCAGAGAGAACTGACCTAGCAAAGATGGCTCTGGATCTACAAAAGGCATCCACCACTCAATGTTTGATAAAAGTATGCACAGAAGACCAAGTAGCCGCTTCGAAAATTGTTCTAGAATCAATCCCCATATAAATGGATCCTCATGAGGCCACTGCTCTACCAGAATGATCTTTAGCTGGAGAGGGTAAGGATTTGCCATGTAGAGTGAAGCAAAAGGGAATGGATTTAGAAATCCAGTTAGCAACAGTCTACTTTCCAAAAGGGGTTCCTAACTTGGAGTCTTGGAAAGAGACAAACATTTGTCAGACTTGTGAATATCTTTGGTCTTATTCGGGTAGAATCTCAGCAGTTTATGCACATGCACAAAATGCAGAATTCTTTCTCCCTTATTTTCAGGCTAGGGAAGAAAGTGGGAAGATTTATGGCCTGACTGAGAGACAGTTCATTTATTATGTTTGACATGAAGGACAGACTGGCTCTTAAATACACTGTCCTTATGGAAAATAAGGAAGGGAGGTGTTGTAGTTCAGAGACTCATCTGCAGAGGTTAGAGCTACCAGAAGAACAGTTTTCCAAGTACAGAATGTAAAGGAGTCAGAGACTGCTGATACGAAAGGAGGAAGAGCAAGTTTTTCCAGCACAAATATGAGAATCCGATCAGGGGAAGCCTTGCTTGGAGGTTTCAGGTGCAGTACACTAAGAACTGTTTTACCTCTAGTCTGGCCACAAGTGGTGGGTCCAAAGTGAAGCAGGCAAATATGACTGAAATGTGAGCTTTAACTGATGAGTATGCTAGGCTAGATTGCAACAGCTCACACAAATAAAAAATGACCACTGGGTTATTCGCCTGAAGTACATAGCAAATCTTTTCCCATTTTGCTACGTATGATTTTTTTGGTAGCAGATTTTCTTGCTTCCTGGAGAAGCTTAAGCACATCCTCAGAAAACTGGTATATAAAAGTGACTAGAATCCTAAAATAATATATCAGGCTGAGGGATGACAGGGTGGGGGTGACGTAATGAGCTCTTCTGCTGAGTAAGCAAGTCCAATGCAGAGGGAAGCTTCGGGTGATCGCCCTTGCCTAGGTAGAAGGGAAGAGCGAAACGGTGCTGCCTTGGCCAATAGGGAGTCAACAGTAGCATCTTTTGGCATTCCTTTTGGGTCTTTAATACGACCTTGGGAAGCAAAGGAAGTGGACGGAAGGAATTTAATAACCTCCCTCTTCAATACAAGGACATTGCATCCATTTTCCAAGCTTGAGGACAGTAGTTCCTGCTGAAAAGGAGCAGAAGCTGTTTGTGGTGGGTAGAGGCAAAAAAATATCTATTTGTGGAAACCCCCCCATTTGCGGACGATGTCTAGGAGGATCTCCCTGTTCAGCATACATTCATGGTAATCTTCTCTTGATCTGCTTAGAAAGTCTGCCAGGATATTGTCCTGTAAGGGAATGTAAACCACTTGGAAGTAGATGCTTGCTTTAATGGTCTACTCCCATGTCAAAAGAGCCAGTCGCACACTTGATAAGATCTGATGCCCCCTCTGCTTGTTTACATATCATATGACTGTTGTGTTTTCTGAGACCAATCTTAATGGGCCTGGATTCCAAGAATGGGAGAAAATCTACACAGCCTGAATTATTGCCTTTATCTCCTTCAGACTGATGTGCTCTGATCTTAAATTTGTTGACCACTGTCCCTGAACTCTCAGATTGCCCATTCATGCTCCCCATGCATTAACTGATGAGTTTATGTGCAGCTCCTGTTATGGTGTCTGTGTTTGAAGGCAAGACCCACGTTTAGCTTTACCTGTGGTAGTCACCATAGTATTTCCTTCTTTAGGCTGGGCAGGAGAGGAACCTGTGTGTCCAGAGGATTAATATGTTGGGACCAAGTAGATTTCAGGTACCACTGGATCTTCCGCATAAAAAGTCTTGCAAAGAGGATGATGGGTATGATTGCTGCCATGAATGTCAGTACTCTGAGAATCCCCCTTGCAGTGCAGGACTGAAGAGGGAAAAAGGAAATGACGTACCTGGTTAGGGTCTGCACTTTGGTGACACAAATGTCTGTATAAGCTTGGTATCTAGTTCCCACTACAAGAAAATTGACTATTTCAGATAGACTGTGAAAACTTCATCCTGAAGTAGGCCCATGGTGAATTTGAGATAAGACAAGTGTACCTGCTGAGATTGTGGCTGCATTAACAGTTTGCCCAAATAAGGGAATATACAGATTCCCTGGGTCCTGCAGTACGCTATTACTGGTATGAAGCACTTTGCAAAGAATCTAGGGGCTGTAGAGAGTCCAAAAGGCAAAGCAGAAAAGTGAAGGTCTGATGAGCAAGTAAAAAAAAACAAAGAAATGTCCTGGAAACTGGGCATCTTTTAGGTCCAAAGACACCAGGAAGGCTTCGGGAAGGATGAATGGAAACAGAGTTTGTAATGACAACATCCTGAAAGTTGGAACAAGCAGAAAGATGTTGTGGCTGAAAAGATCCAGAATTGGTTTCCAGTCTCCTCTTCTTGGGATAAGGAAAGTCTGGAATAGAACATTTCCCACATACTGTGGAGGCACCAGCTCTACTGTGCCTCGCACTAGCAGTGCTTAAATGCTGGGATAGAGCAACTTAATCTGATTTTGTGAAGGCAGAGGGATGCCAATGAAAAGAGGAATTTCTTTGCAGGTCATTCTGTTTCCCTTTGGATGACTGACCCCTGATGGACCACTATGAGCAATTCTGGAATTCCCACTCTAATGAGAATTTGCAGTACTCCTTTTAGCCATTCATAAATTATTATGTGGGATACTGTTACTGGTTGCTTCAGTCGTTTTGGAGGTGCAAATCTCAGATGCCACACCAGCCTCAGGAAGCGTCAAGGTAAATGTCAGGTGTACCACAGGTTCTGAGACCTCGGCGGGTATTTCTAAGCCTAGATCTCAGGCCTAAGTCAGTTAAACTTTTTCTTGAGGGACATCAAGGGCATAAAGCTCTGCCATCTTTACTTGGGCAAAGTGCTTAAGGTGCTGAACTTCCAAGTATGAGTTACGAGACAAATATCTGTTGGAAGAGATATCTAGTGATAACAGACCACAGTTTACCTCTGAACAGTTCAAAACCTTCACAACGCAAAGTGGCACCAAGCACCTGACATCTGCTTATCATCATCCAGCCATATGTGGTTGGTAAACTGTGACAGTATAACATAATTCTATTTCTGCATATCAAAATACATGTCACGTATCCACTTACTCAATGGCACTAATCCTGTACTTAAAATGACAGCAAAGAGTACTCCTGGACCTGCTGAAACCTACAGTTTGGATAAGTGCAAATAATAAACACTTTGACTACCTAAAGAAGAAGTTGTCAAGAAGTTTTACTACAGGACAGCATTTACCCTTCATGTAACTGAAGGCTGACAAATGGTAACCATGTCAAACTGTCTTCAGGACAGGCTTTCAGATGTATAAATCTGATGCATGAGACATTACATGGTGATGACACACACAAAAGATTTAACTACTTAGCAACAAGAAGGCATAATATTAATTTCAAAACTGACAATTTTTTTGTCATTTATATAAATGTAAGACTGCCTATGAAGTAAGTGATGGTTTAATGAAGATGTTTCTTGTTTAAAAAAAAGGGAGAAATTGAATAATTTATGTCTTACTGCTAAGATTATATAATATATTTATTTAATATTTGTTAACCGGGAAAGTCCAACTTCGAACAAAGCCAATTTTCAGCGGAGGCCCTGGGAGAAATGCTCCAGATGCATGTCTTTGAACATATATAGCGGAGGCCCTGGGAGAAACGCTCCAGATGCATGTCTTTGAACATATATAGCAATATATGTGAAGTATAATGTTTGTTACGTTAATACAGTTTGATTACTTTTACATGAATGTAAATTTGCCTGTGTCACAAATGATAAATCAATAAAGGTGTTTGAAAAATAAATGACGAATTTCAAACTAGTGATGAATATCGAGAAGGACAGATGGCTACCTTTGAGCCCTAGGAGGTAAAGATGATCATGTTCATACCACAAGAAGAAAAGATCACCCATGCAACAGTACAAAGGTATCACCCATGCAACAGTACAAAGGTATCACCTAATGCTACATTACAAAGGTATCACCCATGCAACATTACAAAGGTAACACCCATGCAACAGTACAAATGTATCACCCATGCAACAGTACAAAGGTATCACCCATGCAACAGTACAAATGTATCACCCATGCAACATTACAAAGGTATCACCCATGCAACAGTACAAATGTATCACCCATGCAACAGTACAAAGATTTCACCTAATGCTACACTACAGAGATTTCACCTAATGCTGCACTACAAAGGTATCACCTAATGCTAAATTACAAAGGTATCACCCATGGAACAGTACAAAGGAGTGTGGCCTAATGGTTAAGGTGTTTGCCTTGCAAACACAAGGTGCAGGGTTTGAGTCTCACCAGGGATAATTGGCTAGGCTTAAAATAGCTCACAAGGGCAGTTAGCTTTGTACTATCTATGAACCTATAAGGTATCACCTACAGCTACATTACAAAGGTATCACCTGTATTACAGTATAAGGGTATCACCCATGCTACATTATAAGGGTATCACCCATGCTACATTACAAAGGTATCACCCATGTAACAGTACAAAGGTATCACCTACAGCTACATTACAAAGGTATCACCTAATGTTACATTACAAAGGTATCATCTAATGTTACATTACAAAGGTCTCACCCATGTAAATTGTACAAAGGTGCCACCTAATGTTACATTACAAAGGTATCACCCATGTAACTGTACAAAGGTGTCACTTAATAAGGTATCACCTACTACTACATTGTAAAGGTATCACCTACTACTACATTGCAAAGGTATCGCCCGTACTATATTACATAGGTATCACCTACTGCTACAATGCAAAGGTATCACCCATGTTACATTACAAAGTTATCACCTAATGTTACATTACAAAGGTACTGATGCTACATTACAAAGGTATTGCCCGTACTACATTACAAAGGTCGAAGAATTCAGCACAGGTGACACAGAATGTCAAATGCAGGGTCACATTATGGATGAGGATCCAGGACATCTACATATACAAACTAGGTCTCAGGATCAATGGGCTACAAAAACACTATCTTGAGCACCCTAAAGCCCTCTTAGAAAATGATTTTTTTGACAGAAAATGTTTTGGCTGGTAACTAACACCAAAGTATAAATGGATTGAAACACATCCATGGTTGTACTTTCTCACTAAAACCAGATATGAACACTTTACTTTAATATTTAACTTGCTTTCAAACCCTGGTCTAAAATCAGGGGAACTGTAATATATTAGAAACTGCTGCACAACTGTATGTGTACAGAAAAGCAGCACTACCAGCATGCTGATGTAATACCTGTAAAGCAAGTAAATGGCACATTTCCTATAAAAATATGCAATGCAACATTACACTGGTAAAATACAGCAAAGAGTGCATCTGAAACATCAATGTTCAGGCCTTATCCGATTTACACTAGTACTTTAATATTTCTGTGAAAATTATGCATCAGTCATGCATTTGTATCTTGCCTTAACACCAGTGTCTTTTTTTAACTGGATTACGCCTGTAAAAAAAAAAAATCACCCGATCAAAGCACCAACTCAGTTAGTGAATTAAAACCCGTACACTGATTCTCACCTTTTCGTGAGTTAATAAGGAGAAAGCGCCAACTCACTTAGTGAATTAAAACCCGTACAATGATTCTCACCTTTTCGTGAGTTAATAAGGAGAAAGCACCAACTCAGTTAGTGAATTAAAACCTGTACAATGATTCTCACCTTTTCATGAGTTAATAAGGAGAAAGCACCAACACAGTTACTGAATTAAAACCCGTACACTGATTCTCACCTCTTCATGAGTTAATAAAGAAGAAAGCACCAACTCAGTTAGTGAATTAAAACCCGTACACTGATTCTCACCTTTTCGTGAGTTAATAAGGAGAAAGCACCAACTCAGTTAGTGGATTAAAACCCGTACAATGATTCTCACCTTTTCGTGAGTTAATAAGGAGAAAGCACCAACCCAGTTAGTGAATTAAAACCCGTACACTGATTCTCACCTTTTCGTGAGTTAATAAGGAGAAAGCACCAACTCACTTAGTGAATTAAAACCCATACACTGATTCTCACCTTTTCGTGAGTTAATAAGGAGAAAGCACCAACTCACTTAGTGAATTAAAACCCGTACACTGATTCTCACCTTTTCGTGAGTTAATAAGGAGAAAGCACCAACTCAGTTAGTGAATTAAAACCTGTACAATGATTCTCACCTTTTCATGAGTTAATAAGGAGAAAGCACCAACACAGTTACTGAATTAAAACCCGTACACTGATTCTCACCTCTTCATGAGTTAATAAAGAAGAAAGCACCAACTCAGTTAGTGAATTAAAACCCGTACACTGATTCTCACCTTTTCATGAGTTAATAAGGAGAAAGCACCAACTCAGTTAGTGAATTAAAACCCGTACACTGATTCTCACCTTTTCATGAGTTAATAATGAGTAGACATACAAAGGCAGGAAGAGCCTGTTCAGCAGGTGATCTGTAAGCACGTCATTCAGGAACTCACAATTAATAATAAGAATGTCATTCAGGTAATGCAAGTGGTCGAGGTGCTCTGCAACCAAGTCACTCAGCTTTGTCTTGTTAGCATGTCTGCAAAAGAGAAATAAAGTGAAATGTTTACATACGTCAAGTAGCACCATCCCAAGGTATGTCAAAATATCACCATCCAAAGGTACATCAAATAGCACCATCCCAAGGTACGTCAAAATATCAACATCCAAAGGTACATCAAATAGCACCATCCCAAGGTACATCAAACTATCACCATCCAAAGGTACATCAAATAGCACCATCCCAAGGTACGTCAAATACCACCATCCAAAGGTACATCAAATAGCACCATCCCAAGGTATGTCAACATGCCACCATCAAAAGGTATGTCAGAATACCAGCATCCAAAGGTATGTCAAATACCACCATCAAAAGGTACAGCAAAAGTAGAGGTGCTCAAATACCTCTCAGATGCTATGAATTATGCATTAAAAGTTATATTTGCATTAAAACATTCATTAATATCAATTACATTTTGTTAGAACAATGGTTCTGTAAACAAATTTTTATATCATTATACTGGCATATTTCACAATTCAATAGTTTCACTGATTAAATAATTCCTTCCCAGTAAGGGTGTGGGACTGGATCCAAGTAAACATACAGAAGGTGTCAAACATTTCTGGGGTGTTAGGATGCCTTTTCAGTTAACATACAGAAGGCTAGCAGAGTACTGCTGGACTGGCAAAGCAGAAAACCTGTCCTGATTTTCAAAAAGAGGAAAAGAAGACGGAGTTGTAGATAACAAATAAAATAATATTGTACCACAACAGCTCACAAATGCACAATAACACAAAGTGGTCTTTAATGATGCACTCAATTCAGCAAGCAAGACCACACAAGCTGCAAACATGTTTCACCCAAAAACTGAAATATTTAAGGTCTGAAGTTCACCATATTAAGGTGCTTGTAACTAAGTAACATACAGATAAAGGCTGTTATGTAGCAACAAACAAACCCATACAAATAAAACAAAAATAAAAACAGCAGAAATAAAATCTTAACTAAAAGTGATACCTCCAGATTAAACATCACCATATATTAAGGAATGAAGTCTTAAGAGACCTTTTAAAACCTGAAACATTCAAGCTTAACAAGAAGCCTCTGCTCTATTAACCCCACAGATGGGTATCACATAAAATGGAAATGGCCTAACCTGTCAGAGTGAGTATAACAGATATCAGTGCACACTGTTGTTGTTTTGTCAAGATATTTCTGGCTGGGTCTTATCCTCATCTGCTAGGAAATGTATGGTTTTGTGTCACATGTGCTGGAAAGTCAATTCAGCTGCTCAGTGCAACTGGCAATGAATGGGAGAGAACAAGTGTCCACGACCACAAACTAAAAGAGATGTGCAGGTCTGCAGTACGTATACTGGGAGGAAAATACAACAGTGCAGTATTACTGACAATGAAACAGCAAAGCAAGTATGCAGGGCCAAGGAGAAAGGAAAATGTTGATGTGCATGATCATTCTCAGAATGCAGAGTGCACGCACACAAAATCACAATTCTAAAGGAAGGAGGAAGTGAAAACCTATCTTTATTCCAAAAACAGAGGCTTGAAATACAGTAACTGTTTTAAGATCTATGCAGTGATTACTTAAAAACAGTAAACATCGAATTCCTGTAGGCAGCAGCATCATTTGAATGTGTCAGTGGTGGTAATCATGTTTTTTGGCAATAAGTCTATGGGGAATTAAACAGTTTTTTCACATACATGTAGAAAGAAACTGCTGAGGAAATAATTCTAGTTATATAAATCTGTGGATGGGGGGTGGAGGTGAGGCTATCTACAGCTTCCAGTAACCTGCTCACTGTTGCCATTAGATTTTAAGTGTAGGTTGGTAAAGTCAGACAGTCCTATTTACCACCACCTTCCATCTCAATATCCTTTAAGAACTTTGCTCTGAGTTCTGGCTAACAAATATAACCTACATCGGTTTAATTTCTTCTCTGTAGCCATGCTTGCAATGAATGATGAAAATGTCATTAGTCCTAAACGTTTATTTTTATGTCAGAAATAAGGGTTTGCCTCTTAACAGTTTGTCTTAACCCATCAAATCTGAAAGAGGTTCTGTTTAACACCAAGATTCCGTGTCAACACAGGCCAAGCCTGGAAACAGTTTTTATCAGTGATGACACTGCTAGAATTGGGTTTATCACTAAAAATATCAAAATGCCTTTCTAAACTAGGATATGAAATGGGATAATTATATAAACCATCATAAAAACGTCCACAGTAAAATTACTTTACACACAACCTAATCTGCAAACGGCATCATATTCTAGGTCTTAGATGAGAGCTGACAAGGACCTATGTTCATAGGTTCATAGGTTCATACTAGGCTATCTGCCCGAGGGCATTTACAAGCCTAGCCCATAGTTTTGTGGCTTACGCCACCCCTTTAGTATGGGGAACTATACCCATTATTTTGCTGTGCCTCTGTCGAGCAGTGACACTGAGGTGATCCCTGGGGTATATCTGCGATCTCCCATCCATTGGTCAAGATTTTTCTTGAACAAGGCCAGCGAGGTGCTCTGCCTCACATATACCGGGATTTTGTTCCACAGCATAGGGAGTCTTTGGGTGATGAATCTATCCCTCCAACACGTCCTATTAATAGCCGTGTCCAGGTTTAAGTCTCCCGCCCTTGTGGCTCTGATGGATCTAGATTTTTTGAGGTGAAGCATATTCATCAAATCTGGGTTTGACATGGCCTTGTATGTTAGGCAAAGGTCACCTCTGAGCAGGCGTGGCGACTGAGTAGAGCTGGATTTCTTTCAGTCAGGCAGCATAGGACAGATGTTTGAGACCCTTTATCCTTTTGGTGAGGAACTTTTGTGGCCTCTCAAGCTGCTGCAAGTGTCGGGTCAGATACATTCCGAATGGGGCATTATACTCAATCATTGGTCTGATGAGTGATGAGTACAGGGAGACTATGACCTCCCTTGATCTAGACTAGAAACCCTTCATGATAAGGTGGGCAATGTAGAAGGTCTTCCTAACTAATTTGGCTACATGGGTGTCGAATGACAGACTACTATCAACCTGTGTCCCTAGGTCCCTGATAACTTCTTCTGTGCTCAGTGGATTGCCACCTATTTGGTAGCTAGGGGTAACCTTGTTTTTCCCGAAGGGTATGACTATGCATTTTTTGGCATTTAACTTTAGGCCATGGCTCTGGCACCAGTTATCCGTTTCTGTGAGACCCTTCTGTAGGATATCTGTGTCAGATGTGTTTTCTACTATGGCGCCCAGTTTGCAGTCATCTGCAAACTTTGTCAGCCATAACCCTCCTGTGTTTGCTTGTACTTGGAAAAGTAGATGCCAAACAAGAGTGGGCCCAGGACTGAGCCCTGTGGTACACCACTTGTGACAGGCTTTGAGTCTGACATGGCGCCAGCAACTCTGACCCTGTGGGTTCTGTCACTCAGCCAGTTTGCAACCCATCTTGTGATGTATGGGTTAACGTTTAAGCTGATGAGTTTTTCAATGATACCCGAGTGGGGTATTGTATCAAGGCCTTCGCCAGATCTAGGTAGGCTGTATGGACTGCCTTTCCCTCATCAATGGCTTTGGTGACTGTTTGAAAAAGTCAACCAAGTTTAGAAGGCATGATCTGCCTTTGACAAAGCCAAACTGGGATGGATCCAAAGTCTGCAAATTCCCTATGTCTTTATTTATGAGGTCCATTATGATCCTCTCCATGGCTTTGCAGATAAGGCTTGTCAAGCTAATGGGCCGGTAATTTCCAGGGTCGGTGGAGGCACCGCCTTTGTGAAGTGGGACCACAGTTGCAGTGCGCCACTCCCTGGGCACGTATCCAGAGGTAAGACTATGATTAAACAGCTGTCCTAGCTGTGGGTTCAATTCATCGTTTAGTTCATGGAGCACACAGCCGGGGACACCATCAGGTCCCATGGATGCTGTGTTTTTTGCTTTGGCGAGAGCAGTTTTCACTTGGGTGTTGGAGATGTTTGGGGGACTGCAATCGCTTGGTATAGATATCTCTCCTTTTGGGGGGGAGGGGGGGGAGAAGTTTGCACTGAACCTGTCAGCCAGTATGTTAGCAATGTCTGTAGGATCAGTAATCTTCACATTATTTTGAACTAGTTCTGAACATATCTGGGAGTTTCCTCCCAGGTTTCTGACATAGCTAAAGAAGGCCTTATGATTGTCTTTTGAGTCTTTAGCTATTTTTCTCTCAAAATTTGCTTTGGATGATTTTATGAGAGCTCTTAGTTTTTTACTTATAGTGATCAAGGGTGTCTTACCTTTTAAGGATTTTGCTCTATCTTGTAGTAGCTTCCTCCTTTTGTTGTAGAGTTTGTTTATGGCTGGGGTCCACCAGGCTGGACGCTTGCCTTTGGTACAAAGAGTCTTTGTTTTGCTTGGGATTGCCTTATCCATGCAGTCCTGCAGGTGCTGGGAGAAGGCATTTGTAAGTGATTCAGCGGCTTGAATACTATTTTCCGCCTCGGGGCCTTAAAGGAGACCACACTAGTCTTTAGAAGTGTGAAGTCGGCTTTCGAGAAATTCTTGACTGTGGTCTTTTTTATTTCAGGTGGGGGTGGGATGAGGACCTCCAGCGAGATTAGTTTGTGATCTGATCTCACCAGTGAGGGGTATACTTCCGGCGTTGAACATAGTGCTCCCATGTTCATGATGATGAGATCAAGTATGTTTTCTCCTCTTGTGGGGATGGTGACTAGCTGTTCCATGGCATCTGAGTTTATGAATTCCAGGAACTTTTGAGCTAGGGTGTTTGGGCTTGAGTAGTGTACCCAGTCTATATTAGGGTAATTGAAGTCACCTAGTATGATGGTGTTTGGTGATACATTTATCCCCTCTAGTGTTTTCAGGAAAGCCATGTGAGGTTCCAGAGTTTGTGAGGGTGGCCTGTAACATGCTACAATTTGCAGAGCAGTCTTGCCTATGGTTAATTGCACCTGGATGGTCTCCGATGCATCGTGCGTTGCCACCAGTCTTGAGGTGTGGGTGTCCTTGATGAATATGGATACCCCCCCTCCTTTCTTGGTATTGTCCAGATTTTGGGGCCGGAATGCATGATATGAGGTATAACCTGATAGTGCTGGGGTGCTCTCAGGAGCTTGTGATTTAAGGACAGGACTAGATTCTGCACTGCTCTGTAGAATAGTCTAGAAATTCTGTAGCATCCCAAGAAACATAGCTCCAGAATGTTTAACTGTATTGATGCATCGCTAAAAAATGGGCTTTCCTCCTTGAGAACATTCCAAAACATCCACAGAAAAAATTTCTTGTAAGCGTGCCTCTCAAATTCTGTGTTCAGGAATCAGGGACAAAAAACGTTTGCCTTTCGGCTTTTTCCCGGTAAGGGGTCGCCACAGTGGAACTCCGGTCCTCTAATAATTGGCAGTAGATTTTTTAAGAAACGCTGAGGTGCCAGCTCGACGGCCAACCTTCAATGAAGGCATGCCCATTTACACACGCATGTCTTTCAAACGCTATCCAACCGCGGGGAGGACATGCAGACTCCACGCAGAAGGCACTCCCAAGCCAAGCCGAGAATCAAACGGGAGAACCTCTTGCTGTGAGGTAACTGAGGTACTAAAGCTAAAACTGGGGGAAGTTTTAAACTTGGAAAGATAATACAAGAACAAGTTTTGCATCAGCATGAATTTTCAGAAGAACATGACATACAAAATAAAGCCTGGTACTACCGACTGACGGTAATCCTCAGTGATTAAAAAGAAATTCAAGCAAATTAAAAGGCACAGAGCAAACACTTGACAACTATGTTAAACGGGACAGAGCAAACACTTGAGAGCAACAGTCTGTTAAAGGGACAGAGCAAACAATTGAGACATACAGTATGCTAAAAAGGACAGGGGAAACCGTTGAGAGCTAGAGTATGTTAAAGGGACCGAGTAAACCTTTGACAGCTATTGTAAAGGTTAAAGGGGACAGAGCAAACACTTGAGAACTATGATAAAGGGGACAGAGAAAACACTTGAGAGCTATGACAAAAGGGACAGAGCAAAACATGAGAGCTACAGAATGTTAAAGGGACAAAGCAAAGACTTGAGAGCTACAGTATATTAAAGGGGCAGAGCAAACACTTGCGAGTTATGTTACAGGGACAGAGCAAACACGTGAGAGCTACAGTATGTTAAAAAGACAGAGCAAATACTTGAGAGCTATGTTAAAGAGGACAGAGCAAACACTTAAGAGATACAGTACGTTATAGGGGACAGAGCAAATACTTGAGAGCTACAGTATGTTAAAAGGACAGAGGAAACACTTGAGAGCTACAGTATGTTAAAGGCAACAGAGCAAACACTTGAGAGCTATGTTACAGGGACAAAGCAAACACTAGAGAACTATGTTAAAGGGATAGAACAAACACTTGAGAGCTACAGTATGTTAAAGGCAACAGAGCAAACACTTGAGAGCTACAGTATGTTAAAGGGACACAGTAAACACTTGAGAGCTACAGTATGTTAAAGGAAAAGGGCAAAACCTGAGAGCTATCTTAAATGGTACAGAGCAAACACTACAGAGCTATGTTAAAGGAGACAAAGCAAACACTTGAGAGCTACAGTATGTTATAGGGACACAACAAACACTTGAGAGCAATGTTAAAGGCGCAGACCTAACACTTGAGAGCTACAGTACGTTAAAGGGACAAAGCAGACACTTGAGAGCTATAGTATGTTAAAGGCACAGACGAAACACTTAAGAGCTACATTACGTTAAAGGGACAGAGCAAACATGTGAGAGCTATTTTAAAGGGACAAAGCAGACACTTTAGAGCTACTGTATGTTAAAGGGGACAGAGCAAACACTTGAGAGCTATGTTAAAGGGGACAGAACAAACATTTGAGAGCTATGTTAAAGGGGACAGAGCAAAGACTTGAGAGCAGCAATATGTTAAAGGCAACAGAGCAAACACTTGACAGCTATGTTAAAGGGAACAGAGCAAACACTTGAGAGCTACAGTCTGTTAAAGGGACACAGCAAACACTTGAGAGCTACTGTATGTTAAAGGGACTGAGCAAACACTTGAGAGCTATGTTAAAGGGGACAAAGCAAACACTTGAGAGCTACAGTATGTCATAGGGACATAACAAACACTTGAGAGCTATGTTAAAGGCACAGACCTAACACTTGAGAGCTACAGTACGTTAAAGGGACAAAGCAGACACTTGACAGCTACAGTATGTTAAAGGGGACAAGCACGTGAGAACTATGTTAAAAGGGACAAAGCAAATAATTAAGAGCTATGTTAAAGAGACAAAGCAAACACCTGAGAGCTATGTTAAAGGGACAGAGCAAACACTTGACAGATGCAGTATGTTAAGGGGGACAGAGGAAACAGTTGAGAGCTACAGTATGTTAAAGGGACACAGCAAACAATTGAGAGCTATTGTGAAGGGGACAAAGCAAACACTTGAGGGCTAGGATAAACGGGACAGAGCAAACACTTGAGAGCTGTGTTAAAGGGACAGAGCAAACACTTAAGAGATACAGTATGTTAAAGGCAACAGAGCAAACACTTGACAGCTATGTTAAAGGGGACAGAGCAAAGACTTGAGAGCTACAGTATGTTAAAGGCAACAGAGCAAACACTTGATAGCTATGTTAAAGGGGACAGAGCAAACACTTGAGAGCTATGTTAAAGGGGACAGAGCAAAGACTTGAGAGCTACAGTATGTTAAAGGCAACAGAGCAAACACTTGATAGCTATGTTAAAGGGGACAGAGCAAACACTTGAGAGCTATGTTAAAGGGGACAGAGCAAACACTTGAGAGCTATGATAAAGGGGACAGAGCAAACACTTGAGAGCTACAGTCTGTTAAAGGGACAGAGCAAACACTTGAGAGACATGTTAAAAGGGACAGAGCAAACACTTGAAAACTACAGTATGTTAAAGGGGACAGAGCAAACACGTTAGAACTATATTAAGGGACAAAGCAAACACTTGAGAGCTATGTTAAAGGGACAGAGCAAACACTTGAGAGCTACAGTATGTTAAAGGCAACAGAGCAAACACTTGAGAGCTATGTTAAAGGGGACAGAGCAAAGACTTGAGAGCTACAGTATGTTAAAGGCAACAGAGCAAACACTTGAGAGCTATGTTAAAGGGGACAGAGCAAACACTTGAGAGCTATGTTAAAGGGGACAGAGCAAACACTTGAGAGCTATGATAAAGGGGACAGAGCAAACACTTGAGAGCTACAGTCTGTTAAATGGACAGAGCAAACACTTGAGAGACATGCTAAAAGGGACAGAGCAAACACTTGAAAACTACAGTATGTTAAAGGGGACAGAGCAAACAAGTTAGAACTATATTAAGGGACAAAGCAAAGACTTGAGAGCTACAGTATATTAAAGGTTCATAGGTTATTACTAGGCTAACTGCCCTTGTGAGCCATTTTAAGCCTAGCCAATTATCCCCTGTGAGATTCAAACCCTGTACCTTGTGTTTGTAAGGCAAACACCTTAACCATTAGGCCACCCTCACAACCAAAGGGACAGAGCAAACGCTTGCGAGCTATGACAAAATGACAAAGCAAAGACTTGAGAGCTACAGTATGTTAAAGGGACAGCGCAAACACTTGAGAGCTATGACAAAAGTGACAGAGCAAAACATGAGAGCTACAGTATGTTAAAAAGACAGAGCAAATACTTGAGAGCTATGTTACAGGGACAGAGCAAACACTAGAGAGCTATGTTAAAGGGATAGAACAAACACTTGAGAGATACAATATATGTTAATGGGACAGAGCAAATACTTGACAGCTACAGTATGTTAAAGGGACAGCGCAAACACTTGTGAGCTATGTTAAAATGACAAAGCAAAGACTTGAGAGCTACAGTATGTTAAAGGGACAGCGCAAACACTTGAGAGCTATGACAAAAGTGACAGAGCAAAACATGAGAGCTACAGTATGTTAAAAAGACAGAGCAAATACTTGAGAGCTATGTTACAGGGACAGAGCAAACTAGAGAGCTATGTTAAAGGGATAGAACAAACACTTGAGAGATACAATATATGTTAATGGGACAGAGCAAATACTTGACAGCTACAGTATGTTAAATGGACAGAGAAAACACTTGAGAGCTATGTTAAAAATGACAGAACAAACATTTGAGAGCTACAGTACGTTAAAGGGGACAGGGCAAACACCTAAGAGCTATCTTAAAGGGTACAGAGCAAACACTACAGAGCTATGTTAAAAGGACAAAGTAAATACTTGAGAGCTACAGTATGTTAAAGGGGACAGAGCAAACACTTGAGAGCTGCAGTATGTTAAAGGGGACAGAGTAAACACTTGAGAGCTATGTTAAAGGGGACAAAGCAAACACTTGAGAGCTACAGTATATCATAGGGACAGAACAAACATGTGACAGCTATTTTAAAGGGACAAAGCAAACACCTGAGAGCTGCTGTATGTTAGACAGAGCAAACCCTTAAGAGCTATGTTAAAGGGACAGAGCAAACACTTGAGAGCTATGTTAAAGGTGACAAAGCAAACACTTGAGATCTACAGTATGTTAAAAGGGACAGAGCAAACACTTGAGAGCTATGTTAAAGGGGGACAGAGCAAACACTTGAGAGCTATGTTAAAGGGACAGAGCAAACAACTGAGTGTTAAGAGTACGTTAAAGGGACAGAGCAAAACACTTGGGAGATAAAGTATGTTAAAGGGGACAAAGCAAACACTTGAGAGCTATGTTAATGGGGACAGGGCAAACACTTGAGAGCTATGTTAATCAGACAGAGCAAACACTTGAGAGCTATGTTAAAGGGGACAGAACAAACACTTGAGAAAAACAGTATGTTAAAGGGGACAGAGCAAACACTTGAGAGCTAAAGTATGTTAAAGTAACAGAGCAAACACTTGAGAGCTAAAGTATTGTTAAAGGGACAAAGCAAACACTTGAGAGATACAGTATGTTATAAGGGACAGAGCAAGCACTTGAGAGCTATGTTAATGGGGACAAAGCAAATACTTGAGAACTACAGTATGTTAAAGGGGACACAGCAAGCACTTGAGAACTATGTTAAAGGGACAGAGTAAACACTTGGGAGATACAGTATGTTAAAGGAGATAGGGAAACACTTCAGAGCTTTGTTAAAAAGACAGAGCAAAGACTTGAGAGCTACAGTATGATAAAGGCAACAGAGCAAACACTTGAGAGCTATGTTAAAGGGACAGAGCAAACACTTGAGAGCTACTCTATGTTAAAGGCAACAGAGCAAACACTTGAGAACTATGCTAAAGGGAACAGAGCAAACACTTGAGAGCTACATTCTGTTAAAGGGACAGAGCAAACACTTGAGAGACATGTTAAAGAGGACACAGAAAACACTTGAGAGCTATGATAAAGGGGACAGAGCAAAAACTTCAGAGCAATGTTAAAGAGGAAAGAGCAAACACTACAGAGCTATGTAACTACAGTATCTTAAAGGGGGCAGAGCAAAAATTGAGAGCTATGTTAAAGGGGACAAAGCAAACACTTGAGAGCTACAGTATGTTATAGGGACAAAACAAACACTTGAGAGCTACAGTATGTTAAAGAGACACAGCAAACACGTGGGAGCTATGTTAAAGGGACAAAGCAAACACTTGAGAGCTACAGTATGTTAAAGGGAGAGAGCAAACACTTGAGAACTATGATAAAGAGGACAGAACAAGCACTTGAGAGCTACAGTATGTTAAAGGGGACAGGGTAAACACCTGAGAGCTATCTTGGTACAGAGCAAACACTACAGAGCTATGTTAAAAAGACAAAGTAAATACTTGACAGCTACAGTATGTTAAAGGGGACAGAGTAAACACTTGAGAGCTATGTTAAAGGGGACAAAGCAAACACTTGAGAGCTACAGTATATCATAGGGACAGAACAAACATGTGAAAGCTATTTTAAAGGGACAAAGCAAACACTTGAGAGCTGCTGTATGTTAAACAGACAGAGCAAACACTTGAGAGCTATGTTAAAGGGGACAAAGAAAACACTTGAGAGCTACAGTAAGTTATAGGGACAGAATAAACATTTGAGAGCTATGTTAAAGGCACAGACCTAACACTTGAGAGCTACAGTATGTTAAAGGGACAGAGCAAACATGTGAGAGCTATTTTAAAGAGACAAAGCAGACACTTGAGAGCTATAGTATGTTAAAGGCACAGACAAAACACTTGAGAGCTACAGTACGTTAAAGGGACAGAGCAAATATGTGAGAGCTATTTTAAAGGGACAAAGCCGACACTTTAGAGCTACAGTATGTTAAAGGGACAGAGCAAACACTTGAGAGCTACAGTCTGTTAAAGGGGACAGAACAAACACTTGAGAGCTATGTTAAAGGGGACAGAACAAACACTTGAGAGCTACAGTATGTTAAAGGGGACAAGCACGTGAGAACTATGTTAAAAGGGACAAAGCAAATATTAAGAGCTATGTTAAAGGGACAAAGCAAACACTTAAGAGCTATGTTAAAGGGGATAGAGCAAACACTTGAGAGTTATGTAAAGAAGACAGAGCAAACACTTGAGAGATATTTTAAACGGGACAGAGCAAACACTTGAGAGCTACAGTATGTTAAAGGGACAAAACAAACACTTGAGAGACATGTTAAAGGGGACAGAGCAAACACTTGAGAGCTATGTTAAAGTGACAGAGCAGACACTTGAGAGATGCAGTATGTTAAAAGGGGACAGAGGAAACAGTTGAGAGCTACAGTATGTTAAAGGGACACAGCAAACAATTGAGAGCTATTGTGAAGGGGACAAAGCAAACACGTGACAGCTATGATAAATGGGGCAGAGCAAACACTTGAGAGCTATGTTAAAGGGGACAGAGCAAACACTTAAGAGATACAGTATGTTATAGGGGACAGAGCAAACACTTGAGAGCTATGTTAAAGGGGCAGTGCAAACACTTGAGAGCTATGACAAAAGGGACAGAGCAAAACATGAGAGCTACAGTATGTTAAAAAGACAGAGCAAATACTTGAGAGCTATGTTAAAGGGGACAGAGAAAACACTTGAGAGCTATGTTAAAGGGGGACAGAGCAAACACTTGAGAGCTACAGTATGTTAAAGGGGACAGAGCAAACACTTGACAGCTATGTTAAAGGGGGACAGAGCAAACACTTGAGAGCTACAGTATGTTAAAGGGGACAGAGCAAACACATGACAGCTATGTTAAAGGGGGACAGAGCAAACACTTGAGAGCTATGTTAAAGGGACAGAGCAAACAACTGAGCGTTAAGAGTACGTTAAAGGGACAGAACAAACACTTGGGAGATACAGTATGTTAAAGGGGACAAAGCAAACACTTGAGAGTTATTTTAATTGGGACAGAGCAAACACTTGAGAGCTATGTTAAAGGGGACAGAACAAACACTGGAGAGAAACAGTATGTTAAAGGGGACAGAGCAAACACTTGAGAGCTAAAGTATGTTAAAGTGACAGAGCAAACACTTGAGAGATGCAGTATGTTAAAGGGGACAGAGGAAACAGTTGAGAGCTACAGTATGTTAAAGGGACACAGCAAACAATTGAGAGCTATTGTGAAGGGGACAAAGCAAACACTTGAGAGCTAGGATAAATGGGACAGAGCAAACACTTGACAGCTATGTTAAAGGGGACAGAGCAAACACTTGAGAGCTATGTTAAAGGGGACAAAGCAAACACTTGAGAGCTACAGTAAGTTGTAGATACAGAACAAACACTAGAGAGCTATGTTAAAGGGACCGAGCAAACACTTGAGAGCTACAGTATGTTAATGGGACACAGCAAACACGTGAGAGCTATGTTAAAGGGGACAGAGCAAACACTTGAGAGCTATGATAAAGGAGACAGAGCAAAGACTTGAGAGCTACATTATGTTAAAGGCAACAGAGCAAACACTTGAGAGCTATGTTAAAGGGGACAGAGCAAACACTAGAGAGCTACAGTCTGTTAAAGGGACAGAGCAAACACTTGAGAGACATGTTAAAGGGGACACAGCAAACACTTGAAAGCTATCATAAAGGGGACAGAGCAAACACTTGAGAGCTATTTTAAAGGGGACAGAGCAAAAACGTCAGAGTTACGTTAAAGGGACAGAGCAAACACTTGGAACATACAGTATGTTAAAGGGGACAGTGGAAACCGTTGAGAGCTAGAGTATGTTAAAGGGACAGAGTAAACACTTGACAGCTATTGTAAAGGGTAAAAGGGACAGAGCAAACACTTGAGAGCTAAGATAAAGGGACAGAGCAAAAACTTGAGAGCTACAGTATGTTAACGGGACAGAGCAAACACGTTAGAGTTATGTTAAAGGGACAAAGCAAAGACTTGAGAGCTACAGTATGTAACAGGGACAGAGCAAACGCTTGCGAGCTATGTTAAAGTGACAGCGCAAACACTTGAGAGCTATGACAAAAGTGACAGAGCAAAACATGAGAGCTACAGTATGTTAAAAAGACAGAGCAAATACTTGAGAGCTACGTTAAAGGGACAGAACAAACACTTTAGAGCTATGTTAAAGGGGACACAGCAAACACTTGAGAGCTACAGTATGTTAAAGGGACAGAGCAAAGACTTGAGAGCTACAGTATGTTATAGGGGACAGAGCAAACACTAGAGAGCTATGTTAAAGAGGACAGAACAAACACTGAGAGATACAGTATGTTAAAGGGGACAGGGCAAACACCTGAGAGCTATCTTAAAGGGGACAGAGCAAACACTAGAGAGCTATGTTAAAGGGGACAAAGCAAACACGTGAGAGCTATGTTAAAGGGGACAAAGCAAACACTTAAGAGCTACAGTATACAATAAGGACAGAACAAACATGTGAGAGCTATTTTAAACTGACAAAGCAAACACTTGAGAGCTATGTTAAAGGGACAGAGCAAACACTTGAGAGCTATGTTAAAGGGGACAAAGCAAACACTTGAGAGCTACATTATGTTATAGAGACAGAACAAACACTTGAGAGCTATGTTAAAGGCACAGACCTAACACTTGAGAGCTACAGTACGTTAAAGGGACAGAGCAGACATGTGAGAGCTATTTTAAAGGGACAAAGCAGACACTTGAGAGCTACAGTATGTTAAAGGGACAGAGCAAACACTTGAGAGCTATGTTAAAGGGGACAGAGCAAACACTGGAGAGCTACAGTATGTTAAAGGGGACAAGCAGGTGAGAACTACGTTAAAACGGACAAAGCAAATAATTTAAGAGCTATGCTAAGGGACAAAGCAAACACTTGAGAGATGCAGTATGTTAAAGGGGACAGAGGAAACAGTTGACAGCTACAGTATGTTAAAGGGACGCAGCAAACAATTGAGAGCTATTGTGAAGGGGACAAAGCAAACACTTGAGAGCTATGATAAATGGGACAGAGCAAACATTTGAGAGCTATGTTAAAGGGGACACAGCAAACACTTCAGAGACACAGTATGTTATAGGGGACAGAGCAAACACTTGAGAGCTATGTTAAAAGGGACAGAGCAAACACTTGAGAGCTATGACAAAAGGGACAGAGCAACATATGAGAGCTACAATATGTTAAAAAGACAGAGCAAATACTTGAGAGCTATGTTAAAGGGAAAGAGCAAAAACTTGAGAGCTACAGTAAGTTAAAGGTACCAGAGGAAACACTTGAGAGCTACATTAAAAGGGACAGAGCAAAGACTTGAGAGCAATGTTAAAGGGGACAGAGCAAACACTTGAGAGCTACAGTATGTTAAAGGGGACAGAGCAAACACTTGACAACTATGTTAAAGAGACACAGCAAATACTTGAGAGCAATGTTAAAGGGGACAGAGCAAACACTTGAGAGCTATGTTAAAGAGGATAGAACAAACACTTGAGAGCTACAGCATGTTAAAGGGGACAGAGCAAACACTTGAGAGCTATGTTAAAGGGGACAGAGCAAACACTTGAGAGCTACAGTATGTTAAAGGGACAGAGCAAACACTTGAGAGCTATGTTAAAGGGGACAGAGCAAACACTTGAGAGCTACAGTATGTTAAAGGGACAACACAAACACTTGAGAGCTACAGTATGTTAAAGAGGACAGAGCAATCACTTGAGAGCTAGTGTAAAGGGGACAGAGCAAACACCTGTGAGCTATGATAAAGGGGACAGAGCAAACACTTCAGAGACACAGTATGTTATAGGAGACAGAGCAAACACTTGAGGGCTATGTTAAAGGGACAGAGCAAACACTTGGAAGATACGGTATGTTAAAGGGGACAAAGCAAACACTTGAAATCTATGTTAAAGGGAACAGAGAACACTTGAGAGCTACAGAATAAGAAGTTATGTACTCACCATAACGTTCCATCTGAGTAGGTAAACTTCATTTGTCAGCAACCTATGGGCTTTGGATCTGACCTCGGATCCAAGCCGGCAATTTTCAACAGCTTTAGATCCGAGCTCCAAGCTCCTCCCCCTACCCATAATCCCCTACCAACTCTGACCTCAGATCAAGTTTGCCCAACAGCAGAAACTGCTAGAAGATTATTATTCTCAAGATAAAGTGGGTAAAACCCACAGACCAGAGTATGAATACATTCGTAAGTGAGGGGGCAGGAGGGAGGGACGGTTGTTGACAAATGAAGTTTACCTGCTCAGATGGAACGTTATGGTGAGTACATAACTTCTTAATCTGAAGTAGTTAACTTCATTTGTGCAGCAACCTATGGGACAGAGTCCCCAGCTACCTGAACCTTGGGCGGCCTTCATGGAAGGATGTTCCAGAGCACTGCAGAGCTAAAGGATACTCTCCCTCTGGAGATAATGTCCAATTTATAGTGAATGATAAAGGTATGAGATGAGGCCCAAGTGGCTGCCGAGCAAATATCATCCAAAGAGACTCTGGCTCTAAAGGTCGCAGAGGTAGACATAGATCGAGTAGAGTGGGCATGGACTCCCTGAGGTGCGGGCCTGCCAGAACTTTCATATGCTAAAAGGATACACTGTGAAATCCATTTAGAAAGCGTGACTTTAGACACAGATTTACCAAAGTTAAATTTGGCAAAGGAGATGAACAGCTGGTCGGATTTCCTATGACCAGATGTCCTGTGGATGTAGAAGCGAAGTTGTCTATGCACATCCAGCGAGTGTAATTTGTATTCCCCTTTGTTTTGGTAATTAGGAAAAAAGACCGGCAGATTAATGGATGGTTAATATTCAATTCAGAGGCAACCTTGGGAAGAAAAGAGGGATTGGTCCTGAGGTAAACTCTATCCTTGTGAAAGGTCAAGTATGGGGGTTTTACACAGAGGGCTTGTAGTTCAGAGACCCTTCGAGCCGAGGTGATAGCGACAAGAAAGGCCGTTTTCCATGACAAGAATTTAAGATCTACTGAAGCTGCATGCTCAAACGGGGGAGCTGTCAAGGCCTGAAGCACCAGCATTAAATCCCAAGGAGGGACTACATCCTTCACTGGAGGTCTGAGCAGAAAGGTGCCCTTCAAAAAGGTCTTACACAATTTTGTGGTGATCAAAGGGCCCAGTTCATTTCCCACAAGATAATGGGAGATAGCTGCTAGTTCAACCTTAACTGTGGAGGAGCTAGCCCCCTGATGAAACAGCCCTGACAGAAAGTCTAATACGGCGGGCAAGGGAGCTGTGAAAGGATCCAAATTTTGACGTTCCGCCCAAATGGAGAAATGTTTCTATTTGCTATTATAGATCTTTCTAGTATAAGGCTTGTGCGCTGCTACTAGAATAGTTTTAACGGGAGAAGAGATACCGGGAGGGAACTGGAGCAGCCAAGCTGTGAGCTTGAGATTGTTCAGGTTTGGGACTGGGAGATCTAGGGGGTGGGATATTAGATCCGGGCGGGGATCCAGAATCCAAGGAGGATTCACCAGATGAGACCAAAGGTAAGGGAACCAGGTTTGACGAGGCCAGAATGGGGCAATGAGGATAATCCTGCTCCCCAACCGGCTGGCTTTCTGAAGAAACTTCCGCATCAGAGGAAGAGGAGGGTAAGCATAAAGTAGACCGGGAGGCCAAGCTTGCACCACAGCCTCTCTCGGGGGCTCCCAGGAGGGGGAAATGAGAGCGAAGTAGTCGTAACATTTTGTGTTCGAGGGAGAGGCAAAGAGATCGCAACAGGGTTGACCCCATTTGGCGAAAATCCGATTCGCTATCTTGGAATTGAGAGACCACTCGTAAGGCAATAGGATGGTGCGACTTAGTTTGTCCGCTAGGATGTTGGACTGCCCCAGAATGTGCGTTGCTATGAGAAAGAGGTTGGTGGAGATCGCCCATTCCCACACCCTCATGGCCTCTCGACAGAGTGGGCAAGACCTGGTTCCCCCCTGTTTGTTGATGTACCAGACAACAGACATATTGTCCATCTGAATCGCAATCGTTCCTACAGGAAGAAGGTCCTGAAGTGCTTGCAATGCTAACAGCATTGCCCTCATCTCTAGGACGTTGATATGCAGTGAGGTCTCCGTGAGGTCCCATGTGCCTTGGACTGTCCTACCTGAACAATGCCCCCCCCACCCGAGGCAGGAGGCATCCATGGTCACTGTGGATAGAGGAGGGGGTATAGAAAAGGGGCATCCTTGCTGGAGGTCCGGAGATTGGAGCCACCATAGGAGGGTCCTCTTGCAAGCCCTGCTGATGGGAATGGGATGGCTCAGAGGATATCGAAGAAAGGACCACTGGACCTGAAGGGTCCATTGTAAGACCCTTATGTTCAAACGTGCCATTGGCAATAGGTTGATTGCTGCCGCCATCGAGTCAAGAGCCCTCAGGACCAATTCCGCCGGAGGAGCTGGAGATCGTAGAATGGCCCGCACATGTAGCCTCAGGGTTCGCAGCCGGTCTGTGGTCAAGAAAGCTAGGAGCTTGTTTGTGTCTAATCTGGCCCCTTTGAAGTCTGTGGTCTGCGTCGGAATAAGAGACGACTTCTCTATGTTGATAGTGATCCCCAGCCAGGGAGCTAGACGAAGAAAGTAGTTTCTGGCTGCACACAGTAGATGCCTTGTCGGGGCGGTCAGGAACCAGTCGTCCAGGTACAGGAAGACCTGAATTCCCTGGAGCCTCAGGTGGGCCGCTATCACTAACACTTTGGTGAACACCCTGGGGGCTGTGGTGAGACCAAAGGGGAGGACCCTGAATTGGAAATGACTGGCTCCTAGCCGGAAGCGGAGGAACCTCCTGGATCGCCTGTCCATCAGAATGTGGTAGTACGCATCCTTGAGGTCTATAGAGCACATTCAGTCGTTCTCCCGCAAAAGGGGGAGAATGGATTGAAGAGTGACCATGCGGAACTTCTCTTTGGTTACTGACAGGTTCAGGGAAGAGAGGTCGAGGATTGGTCTTAAGCCCCCCGTCTTCTTTGGCACCAAGAAGAACCTAAAGTAAAACCTGGACCCGCACTGGTCTGGGGGGACATGTTGGATGGCTCTTTTTTCCAGCAATTGTTGGATTTCCGTTGCTGTGGCCTCCCTCTGATCGGGTAGGACATCGGGGAGGTGTCTGGGGCTGCATGGGTAACGAGAAAAGGGAATCTGATATTCTCTGGATATGATGCGAAGCACCCAGCGGTCTGTGGTGATGGACTCCCAAGCTGCTAGATGCTTCGAGAAATGCCCCCCAACTGCCTCCAGAGTGGAGCAGTTGGGCAACCCCTCATGGGTGTTGTGTGGGTTGGTCCGAGAAGGGTTCTCTGGATCCAAAGTTCCGCGGGACCCTCTGCCTCTAGGGCGGTGTCCACCCTGCCCTCCTCTGCCGCGGAAGGGCTGGGAGTCCAGACCGGGATGGGACTGTTGCGACTTCCGGAACCACAACTTCTTCTGTCCCTTTTGGTTCTTAGAGAAGGACCTCTGGGGAGCAGAGAAGCGGACTCCGACGGCAGACATCTTCCCATCCTTCTCGCTCTGGACCAAGGTATCTCGCACAGTTTTGCCGAAAAGGGCAGAACCATCGAAAGGGCATTAGCGAAATGCACCCTGAAGGGTTCCGCGAAATCACAGTGCTGGAGCCAGGCCTGACGCCTCATGACGAGTCCAGCTCCGCTGGCTCTAGCAGCTCCTTCCATGGCATGGGACAGTAGCCGCATAGAGGTGTTAGATATGGATCGGAGAGTGGCCATCCGGGTGGAGTGCAATTGCTTGTCCTCCGCCGACATGGACTCGGGGGTCGACGCAGCGTACTCTTTGATAAGGTCCCACTGCAGTCGAAGCACATGTGCCATGTAGTTCAGCGACCTCACAGAGAAGGTAGCCGAACTAAACACCCGCTTCCCTAGATGGTCCATCGACCGAGACTCCTTGCTTGGGGGATGAACCGAGGGACTCTCTTGAGCTAGTTCCCGCTTGGTGGCTGCCGCCACCAACATGGCATCTACAGGGGGACCCTTACTCTAGTGGGACTTGTCAGAGAATGGGCTAAGAATTTTGTCCGGGCGCTTGGGGACTGGCTCCACAGTGTCCGGCTCCTTCCACACCCTGGTAGTAATCAAATCTACCAGCAGGTCGGCCAGAGGGGACAACCAAGAGGTAGACGGGCCAGCTTCAAACGCCTCCATGAACACGGATTCGTCTGAGGTAGGCTTTGGGGCAGACCACCCCCCCCTTATCCTAAGCATCTCCATGATGTCACCAAATGGGACATCTTCGGGGGGTGATCTTGGGGAGCCTTCCCCTTCCTCCACATCCATGTCCTCAGTCAAGGACTCGGGGGAGTCCAGGTGCCTCCTTTTGCACCTTAGCATGTGAGGAACCTCCTCGGGGGGGCTGTCCGAGGAGGTCTCACCAGCCATGTCTTATTCCAAGGGAATGACCTGGGACATCAGAGCAGGCTATCCCTGGGGCCGAGTGATGGAAGTCGGACCCAACAGAGAAGGAGTGCAGGGTGGAGCCGTGGCAAGGGCCTGAACAAACACTCACACCAAAAAATTTAAGAAAAAAAGGCAGAAAGTTAAATTTTTCTCACAAAAAGTTTGAAACGCCTGGAACTCTGAATCAAGCTGCTGAGGTAAACCACGGCAAACTAGATCTGAGGTCAGTCAGGGTTGGCAGGGGGATTATGGGTAGGGGGAGGAGCTTGGAGCTCGGCTCTAAAGCTGTTGAAAACTGCCGGCTTGGATCCAAAGCCCATAGGTTGCTGCACAAATGAAGTTAACTATTCAGATCGTTAAATAGACAGAACAAACACTTGAGAGCTATGGTAAAGGGACAGAGCAAACATTTGAGAGCTACAGTAAGTTAAAGGGGACAGAGGAAACAGTTGAGAAATACACTATGGTAAGCGACAGAGCAAAAACTTGAGAGCTATTGGAAAGGGAACAGAGCAAACACTTGCGAGCTATGATGCAGGTGACAGTGGAAACAGTTGAGAGCTGAGTTAAAAGGGAGAAAGCAAACACGTGAGAGATGCACTACATTATAGGGGACAGAGCCAACACTTGAGAGCTATGTTGAAGGGGACAGAGAAAACACTTGAGAACTATGTTAAAAGGGGACAGGGCAAACACTTGAGAGTTATGTTAAAAAAGACACAGCAAACACTTGAGAGCTATGTTAAAGGGGACAGAGCAAACACTTGAGAGCTATGTTAAAGGGGACAGAGCAAATACTTGGGAGCTACAGTATGTTAAAGGGGACAGAGCAAACACTTGAGAACTATTTTAAAGGGGGATACAGCAAACACTTGAGAGCTATGTTAAAAGGACAGAGCAAACACTTGAGAGCTACAGTATGTTAAAGGGGACAGAGCAAACATTTGAGAGCTACAGTATGTTAAAAGGGACAGATCAAACACTTCAGAGATATAGTATGTTAAAGGGGACAGAGCAAACACTTGAGAATAATAATAAAGGGGGACAGGGCAAACACTTGAGAGTTATGTTAAAGGGGACGGAGCAAACACTTGAGAGCTATGTTAAAAAAGACACAGCAAACACTTGAGAGCCAAACACTTAGGAGATGCAGTATGTCAAAGGGGACAAAGCAAACCCTTGAGAGCTAGTATAATGGGGACAGAGCAAACACCAAAAAGTTATGTTAAAGGGGACAGAGCAAAAACTTGAGAGCTACACTACGTTAAAGGGTCAGAGCAAACACTTGAGAGCTACAGTATGTTAAAGGAACAGCGCAAACACTTGAGAGCTACAGTATGTTAAAGGGGACACAGCAAACACTTGAGAGCTATGTTAATGGGGACAGAGCAAACACTTGAGAGCTACAGTATGTTAAAGGGGACACAGCAAACACTTGAGACCTATGTTAATGGGGACAGAGCAAACACTTCAAAACTGTGTTAAAGAGACAGAGCAAACACTTGAGAGCTACAGTATGTTAAAGGGAACAGGGCAAACACACTCAGCAAACTCGGAGCTACAATATATAACATTAAGTATCCTGTTTTTTGTTTATTTTGTTCTTTATTTCTTTGTTGTTTATAGCACTTTGTGTACTGTGTATTTTTTCTAGCTAGTTTCACTGTGTGTGAGGTATTAACTGGAAATTGTCCACTCTTATTAAGCATCTGTTGGGTTGTTTGTTTATGATAACTTGTTGCAGTTAAACTCTTTTTTCTAGTGGCTGCTTTAGCTGTTTAAAACTTTAATTTAAAGGCTCACTGCTGCTTTTCAGCTGGGAGTAACATTTCTGCTATTTGTTTCCCACCCTCCCTTCCTGTTGGTATAGTGTTTTTATAGTTGGTGGCTTTGCAATTGCCCGCCCCTAGTGTAAATTTGATCTGGGACCCTCCTCCCAGTCTAGTGTCATTACCTCATTCTACCCAGTACAGGGAGAGCATTTGAGAAGGCCAATCAGCTTAGTTTCTGCTACTCCTTTCTCTCTTTCCTTTCTCTCTTTCCAAAAAAAAAAAAAAAAAAAAAAAAAATAATTATCTGCTTTTACTGTATTTGTGTTTTTTCCTACATTATTTTGCTTTTGCGTCATCTTAAAAGTACTCAATTGTATTTATTACTGCTTGGTGTAACTCATTAGTTTAAGCACCTGGGCTTCAGACCAGTTTTACATTAGGAAGGTTTGTGGTCTGCACTGTAGTGGCAGAACAGGTAGCTTACATCCTTCTAAGTTGGGAACTGCTGATTGAGGGCTCAGTGTCTGTTATTCTAAAAGTGTATTAATTCTGGTTTAAGCACTTGGGCTTGAGGCCAGTTATTTTACATTAAGAGGGTTCGTGTTCTGCTCTCTTGTGGGAGGAGAGGCTGGACTCTGTCCTTCTGAGCTGAGAATTTCTAGTTAAAGCTTATAGTGCCTATATATTTGAACTGCTTCTTACTGAAATTGGTACACCTCATTTGCTGTAGCATAGACTAGATCCAGGCCTGCTGAATCTAGCTTTGTTTGTATAACTTGAGCACTAATCCAGGCATTCTTTAAAGTATTCAGTTGTATTTATTACTGCTGGTAGTAACTTGATTAAAGTGTAGCTATCATTTCTAAGTCTTTTGGATTAAGCACTTGGGCTTCAGACCAGTTGTTTTACATTAGGAAGGTTTGTGGCCTGCACTGTGGTGGCAGGACAGGTAGCTTACATCCTCCTAAGTTGGGAACTGCTGATTGAGAGCTCAGTGTCCGTTATTCTAAAAGTGTATTAATTCTGGTTTAAGCACTTGGGCTTCAGGCCAGTTATTTTACGTTAAGAAGGATTGCGGTCTGCACTCTTGTGGGAGGAGAGGCTGGACTCTGCCCTTCTGAGCAGGGAATTTCTGGTTAGAGGCTTATAGTGCCTGCATATTCTAACTGCTTCTTACTGAAATTGGTGCACCTTGTTTGTTGTAGCATAGACTAGATCCAGGCCTGCTGAATCTAGCTTTATTTGTATGCTTGTTGTTTGTTTATTTCCCTGAAACGCTATTTCCACCTAAAACGCGGCCTTTTAGCACTTCTGTGGATCCCTAGTGATATCTGCATTGCTTACTGTACTTATTTCCTTGTTTCACTTGAAAGAAAGTTACTGTTTGTCGTTTTTGCATTTAAGTTACCTGTAACACATTGCATTTAAGTTACCTGGCACTTGCTCACTAAAGCAATTATATAAGTCAGCTCTAAAAAATTAAAAGCACTACACCCTCACAAACTCCCCTTGAGTACCTTGTTCCCCATTGGCCCTTTTTTCAATTATAAAGGAATTCCCAATACTATTCTAGCATGTCCAAAGGTCAGTTGTCAATCTCCTCATCGGTCCAGCTGGTGAATCTGGGAATCTTGAGGCAATGTTACAACTGCCTCATGTACACAGACAACCCTCTCCTCCTCCCAACAAATTCCAACACATGTGAGAGATGCAACCATATAGCCAAACTGGAGGCTAAGCTCTCTCAACTCAGTACTGGCGTAACCAGTCAGGAGAAGGAAACCACACTCACTACAATTCCAGTCTCACATAGACCTACCACGACAACAAACCAAACACCTAAACACACAAAAACATACTCGGAGGTTCTAAATAAAAATCTGCCTAAGCAGCAGAGACCTCCAAAGCAGACACCCAAGCAACCGCTACCCCAAAACAAAACACGTGCAACACATAGCTCACAAAGCCAGTGTGCCAAACAGTCACAGCCCTTAAGGCTAAACAACACACCTGATACACTTGTAATAGGTGACTCTATCATCAGGCACACTGACGTCCCGCTCACCAGGCTGAAAGTACAGTTTTGTACCTACCATAAATGTAGATGTCCGAACTGGATAGCATCTGCAGTCATAACAGCTGGGTTGTCCTGTCGTCAGGCAGCCCGTCAGTCGGCCGGATTCCAAAGTCCGGGTCCGGCTCGCTGATGTCGCTTCATCCGACGTCATCTCTGTTGGACTTCGGGTATAAAGGCATCAGCCGACGCCATCTTCCTCAGTGTTTCTTGCCCCAGATGCCAGAAGCCCTCCTGAAGGCTAAAATATTTTGGATAGATGCCAATGTTTCCAAAAGGATAGAGGTAACCACAAAAATAAGCATGTATGTACATATATACAAACAAATACACCATAAAAGACTCCCCCCCCATCAGCTAGCTATTAGGAGGGTAAACACCCTAGGAGTACCTCAGAGGGGAAGGAGGGAGGGTAATCCTGACTGCAGATGCTATCGAGTTCGGACATCTACATTTATGGTAGGTACAAAACTGTACTATGTCCTTCATGGATGCATCTGCAGTCATAACAGCTGGGTAGAATACCATAGCCAACTAGGGGGAGGAGGATAAGGTAGATTATGGTGTGTTTAGGATCCCTTGCAGTACAGCAGTGGCAAACCCTGCTCGGGATCTGGAATATAGAGGCAAATTATAATGCTTGGCAAATGTATGCACGGAGGTCCAAGTAGCCGCCTCAATAATGTCTTTGGTAGCCACTCCTCGAAAGAAGGCTGTGGTAGTGGCTGTTGCCCTTGTAGAATGAGGTCTTATGTTCTGTGGAATTGGTTTTCCATGGAAGGAGTAACAGAATCGTATGCAATTTCCTATCCATTTGGAGATTGTCTGTTTGGAAATAGCTTTTCCCTCTCTTCCTGTTGCATAGGCCACAAAATGTTGGTCAGTCTTTCTGCTGCTTTTGGTTCTGTCCAAGTAGTAGCGTAGCTGTCTATGTACATCCAAGGTATGCAGTATTCTTTACCCTCTGTTTTGTGGGTTGGGAAAGAAGGTAGGTAGGTGGATTGCCTGGTTTAAAGACACTCTGGATACCACCTTAGGCATAAATGTTGGATTAGTCCTCATGGATACTCTATCTTGGTGGAAGATTAGGAAGGGTTGCACTGCCATTAAGGCCTGTAGTTCTGAAACCCTCCTTGCTGAGGTAATTGCCAGTAGGAAAGCAGTTTTCCATGACAGGTGTTGTAAGTCTGCTGTTGCTGCTGGCTCAAAGGGTGATAGTGTCAATTTTTCTAGTACGAAGTTTAAGTCCCAAGCTGGTAATGGTGGTTTTCTTGGAGGTTTTACATTCTTGATTCCTCTGAGAAATTGTCTGAGCAGAGGGTGTGAAAAAACAGGTGTATCAAAGCTGTATTCTGCTGAAATAGCTGATGCATGTATCTTGATGGAGGAGTAGGACAGGCCTGAATGGAGAAGTTCCGCCAGATACTCCAGGATGTTAGGCATATCTATGTTTGACACATCTTTTCCTCTTTCAGAACTCCAGCTGACAAACCTTTTCCATTTTCCAGCGTAGTTCCTTCTTGTTGAAGGTCTGCGTGCTTCAAGAATAATGTCTTTAACTCTTTGGGAAAGTTCTTGATTAGCTGCTGCTATGTGATGTTCCATGCAGTCAGTTGTAAGGTTTTCAGGTTTGGATGTATGGTGCTGTAGTTGTTCTGAGTTAGCATCAAAGGCATCAGGGTATTGGCCACATATTGTTCGAGACAAGCTCCTTAGTAGTGGATACCAGTGTTGTCTTGGCCAGTTTGGAGCTATCAGGATTATCCTTGGATGTTCTTCCTTGATTTTTAGGAGTACTTTGTGTATCAAGGGAGAGGTGGGAATGCATAAACTGTTAGGCCCTTCCAGCTGAAGGAGAGCGAATCCACTTTCCATGCTAGTGGGTGAAATGTCCTTGTGCAGAATTTTTGAGTTGGTGATTGTGAGGAGATGCAAATAGATCTATCTGAGGCATTCCCCACTTCTTTGTAATGGTCCTGAAGATGTCCGGTGCAGGTGCCATTCGTGAGCATCTGATGTGGTCCTGCTTAAGATGTCCGCTAGAGTATTTTCTTTTCCTGGTACAAATATTGCTTGCAGCTGGATGTTGTAGCTGAGTGCCAGGGTCCACAGTTCCAAAGTCATTCTGCATAGGGGTATGAATGAGTGCCTCCCTGTTTGTTGATGTACCACATGACTGTGGTGTTGTCTGTCCTTATCAACAGCTGGCCCTCTTTGAGAAATGGTCTGAACTTTTGGATAGCCAGTTTTACAGCCAGCATTTCTTTTAGGTTGATGTGCAGGTGAAGTTGATCCTGAGTCCACAATCCTTGCACGCATTTGTCCAGCATGTGGGCCCCCCATCCTAGGTCTGAAGCATCTGTTGTAATGCTCTGGCTTGCTTGACATCTGAGAAAAGGAAGGCCTGGGTTGGACCGGCATGCCTGGGCCCACCATAGGAACTCCTGTTTTAAGCATGGAATTAGTGGGATTTCTGTTTCGAGGCTGTGTCTGTGTTGGGACCATAAATTCGTGAGGTACCACTGTAGTTTTCTCATATGTAGTCTGGCAAATGGAACCAAAATTATGCATGATGCCATGAAGCCCAAGGCCTGCAGAACTTTTCTTGCTGTTAATTTGTTCAGCTTTGTTAGGGACAAGAAGTAAAGAGGGAGTTCTTTTGTTTTTCTGTAGTTAGGAATGCCATTTGTCTCACTGTGTCCAATTCCTCCCAAGAATGTCCTTGTTTGGGATGGTATCAGTCTTGACTTTTGTAGATTGACTGTGTATCCCAGTGCTTGTAGCAAGTAAATGACCCTTTGCAAATCTGTTGTCAACTTGCTTTTGTTGTCCCTTGTAGCAGGCAGTCGTCCAGGTATGGGTAAATATGAATTCCTGCAGTCTGCAATATACGCTGACTGCTGCCAGCCATTTTGTGAATACTCTGGGCAGTAGATAAGCCAAAGGCAATGCTGAGAATTGATAGTGCTCTGATCCTGCAAGAAATCTGAGGTATCTTCTGCAGATTGGTCGAATAGGGACGTGCAGGTATGCCTCCTTGAGATCTAGAGTTACCAGCCAACACTCCTTGCCCAGCATGGGAAGAAGTTGCTGTAGGGTCAGCATTTTGAATTTTGGGACAATGATGTATGTATTCAAGGTGGACAGGTCGAGAATTGGTCTCCAACTTTTTCCTTTCTTGGAACTAGGAACAGTCTGGAGTAGAACCCCTTTCCTTGCTCTGCTGCAGGCACTTTTTCCACAGCTCTCATGTTTGCTAACTCCATTATCTGTTGTAAAGCTTCTGTTTTTTGATTTGGAGGTAGATTTGGCATTCCTCTTTGACTGGTATAGTGTGGAAGTGGAATCGGTAACCTTGATGTATAATTTGCAGAATCCACTTGTCTTTTGTTATGTGGTGCCAGTTCTTTGCAAATAAAGTTAACCTTCCGCCTAGTGGGGCTGCTATTTGCTCCCTGGTAGGCGGTTTTAGGAGTAAGTCACTGTGGCTGTGTTGAAGTAGTGGCAGTGGCTGTGTCTGTGCCTCTGTTGTTACCTTGGCACTGTCGCCCTCTGTAGGCACTTCCTCTGGTTTGGTTTCTGCCTCTGGAACGTCTATTCCTGCCCCTTTGAAATCTTGTGGAGTCAGGAAAGGACCAATTCTTGGCAGGCCAGTTCCTGCTAAACCTTGGGGTTGAACCTGCAGGAAATCTTTAACAGTTTGAACTGATTTTGCCTTTTCTTCCATTTTCTTCATAACCTGCTGGGCAGGTGCACCAAACAAACTTGTCTTATCCATAGGAGCATCTAACAATTTTGCTTTAACATGATCTGGTAGAGCTTGCTCCTTTAGCCATGCATGCCTTCTTATCACTGTGCCAGTCATGGCTGATCTAAATGAAGCCTCCAGTGCATCATAGCCACATTTTAAGGAATGGTTACTAACCTGTTGTATGTTATTTACCATTTCTAATACATATTTCTTGTCAAGAGCTTCATCAGTGGTTAATTTTTTAGTTAGCTGATCAAGCATAAACTCTTGGTATTGTATCATGTGAAACTGGCAGTTTAAAGCTCTAGCTGAGAGAGTAGCTGAAGTGTATACTTTTACCCCATCTGTCTAATGCCCTTGCTTCCCTTTCAGAAGGAGTAGGGTTTTTAGCTATGGTCGCGGCAACTGCCTTGGGACCCTGGGATATTGTTTCTGGGTCTGCAAGGGGGGCCTTGTAAAGGTGGTGATGAGTGTCAGGCACCCTGTAAAATCTATCTGGTTTGGCAGGGGCTGGGGGTAATGAGTCTGGAGCAGAGCAGACATCATTAAAAGCGTCATCTACCACAGAAAGAACAGGAGGTATAGCTAAGGGCCTGTGCTGTGGAAGGTGCAGAAAGGTTCTAAGTCTTTTCGAATCTGAGAATTCTTGTTGCTGCCATTGGAACTGCTCTCGCATGGCATGCAAGGTTTCCCCAAAGGAGAATTCTTCTGGAGGGAGGCAGCTGGAATGGATTCTTCAGCATCAGAATCCTCAAAATTAGAGAAAGGGCCTCTGGCTGGTCAGTAATGTCTGATTCATCTGCAGAATCATCAGAGGACACTGGCTCAGGGCTCTGCCCTAGGTCTCTTATCTGGGGGCTGAGAGGCCCTGTCTGGGTGAGGTTGAGATCCTCTAATTAAAGAAATCAAATCTTCTGCCAAGGTGAGCATTTGAGAACTAGAAGAGGGCCTGGTTGAGGGTGGTTTAACAGGCACTGATTTGGTAGACTTGGCTGCTTTAGCCCTGGCGAAGGCCTTAATGGACATGGCTGCTGGAGGCCTAGCAGCACCACGTGCTGGGGTAGAGACATCCAGGGGAATGGTGTCTGATACGCCAGTGGGTAACGCTTCAGAGGCCGATTCAAGAATTGTAGCAGGGCCTCAAGAGTAGAGATAGATTCGGCTGTACCTAGATCAGTTTTCGGTTTCGCCGAAACCGAGACACTCGCGGTTTGCTTAAGCGTGGTTTCAGCCGAACCGCTGACCGAAAGTCGGTCTTTCTTTGCTTTTGGCAGAAAGTGTAGTCGGAGGTTCCGGCGACATAATGTAAGCAAAGTCAGAACCGAAAACTGTTCTGCAAACTCCGACCGACGCGGCGTTCGCCGGTTGAAGGAAGCACAGGCGAACAGGCTGCTACGCCGTGGGCTGGGCCTAAACAAGGCAGACAGTAAGAATGGAAATCTTTATGAGGTATTTGTTTCCCACAGGTTAAACAATTATTAACTTTTTCTGACATCGGCTGAGGCAAGAAAGAGTCCCCAACGGGGTACTTAGCTTTAGAAGTCTTCGAAGTAGTATTCGGTAGAAAAATCTCTGGATCCGACCGACCGGCACTTGCGAACAGCTTCTGCTTCGCCACGGCGGCAAGAAAGACTGAGGAAGATGGCGTCGGCTGATGCCTTTATACCCGAAGTCCAACAGAGATGACGTCGGATGAAGAGCGACATCAGCCGAAGCCGGACCCGGACTTTGGAATCCGGCCGACTGACGGGCTGCCTGACGACAGGACAACCCAGCTGTTATGACTGCAGATGCATCCATGAAGGACATCAAGGAGAAGGTCACGGTGAGCTGCCTGTCGGGCGCTAGAATCCGCCACATAACACAAGCACTCAGGTCACTCCAGAGCAAAATCCCAAAAAGGGAAGGCATCTCTGATCAGTATTAGCAAAAAACTACGGGCACTCATAAAATCGTCTAAGGCCAGCTTCGAGAGAAAAATTGCACAGGACACTAAGGATAATCACAAGGCTTTCTTTAGTTATGTTAGGAACCTGGGTGGGAATTCCCAGATATGCTCAGAATTAGTCCAAAATGACAAAAAATACACCGAGCCCACAGACATTGCCAACATCCCAGCTGACAGGTCCAGTGCAAACTTCTCCCTCCCACCAAAAGGACAAATATCTATCCCAACAGAGTGCTGCCCCCTGACATCTCAGATGCTCAGGTAAAAGCCGCCTCTCCAAAGCAAAAACACAGCATCAATGGGACCAGATGGTGTCCCGGCTGCGCCCTACATGAACTCCAAGAAGAGCTAAACCCAAACATAAAACTACTGTTCAATCTTAGCCTTACTACAGGATATGTACCCAAAGAGTGGCGTATAGCAACAGTGGTCCCTCTCCACAAAGGTGGTGCCTCAACGGATCCTGGAAACTATCGCCCCATAAGCCTGTCTAGCTTGGTCTGCAAAGCTATGGAAAGGATCATCATGGACCTCATAAATAAAGATATTGGGGACCTACAGACACTGGATCCTACCCAGTTTGGCTTTGTTAAGGGCAGATCCTGCCTCTTAAACCTGGTCGATTTCTTTGAAACAGTCACCAAGGCCATTGACGAGGGAAGGTGGTCCACACAGCCTACCTGGACCTCGCAAAGCCTTCGATACAATACCCCACTCGGGCATTATAGATAAGCTCACCAGCTTAAATATAAACCCCTATGTCACTAGATGGGTTGCAAACTGGCTCAAGGACAGAACCCACATGGTTAGAATTGCTGGAGCCATGTCAGACTCCAAACCAGTTACAAGTGGCGCCCCACAAGGCTCAGTCCTGGGACCTCTCTTGTTCGGTATATATTTCGGGTACAGGCCAACACGGAAGGACTGTGGCTGACCAAGTTCGCAGATGACTGCAAACTGGGCGCCATAATCAACTCTCTAGCCGACACAAGCATCCTCCAAAAGGGCCTCATAGAAACAGACAACTGGTGCCAGAGCTATGGCCTCAAGCTAAACGCCAAAAGTGTATAGTCATCCCTTTGGCAAAAAAAGTGCCCACAAATTACCACATAGGTGGTAATCCATTAAGTACAGAAGAAGTCATTAGGGACCTGGGGACCCAAGTTGATAGCAATCTCTCATTTGACAACCACGTGGCCAAAGTGGTTAGAAAAACATTTTATATAGCCCACCTAATCATGAAGGGATTCACATCTAGATCAGGGAGGTCATCGCACTTTACTCATCCCTCATCAGGCCCATAATGGAGTACAATGCCCCTTTGGGATGTACCTTACCAGACACCTGCAGCAACTGGAAAGACCCCAAAAGTACCTCACCAAGAGGATCAAAGGGCTCAAACAGATGCCATATGCTGCCCGGTTAAAGAAACTCCAGCTCTACTCAGCGGCATACCGCCTGCTCAGAGGCGATCTGTGCCTGACGTATAAAGCCATGTCCAACCCGGAATTAATGGACATGCTGCACCTCAGAAAATCCAAATCCCATCGAGCCACGGCGCCGAGAGACTTGAACCTCAGCACTGAAATAAATAGGACATGCTGGAGGGACAGATTCATAACCCAGAGGCTCCCTTCACTCTGGAATAAAATCCCAGTCCAGGTTAGGCAGAGTCCCACATTGACTCTCTTCAAGAGGAATCTTGATGAGTGGATGGGAGATCGTAGGTTTACCCCGGCTATCACTTCTGTGTCACTGTTAGAGGCAAAGTATACTAACCTCAAAAAAAAGGAATAGCAAAATTAATTTAAAATGGGTGGCGAAAGCCAAACACACTCTGGCTAGGCTTATAAATGCCCTAGGGCAGATAGCCTAGTATGAACCTATGAACCTATGAACCTAAGAGCTATGTTAAAGGGGACACAGCAAACACTACAGAGCTATGTTAAAAGGACAAAGTAAATACTTGAAAGCTGCAGTATCTTAAAGGGGACAGAGAAAACACTTGAGAGCTACAATATGTTATAGGGAGAGAAGAAACACTTGAGAGCTATGTTAAAGGCACAGACTAAACACTTGAGAGCTACAGTACGTTAAATGGAAAGAGCTAACATGTGAGAGCTATTTTTAAAGGGACAAAGCAGACACTTGAGAGCTACAGTATGTTAAAGGGACAGAGTAAACACTTGAGAGCTATGTTAAATGGACAAAGCAAACATTTGAGAGCTACGTTAAAGGGGACAGAGCAAAGACTCGAGTGCTACAGTATATAAAAGGCAACAGAGCAAACACTTGAGAGCTACAGTATGTTAAAGGGGACAGAGCAAACACTTGACAGCTACAGTATGTTAAATGGACAGAGAAAACACTTGAGAGCTATGTTAAAGGGGACAGAGGAAACACTTGAGAGCTATGTTAAATGGGACAGAGCAAACACTTGAGAGATACAGTACATTAAAGGGACAAAGCAAACACTTGCGAGACATGTTAAAGGGGACAGAGAAAACACTTGAGAGCCATGTTAAAGGGGACAGAGCAAACACCTGAGAGCTATATTAAAGAGGACAGAGCAAACACTTGAGAGCTATGTTAAAGGGACAAAGCAAACACTTGAGAGATGGAGTATGTTAAAGGGGACAGAAAAATCAGTTGAGAGCTAGAGCATGTTAAAGGGACACAGCAAACAATTGAGAGCTATTGTAAAGGGGACAGAGCAAACACTTGAGGGCTATGTTAAAGGGGACAGAGCAAGAACTTGAGAGCTATGTTAAAGGGGACAGAACAATCACTTGAGAGCTACAGTATGTTAAAGGGGACAGCGCAAACACTTGAGAGCTATGTTAAAGGGGTCAGAGCAAAAACTTGAGAGCTATGTTAAAGGGAAAGAGCAAACACTTGAGAGCTACAGTATGTTAAAGGGACAGAACAAACAGTTGAGAGCTATGTTAAAGGGACAGCTCAAACACTTGAGAGCTATGTTAAAGGGGACAGAGCAAAAACTTGACAGCTATGTTAACCGGACAGAGCAAACACTTGAGAGATACAGTGTGTTAAAGGGACAGATTAAAGATGTGAGAGCTATGTTAAAAGGACAAAGCAAACACTAGAGAGATACAGTATGTTAAAGGGGACAAACACTTGAGAGCTACAGTATGTTAAAGGGGAAAGAGCAAAATCTTAAGATATATGTTAATGGGGACACAGCAAACACTTGAGAGCTAAAATATGTTAAAGGGACAGAGTAAACACTTGGGAGCTACAGTATGTTAAAGGGGACAGGGCAAACACCTAAGAGCTATGTTAAAGGGGACAGAGCAAACACTACAGAGCTATGTTAAAGGGGATAAAGCAAACACTTGAGAGCTACAGAATGTTATAGGGAGAGAAAAACACTTGAGAGCTATGTTAAATGCACAGACCAAACACTTGAGAGCTACAGTACCTTAAACGGACAGAGCAAACACGTGAGAGCTATTTTAAAGGGACAAAGCAGACACTTGAGAACTACAGTATGTTAAAGGGATAGAGCAAACACTTGAGAGCTACGTTAAAGGGACATAGAAAACACTTGAGAGCTATGTTAGAGGGATGAGAGCAAAGAGTTGAGAGCTATGTTAAAGAGACAGAGGAAACACTTGGGAGCAATGTTAAAGGGAGAGAGCAAACACTTGGGAGCTATGTTAAAGGGGACAGAATAAACACTTGAGAGCTACAGTATGTTAAAGGGGACAAGCACGTGAGAACTATGTTAAAAGGGACAAAGCAGACAAAGAAGAGCTATGTTAAAGGGACAGAGTAAACACTTGAGAGATTCAGTATGTTAAAGGGGAGAGAGGAAAGAGTTGACAGCTACAGTATGTTAAAAGGACAGAGCAAACACTTGAGAGACATGTTATAGGGGACAGAGCAAACACTTGAGAGCTATATTAAAGGGGACAGAGCAAACACTTGAGAGCTATGTTAAAGGGACACAGAAAACTCTTGAGAGCTATGACAAAAGGTACAGAGCAAACACTTGAGAGCTACAGTATGTTAAAGGGGACAGAGCAAACATTTGAGAGCTATGTTAAAGGGACAGGGCAAACACTTGAGAGCTATATTAAAAGGGACAGAGCAAACACTTGAAAGGTATGTTAAACGGGGCAGAGAAAACACTTGAGAGCTACAGTATGTTAAAGGGGATAGAGCAAACATTTGAAAGGTATGTTAAAGGGGACAGAGCAAACATTTGAGAGCTACAGTATGTTAAAGTGACAGAGCAAAAACCATTGAGAGCTATGTTAAAGGGGACAGAGCAAACACTTGAGAGCTATGTTAAAGGGGATAGAGCAAACACTTGAGAGCTATGTTAAAGGGGACAGAGCAAACACTTGAGAGCTATGTGAAAGGGGACAGAGCAAACACTTGAAGCTATGTTAAAGGGACAGAGCAAACAAGCTATGTTAAAGGGGACACAGCAAACATTTGAGAGCTACAGTATGTTAAAGGGACAGAGCAAACACTTGAGAGCTACAGTATGTTAAAGGGACAGAGCAAACACTTGACAGCTATGTTAAAGGGGACAGAACAAAAACTTGAGACCTACAGTATGTTAAAGGGACAGAGTACCAATTGAGAGTTACAGCATGTTAAAAGGACAAAGCAAACACTTGAGAGCTATGTTAAAGGTACACAGGAAAAACTTGAGAGCTACAGTATGTTAAAGGGACAGAGCAAACACTTGAGAGCTACGTTAAAAGGGACAGAGCAAACACTTGAGAGCTATGTTAAAAGGGACAGAGCAAACACTTGACAGCTATGTTAAAGGGGGACAGAGCAAACACTTGAGAGCTATGTGAAAGGGGACAGAGCAAACACTTGAAGCTATGTTAAAGGGACAGAGCAAACAAGCTATGTTAAAGGGGACACAGCAAACACTTGAGAGCTACAGTATGTTAAAGGGACAGAGCAAACACTTGAGAGCTACAGTATGTTAAAGGGACAGAGCAAACACTTGACAGCTATGTTAAAGGGGACAGAACAAAAACTTGAGACCTACAGTATGTTAAAGGGACAGAGTACCAATTGAGAGTTACAGCATGTTAAAAGGACAAAGCAAACACTTGAGAGCTATGTTAAAGGTACAGAGGAAAAACTTGAGAGCTACAGTATGTTAAAGGGACAGAGCAAACACTTGAGAGCTACGTTAAAAGGGACAGAGCAAACACTTGAGAGCTATGTTAAAAGGGACAGAGCAAACACTTGACAGCTATGTTAAAGGGGGACAGAGCAAACACTTGAGAGCTATGTTAAAGGGGGACAGAGCAAACACTTGAGAGCTATGTTAAAGGGGAACAGAGCAAAAACTTGAGAGCTATTGTAAAGGGAACAGAGTAAACACTTGCAAGCTATGATAAAGGGGACAGAGGAAACAGTTGAGAGCTATGTTAAAGGGGACAAAGTAAACAAGTGAGAGATACACTATGTTAAAGGGGACGGAGCAAACATTTGAGAGCTAGAGTATGTTAAAGGGGACAGAGCAAACACTTGCAAACTACAGTATGTTAAAGGGGACAGAGCAAACACTTCAGAGCTACATTACATTAAAGGGTCAGAACAAACACTTGAGTGCTATGTTAAAGGAACAGCGAAAACACTTGACAGCTATGTAGGCTTGCCACCCCTCCGTTTTTTTTCCGGACTATCAGGAAATCAAACTGATTCTCCGGTAGTCCGGAAAACACTGTACAAACTCCGGTATTCTGTTTCAAAAAGGAAACAGACTATCGGAGTTTAATCGGTTGATTTACTATGCTTTTTTACAGAAAAGCATAGTAAATCAGCCAAAAGCAGGCGGCGGGAACGAAAAAAGAGGGTGTTCCCGTTGAGTGATGCTGTCGTGACATCACAAAATAGGAGGTATGTTGGCGGGAGAGGGGGTTGGGGTGGGCGGGGTTACTGGTGATGTGAGGGGCGTGGCTTTGCTCCGGTTTTCGCCGTGAAGGAAGGTGGCAGCCCTACAGCTATGTTAAAGGGGACAGAGCAAATACTTGACAGCTATGTTAAAGGGGACAGAGCAAACATTTGAGAGCTAAAGTAAGTTAAAGATGAAATAGCAAACACTTGAGAGCTATGTTAAAGGGACAGAGCAAACACTTGAGAGCTATGTTAAAGGGGACAGAGCAAAAACTTGAGAGCTACAGTATGTTAAAGAGGACAGAACAAACACTTGAGAGCTATGTTAATGGGGACAGAGCAAACACTTGAGAGCTACAGTATGTTATAGGGGACAGAGCAAAATCTTGAGAGCTATGTTAAAGGGACAGAGCAAACACTTGGGAGATACAGTATCTTAAAGGGGACAAAGCAAACACTTGAGAGTTATGTTAATGAGGACAGAGCAAAGACTTGAATGCTATGTTAAAGGGGACAGAGCAAAAACTTGAGAGCTATGTAAAAGGGACAGAACAAATACTTGACAGCTACAGTATGTTAAAGGGGAAAGACAAAACACTTGAGAGCTACAGTATGTTAAAGGAACAAAGGAAACACTTGACAGACATGTTAAAGGGGACAGAGCAAACACTTGAGAGCTATGACAAAAGGGACAGAGCAAACACTTGAGTGCTACAGTATGTTATAGAGACAGACCAAACACTTGAGAGCTACAGTACGTTAAAGGGACAGAGCAAACACTTGAGAGATACAGTATGATATAGGGGACAGAGCAAACACTTGAGAGCTATGTTAAAGGGGACAGGGCAAAGACTTGAGTGCTACAGTATGTTAAAGTCAACAGAGCAAACACTTGAAAGCTATGCTAAAGGGGACAGAACAAACACTTGAGAGCTACAGTATGTTAAAAGGGACAGAGCAAATACATAAGAGCTATGTTTAAGGGGACATAGCAAACACTTGAGACCTATGTTAAACAGGAAAAAGCAAACACTTGAGAGCTACAGTATGTTAAAGGGACAAAGCAAACACTTGAGAGACATGTTAAAGGGGACAGAGGAAACACTTGAGAGCTATGTTAAACGGGGCAGAGCAAACACTTGAGAGATATATTAAAGGAGACAGAGTAAACACTTGAGAGCTATGTTAAAGAGACTGAGCAAACACTTGAGAGATGCAGTATGTTAAAGGGGACAGAGGAAACAGTTGAGAGCTAGAGTATGCTAAAGGGACACAGCAAACAATTGAGAGCTATTGTAAACAGGACAAAGCAAACACTTGAGAGCTATGATAAAGGGGACAGAGCAAACATTTGTGATCTATGTTAAGGGGACAGAGCAAACATTTGAGAGCTATGTTAAAGGGGACAGAGCACACGCATGAGAGATACAGTATGTTATAGGGGACAGAGCAAAAACTTGAGAGCTATGTTAAAGGGGACAAAACAAACACTTGAGAGCTATGTTAAAGGGACAGAGTAAACAATTGGGAGATACAGCATCTTAAAGGGGACAAAGCAAACAGTTGAGAGCTATGTTAATGGGGACAGAGCAAAGACTTGAAAGCTATGTAAAAGGGACAGAGCAAATACTTGAGAGCTACAGTAAGTTAAAGGGGAAAGAGCAAAAACTGAGAGCTATGCTAAAGGGACAGAGCAAACACTTGTGAGCTACAGTATGCTAAAGGGACAAAGCAAACACTTGAGAGACATGCGAAAGGGGACAGAGAAAACACTAGAGAGCTTTGCTAAAGGGGACAGAGCAAACACATGAAAGCTATATTAAAAGGGACAGAGCAAACACTTGAGAGACATGTTAAAGGGACAGAGCAAACACTTGAGAGATGCAGTATGCTAAGGGGGACAGAGGAAACAGTTGAGAGCTAGAGTATGTTAAAAGGACATAGCAAACAATTGAGAGCTATTGTAAAAAGGACACAGCAAACACTTGAGAGATATGTTAAAGGGGACAGAGCAAACACTTGAGAGTTATGATAAAGGGGACAGAGCAAACACTTGAGAGCTACAGTATGTTAAATATACACAGCAAACAATTGAGAGCTAATGTAAAAAGGACAAAGCAAACACTTGAGAGCTATGATAAAGGGGACAGAGCAAACACTTGAGAGCTATGTTAAAGGGGACAGTGCAAAGTGTTGAGAGCTACAGTATGTTAAAGGGGACAGGGCAAACACTTGAGAGCTACAGTATGTTAAAGGGAAAGAGCAAACACTTGAGAAACATATTAAAGGGGACAGAGAAAAAACTTGAGAGCTACAGTATGTTAAAGGCGACAGAGCAAACACTTGAGAGCTACAGTATGTTAAAGGGAAAGAGCAAACACTTAAGAAACATGTTAAAGGGGACAGAGCAAACAGTTGAGAGCTACAGTATGTTAAAGTGACAGAGCAATCAGTTGACAGCTATGTTAAAGGGGACAGAGCAAACACTTGAGAGCTATGTTAAAGGGGGACAACACTTGAGAACTATGTTAAAGGGACAGAGCAAACTCTTGAGAGCTATGTTAAAGGGGCAGAGCAAACACTTGAGAGCTACAGTATGTTAAAGACACAGAGCAAACACTTGAGAGACAAGGTAAAGGGGAAAAAGCAAACACATGAGAACTAGACGGGGACACAGCAAACAACTGACAGCTACAGTATGTTATAGGGGACAGAGCAAACACTTGAGAGCTATGTTGAAGGGGACAGAGCTAACACTTGTGAGCTACAGTACGTGAAAAATACAGAACAAACAGTTGTGAGCTATGTTAAAGGGACAGAGCAAACACTTTAGAGCTACAGTATGTTAAAGGGGACAGAGCAAAGACTTGAGAGTTATTTTAAAGTGACAAAGCAAACACGAGAGCTGCAGTATGTTAGACACAGCATAAACCTGAAAGCTATGTTAAAGGCACAGACCAAACACTTGAAAGCTACAGTACGTTAAAGGGACAGAGTAAACACGTGAGAGTTATGTTAAAGGGACAAAGCAAACACTTGAGAGCTATGTTAAAGGGGACAGCTACAGAGCTACAGTATGTTAAAGGGGACAAGCACGTGACAACTATGTTAAAAGGGACAAAGGAAACACTTGAGAGCTATGTTAAAGGGGACAGATCAAAGACTTGAGGGCTACAGTATGTTAAAGTCAACAGACCAAACACTTGAGAGCTATGTTAAAGGGGACAGAACAAACACTTGACAGCTACAGTATGTTAAGGGGACAGAGCAAACACTTGAGAGCTATGTTAAAGGGACAGAGCTAACACTTGAGAGCTACAGTATGTTAAAGGGACAAAGCAAACACATGAGAGATACAGTATGTTATAGGGGACAGAGCAAACACCTGACAGCTATGTTAAAGGGGACAGAGCAAACACTTGGGAGATGCAGTATCTTAAAGGGGATAAACCAAACAGTTGAGAGCTATGTTAATGGAGACAAAGCAAAGACTTGAAAGCTATGTAAAAGGGGAAAGAGCAAAAACTTGAGAGCTATGTTAAAGGGGATAGAGCAAACACTTGAGCTACAGTATGTTAAAGGGGAAAAAGCAAACACTTGAGAGCTATGTTAAAGGGGACAGAGCAAACACTTGAGAGCTACACTATGTTAAAAAGACAAAGCAAACACTTGAGAGACATGTTAAATGGGGACACAGCAAACACTTGAGAGCTATGTTAAAGGGGACAGAACAAACACTTGAGAGCTATGTTAAAGGGGACAGAGCAAAGACTTGAAAGTTACAGTATGTTAAAGGCGACAGAGCAAAAACTTGAGGGCCATGTTAAAGGGGACAGAACACTTTCGAGCTACAGTACGTTAAAGGGGACAGAGCAAACACTTGAGAGCTATGTTAAAGAGACAGAGCAAATACTTGAGAGCTATGACAAAAGACAGAAAAGGACAAAGCAAACACTTGAGAGATACACTATGTTAAAGGGGACAGAGCAAACATTTCAGAGCTACAGCATGTTAAAGGGACAGAGCAAATACTTGAGAGCTATGTTAAAGGGGACAGAGCAAACACTTGAGAGCTACAGTACGTTAAAGGGGACAGAGCAAACACTTGGGAGCTATGTTAAAAAGGACACAGCAAACACTTGAGAGCTATGTTAAAGGGACAGGGCAAACACTTGAGAGCTATATTAAAGGGGACAGAGCAAACACTTGAGAGCTATGCTAAAGGGGACAGAACAAACACTTGAGAGCTACAGTACATTAAATTGGACAGAGCAAAGACTTGAGAGCTACAGTACGTTAAAGGCGACAGAGCAAACACTTGAAAGCTATGTTAAAGGGGACAGAACAAACACTTGGGAGCTAAAGTATGTTAAAGGGGACAGAGCAAACATTTGAGAGCTATGTTAAAGGGATAGGGTAAACACTTGAGAGCTATATTAAAAGGGACAGAGCAAACACTTGAAAGGTATGTTAAAGGGGACAGAGCAAACACTTGAGAGCTACAGTATGTTAAAGGGGATAGAGCAAACATTTGAAAGGTATGTTAAAGGGGACAGAGCAAACATTTGAGAGCTACAGTATGTTAAAGTAACAGAGCAAAAAACATTGAGAGCTATGTTAAAGGGGACAGAGCAAACACTTGAGAGCTATGTTAAAGGGGACAGAGCAAACACTTGAGAGCTATGTGAAAGGGGACAGAGCAAACACTTGAGAGCTATGTGAAAGGGGACAGAGCAAACACTTGAGAGCTATGTGAAAGGGGACAGAGCAAACACTTGAAGCTATGTTAAAGGGACAGAGCAAACAAGCTATCCCCTTTAAGCAAACACTTGAGAGCTAGAGTATGTTAAAGGGACAGAGCAAACACTTGAGAGCTATGTTAAAGGGGACAGAGCAAACACTTGACAGCTATGTTAAAGTGGACAAAGCAAACACTTGAGAGCTGCAGTATGTTAAAGGGGACAGAGCAAACACTTTAGAGCGACAGTATGTTAAAGGGGATAGAGCAAACCCTTGAGAGCTATGTTAATGGGGACAGAGCAAACACTTGAGAGCTATGTTAAAGGGGACAGAGCAAACACTTGAGAGCTACAGTATGTTAAAGGGACACAGCAAACAGAGAGCTATAGTATGTTTAAGGGACAGAGCAAACACCTGAGAGCTATGACAAAAGGAACAGAGCAAACACTTGAGAGCTATGCTTGTTAGTACTCTGTAGTTTTGGAAGTAACCATAAACAAATCACATCTGATCCAAACTTAGTAATTTGATTCTGTTAACACTGAGTGTATTACAGACACAAGACATCTGGGTTCCTATTACGCAATCGAAAATCCCTTAAGGCAAATACGAAGACGTCAAACCGTATTGCGCAAAGTATGTAATCTCCGAACGTTGAAAACCGCAAATTTCAAAATGTGGATTTGTTTTGGTTGGCCCATTTGCAGTATAACTCCGTAAGGTAAGTGTGAGATAGACAGGACTTTAGTGTTAGGATTTGGGTTAAGGTAAGTGCTTAGATAGGTAATGTATGTAACAGTTAGTGTAGTGTTAGGTGTAGGGGGTTTTTAAGTGTATGTATGTGTATTATTTATTTTGTTTAGGTGTATGTCTGTAGGGGATGTGTGCGGTAGTTATGGACCTTAGGGTTAGGGTGGGTTAAGGAGAGTGCATAGATAATTGTGTTTGTGGAGTTTAGTGTAGTGTTGGAGGTAGGGTTTTGGTGCTTTAATTTAGGTTAGAAGTAGGGTTTGGTTAGTGTATGTATGTGATTTTTTTTGTTTGGGTTGGTAGTATGTAGCGGGTGGTGGGGTTGGCCGACTATGACAGTTTGATATATTTTTTTTCGCTGTTTAATGCGTTCGGGAGTTTTGCGGTTCACAGTATAGGGGTTGATTTTTGGTATTCGCGCATAGGGTTTTTCGCTTTGGTAATATTAGACCCAAGACATCTCATGTAATTTTTAGTAACACTTAATCCTTAATCTTATTTCTTAGTATGATTTCTTATGCACTGACAAATTATATTGCTACGAATGAGCATTTTTGCTATACTTTTTTCTTTTTTTTACTTTATTTGGTTCATAGATTCATAGGTTGGTACTAGGCTATCGGCCCTAGGGCCTATACAAGCCTAGCCAAAGAATTCTCCGGATATTTCTTCCCACAATATTTACTTTCCTGGACCCCTGTCTAGCAGGGTGACTGACGTGATCCCCGGGGTGAATTTCCTATCTCCCATCCAATCATCAAGGTTCCTTTTGAAGAGGGTCAAGGAGGTGCTCTGCTTGACATGTATGGGCAGTCTATTCCAGAGTATGGGAAGTCTCTGCATCAGGAACCTATCCCTCCAGCATGTTTTGTTTATTGTGATGACAAGGTTTAGATCCCTGGAGCATGTTGTGTTCATTGTGATGACAAGGTTTAGATACCTGGAGCATGTGGCTCTGAGGGATTGGGATTTCTTTAAGTGGAGCTTGTCCAACAGCTCAGGGTTTGACATGACCTTGTATGTTAAGCAGAGATCGCCACTGAGAAGACGACATGCCACAGAGTATAGCTGGAGTTTTTTTTAGATGGTCAGCATAGGGCATCTGCTTTAGGCCTGTGATTCTTTTAGTGAGATATCTATGCGGCCTTTCCAGCTGTTGGAGATGTGTTGTGAGGTACATACCAAATGGGGCATTGTACTCTATAATGGGCCTAATGAGGGGTGAGTACAGTGGGACAATGTCCTCCTTTTTTTCTGGATGAAAAGCCCTTAGTGATGAGGTATGCCTCATAGAAAGATTTCCTGACTGCTGTGGTGATGTGGTTATCAAAGGTGAGGCACTATCTTGGGTTTTTGAATACAAGGTACTTTCAATACTCATTGTTTCGATATTCCAGTTCAGCAATACTCATAGTGGTTTGTTGTGGTATTGCAAACTGCTGTTGTTTATAGTGGACAGTTATGTCCATTGGTGTGTAGAATATTGAACCTTTGGACTAGTGTTCAACTATTGGTTAATTGAGATTGAATCATTTCGATGTTGTGTTCCTATACCCTATGTATTAGTCAATGGTGGTATAACAATATTACAATTTATCATTAAGATATTTTGGTGTTCCACCTGATATAGGGATTTACCTGTATTATATTATAGTGTTACTTGTGCTTTCTGCCGCCCCTGTGACTTTCTATAAAGGATTAGCTGTTTAAAAAATTTTTTCTCTCTGGTTGATGCGACTGGGTACGTCAACTACAGTCACTCTTTTTGTCTAAGTACTATATTCCTTGGACATTTTTGTGCTCCATCAGTTTTTACTGGTAGTATAATCAAACATTGTTCACAACATGGATCTAAATACCATTCTATCTGGGTTATGTGCTGATCGGCAAGATATAGCAGTATTTGGCATTGAGAAACTGCCAAGCAATGATCCAGGTAATACGGCTCAGACCTCTTTGGCAGATTGTGACATGTTTTTCCATTCAATCACTAAGGCATTTAAGACTCTTAGATCCAACATTTGGCATCTCAAGTTATTTAAAGCATATTCGGCCCAAAATATGGCTCCCAGAGGATTACGAATACGAACACAGCCTCTAGTAGGGAAGCCCGATGATAAACTAAATCAAGATTGGCAGGAGGCTCTTCAGACTGGATCCATGACATTTGTGAACATTTTGTTACAATATTACGAAAGGACAGTAGATTCCAATATATTGGAAATTAAAAACATATGCTCTGAGGTTCATAAGTTTGAATCCTCCCCAAAATATCAGGATAATATTAAAAAATTATCTTCAGAACTGATGGAGCATGAAAAATCCTTAAAGGAACGTAAAATTAAGAAATTTCATCGTGATTTTTCCGATTATCAAAGGGGGAAACCATTTGAATTCAGTAGATCGGTCAGATTTGTGGATACTAATCAGGTTAGGACAGGGCCCAGTCGCACCAAAAAGAGACCACGTTCCATTCTTAAAAATAAGGGGGAGAGCTCATACAGTACCTCTGGTGATGAATCCTCCCTCACTGATTTTGAGGCATCTGGGGAAAGAGTTTCACCTAACAGGAAGAAAACTAACAAAATTTCCCCTTTAGAGGGAGTAAGGGACACCGGGGCGGTAGGAAGCACAGAAAGACCAAGTACTCCGGTCTCCCTGCAGGGTCTACTGGACAATTTCTTGAAATAGGTGATACATCAGGGTCCACTCAGAATGTGTTAAATTTATCTAAAACCACATTGACAGACGAACAGGTTGCATTACTAAACAAGGGTTTAAACTACATTCCCTCATTTTTCAGCCATGAATATCACATAGTACAGGATTTACAGGCCTTTTGCAGGAGATTAAATCTTAGACTGTTTTTTGAGGATAACCAGTCGGAACCTTCTGGGGATTTCCGTTTCGGCAAATCCTCATTCCAGCCTCCTATGAATAAACACGTTTCCATTTTTATGGACAGTATTTTGAGAGATATTCACTTTGAGAATATGGGACATATCATGTTGGCTAGTAATTTAACCTCTGAAGACAGGATTGCCCTGAATACTCTGTGTGACAACAAAGACATAGTTATTGTCCCTGCTGATAAGGGAGGTGCGGTCGTGGTCTGGAATACTGCGGATTATGTTCAAGAAGGGCTAACCCAATTGTCAGATGCTAAGTGTTATATGAACATGTCTATAGACCCTACACCAGTATTTAAGGATGAGATTGATTGTTTTTTGCGGCTCGCCTATGAGGAGGGTATTATTAACAAGAAATGTTTGGATTCACTTATGGTTTCTGAACCATGCAAACAGATACTGTATCTTTTACCCAAAATTCATAAATCTCTAGTAAAACCACCAGGCAGACCAATAGTCTCAGGAATAGGTTCTTTGACCGAACCATTGTCGGCCTTCCTTACCAAATATGTTAAACCCCTATTGGAACACATAAGATCTAGGTTGCAGGACACCACCCAGTTTCTACAAATTATCAGGGAAACTCAATTGGAACCTGAATGGTATTTATGTACTTTGGATGTGAAATCATTATATACAAGCATACCACATTGGGCGGGTCTTCAATCTATACAATATTGGTTGGAAAGGGCTAATCTATATTCACCGGGCTTTAACACTCTTTTGATATGTATGTCTGAACATGTGTTAAACAAGAATGTTCTGTATTTCCAAGGCCAATGCTATTGGCAGCTACAAGGAACAGCTATGGGGGCATCCTTTGCCCCCATATACGCTGACCTATTTATGGCCTATGTGGAAGAATATATGATTTATGATACGTCACATAACATATTTCAGGTAGAAATGGACATTTGGAGACGTTACCTGGACGACTGCTGGTTGGTGTGGCGGGCTGATGTGTGTTACTTAAGGGAATTTGTTGAGTATCTTAACGATAATGTCTGGGGACTGGAATTTTCTGTGTCATATGATAGAAACAGCATCAGCTTTTTGGATGTCACTGTATATAGGAACTCAGACAACACTTTGTCTACTAGGGTTTTTCGTAAATACCCTCAATACAATACCCTGTTACACGCATCAAGTTTACATCCCCGTCACACCATCAGGAGTATTCCTATATCCCAGTTCATACGTATCAAACGGCTCAGTTCCAATATTGAGGAATACCAAATGGCCAGTAGGGATCTCGGTCGGAGATTTACCGAAAGGGGATATGACAGATTTGACATTCTGTCTGCACAGAGCAGAGCTAATAGTCTGGAAAGGGATGACCTATTACAATATCACAATAAGAACAACAATCAATCATCTCGCAGTACAGATATCAGGTTCATCACCACATATGGTCGAAATGTTAACATGATTAGAAACATTATTAACAAACATTGGAACATTCTACTGGCTAATGAAAAGCTACGGAGTATCCTGGGACCCCGTTGTCTTTTCTCATACAAACGAGGTAAAACCTTAGGTTCTTACTTTTCACATTTCAAACATATGGCAAGTGGGGGGACGACCCATAAACAACTGACACTCTATGGTGATGAACTTATTGGTTCATTCCCTTGTGGCCATTGTGGATCCTGCCAGTATATGCATAAATCCAAGGAGTTTACCAGTCGCAACACCAGTAGAATTTTTGACATCAAGGTTTTTGGTAATTGCAGTAGCGATTGGGTGGTGTACCTGGCCTCGTGTTACTGTGGGGGATTTTATGTTGGACAAACTTCAAGGGCTCTGAGACTAAGGATGAATGAACACCGCAGCGATATGAAAAACCATAAGGAGACTAGTGCTCTATATCAACACACATTAAAACATCCTCAGGCTAGGTTTACCTTTATGGTTATTGACCGCATTTCTGGAGACAGAACCAACAAACAGGGCTGGCATGGGTTACTGGACCAAAAGGAGAAATACTGGATTACTACATTGGGGGGTTTATTTCATCCTGGATTGAATGACCATTTATAGGAGAAGTTGGTTATAGGAGAAGTTCGTGATCTGATAACATTCATGTTGATTCAACTGACTCCAACAAGTGGATTATATTTCTTTAGGATATCCTTTATCTAAGGACTATGATTATTTAGCATCTTGGCTGGTATTGATTATGGGCCCTACTTTAACTATACATAGCATATGGATTATGTGCATGTGTAATATAATGACCAATTTGAAACAATGGGGTCATATAAGTTTTACACAATCTTTCATACAGCATCCTAATCAGTTCCATACATCAATATACTTGTTTAGATCTTGGTGGTTAAGAATATGTATTTGGATTCATATTTTTCAATACCTAACTGAAGATTCTCAGCATGGACCATTTTGTATGTAGAATGACATACTCATATTTAATTTTAATTTTAGGTGTATACTTACCTCATTTTCTGTATACATACGCCTCTTATCCTCCCATTGTTCGGATATAGATTGTTTAGGCCTCTCACCCTAAGTACTTGATATTCAACATTTTTGGTGCCTCAAATGAATAATTGTTGAAAAACTCAGGATTATTGCCATACATACATTGACTGATACAATATGACTACATGACAGGATGGATAGACCATATCATGTAAACAAATGGCTATATTTCATGAATACCTTTTTTTGGGATGTTCATGTTAATTCTCAGGACTGTTTTCACTATTATCTTAGACAAGTTATGAATATATAGTTACATTTACTATTATATTATCAGTCTTAGAAGCCAATGACACATATTATGGGTTTAATCTTTGGTATAAGCTTTTCATTGTGGATGTTGCTGATTTTCATTTATTATTTATTTTTTATTTTATTATTTATTGTTTATTGTTTATTATTTTTCTATTTTCATTTCAGTCATTTTGTACACCCATATATATTTATGTATGTATATTATTTATATGTTATAGTTTTTTCTTAATTTTGTCAGTTCATTTAATTTTAGCATTTGATGTATTATACTTTTGGTGCTCTTGATGAAGTTTGGATTAGTAGCCAGGGTTAATGGCTATTAAACACTGTTCTTTATTAATATGAGCATGAGAATGGATATACCATAATATTACAATAACTTTCTAATTCTGTGTATGCACCTCTTTGGGGTGGTATGCCTTACATTCAGGAATGACTTTAATAGTATATACAGTACCCTTTGTATTTTCTATAAAATGAAGATGTTTCAAATTTATTAATATTCATGAGCAAATGATTGTGATTGGCTCTGGATAAATACTTAAAAGATGATTAAAATGTAACTTGACTACATTGTGTTACACTGAGGAAGGCTGTTTGCCGAAACTAGTCTGTTATGGACACAAGTATTTAATAAATTTATTGAACTCTGAGCTGCCTTGCTGGTCTATTTGGTCAATTTGGTTATCAAAGGTGAGACCACTGTCCACCTGTAAGTCTCTCATCACACTTTCGGTGTTTAGTGTACTGCCACCTATGTGGTAATTCATGGGTACATGTTTTTCCCAAAGGGGATAACTATACATTTCTTGGCATTAAGCTTGAGCCCATGGCTCTGGCCCAAAGCATGCGTTTCTGTAAGGCCATTTTGTAGAATATCCACATCATTTGGGGATTTAATTATGGCTCCCAGTTTGCAGTTATCTGCGAACTTTGTTAGCCAGAGTCCCTTAGTGTTGGCCTGTACTTCAGAGAAGTAGATGCCAAACAAGAGCGGTCCCAGGACTGAACCCTGAGGTACTCCACTTGTCACTTGTCTGGAGCTGGATTTGGAGTCGGCTACTTTTACAGTCTGGGTTCTGTCAGTAAGCCAGTTGGCAACCCATTGAGTATTGTAGGGATTTATGCCCAGCTTAGTAAGTTTATCTATGATTCCAGAGTGGGGTATGGTGTTGAAGGCCTTGGCGAGGTCCAGATAGGCTGTGTGGACCGTCTTACCCTCGTCCACAGCTCTGCAGACTGATTCGAAGAAGTCAATCAGGTTCAGGAGACAAGATCGGCCCTTCATGAACCCAAACTGGGTGGGGTCCAGTGTTTGAAGGTTGCTAATGTCTTTGTTTATAAGTTCCATGATAATGCGTTCCATGCCCTTGCAGATCAGGCTGATCAGACTGATGGGACGGTAGTTCCCGGGATCCAAGGTGGAGACCCCCTTGTGGAGTGGGATAACTTTAGCTGTGCGCCACTCAGTGGGCACGAAGCCTGAGGTGTGGCTATGATTAAACATGACACTTCGGTGAGGTGCCTGTTCATTTTGTAGTTCATGTAGTACACAGCCCAGGATGTCATCTGGTCCTACGGATACTGTATTCTTAGCTTTGGAGAGTGCAGTTTCTAACTGTGTGGCCATGATTACTGGAATTTGGCAATCTTTTGGTATTGAGATGGGTCCTTTAGGGGGGTGAGATGGGGGGGTGAAGGTGGCACTAAATTGATCTGCCAGGATATTGGCAATATTGGGATCAGTATATTTAATGCCTTTCTGTTCTAGCTCAGAGCAGATCTGAGCATTGCCATTTAGATTCTTAACATAACTATAGAATGCCTTGTGGTTGTCTTTGGAATCTTTGGCAATTTTATTTTTGTAACTAGCTTTGGAGGATTTTATGAGGGATCTCAGCTTCTTATTGAGACTGGTAAGGGCGTTTTTTGCATACTGGGATTTTCCTCTTTTCTGCAACAGTTTCTTCCTTCTGATGTATAGGTTCTTTATGGCAGGGGACCACCAGATTGGCTTCCTTTTTTTGGAGGAGAGCGTCTTGGTTCTATTTGGGATGGCACGATTCATGCATGAGTGGATGTGCTCATACAGTCTCTTAGTGTAGGATTCAGCAGTCGATTCAGCAGTCAAACTTTCAGCTCCCGTCTGCATGGGTGCCATGAAGTTTGTCACTTCTGACTCAAGTAGCATGAAGTTGGCTTTGGAGAAGTTTTTTACAGAGGTTTCCTTATTTTATATATGCCCAACAAACTCCAGTGCATTGCACTCCACACCCTGCCTCATGGCTTGAGTCACAGCTGTTAATACCTTCCCCCTGATCTGACACACTTCCACAAACTATATCCACTATTACAGTCTGGTACCATCAGAAAACGCTTCAGTGAGTCTTCTGCCAGCAGGAACTTCCTCCTCCTAGCAATATTATCAGCCATCGATATGTGCCGAAACTGGCTCAAGCAGATTAATGACATGGAAATTGACAGGTGCCCAATGGCAGACGATATGGTTAGTGTTCACAGAACAAGGTGCACATCCCTGTTTTCTAATTACTGACATCTTGGCGTTCAATGGCCAGCTCTCTGTTCTGCCTGTTAATATAATGCCTTTGCTGCTATGCCCAGCCACCAACGGGAGTCACTAGCGTAACAGCTCTAATCTGTCCTTCCTGCTGCTATGCCCAGCCACCAACGGGAGTCACTACCATAACAGCTGTAATCTGTCCTTCCTGCTGCTATGCCCAGCCAACAACGGGAGTCACTACCATAACAGCTGTAATCTGTCCTTCCTGCTGCTATGCCCAGTCACCAATGGGAGTCACTAGCATAACAGCTGTAATCTGTCCTTCCTGCTGCTATGCCCAGCCACCAACGGGAGTCACTAGCACAACAGCTGTAATCTGTCCTTCCTGCTGCTATGCCCAGCCACTAACGGGAGTCACTAGCATAACAGCTGTAATCTATCCTTCCTGCTGCTATGCCCAGCCACCAATGGGAGTCATTAGCATAACAGCTGTAATCTGTCCTTTCTGCTGCTATGCCCAGCCACCAATGGGAGTCACTAGCATAACAGCTGTAATCTGTCCTTCCTGCTGCTATGCCCAGCCACCAACGGGAGTCACTAGCATAACAGCTGTAATCTGTCCTTCCTGCTGCTATGCCCAGCCACCAACGGGAGTCACTAGCATAACAGTTGCAATCTGTCCTTCCTGCTGCTATGCCCAGTCACCAACGGGAGTCACTAGCATAACACTGCTATGCCCAGCCACCAACGGGAGTCACTAGCATAACAGCTGCAATCTGTCCTTCCTGCTGCTATGCCCAGCCACCAACGGGAGTCACTAGCATAACAGCTGTAATCTGCCCTTCCTGCTGCTATGCCCAGTCACCAACGGGAGTCACTAGCACAACAGCTGTAATCTGTCCTTCCTGCTGCTATGCCCAGCCACCAACGGGAGTCACTACCATAACAGCTGTAATCTGTCCTTCCTGCTGCTATGCTCAGCCACCAACGGGTGGTCAACAGCATAACAGCTGTAATCTGTCCTTCCTGCTGCTATGCCCAGCCACCAACGGGAGTCAACAGCATAACAGCTGTAATCTGTCCTTCCTGCTGCTATGCCCAGCCACCAACAGGAGTCACTACCATAACAGCTGTAATCTGTCCTTCCTGCTGCTATGCCCAGCACCAATGGGAGTCAATAGCATAACAGCTGTAATCTGTCCTTCCCTGCATGAGGTCACCTGTGACTAATACATTCAAAAACAAGTTGATTGCACCTCCCAAAATGAAAATGGTGAGGAGCAATCTGACCCCAAAGTATTTCCTGTAGGGTGGCCTTAATATGTAACTAAATATAGCCCATGCCCAGTTCTGCCATAGAGAGTAGCTGCGTATTTAGTGCATTCTTTGCTTGAACAAACCTGTTCAGGTCTGACAAATTTACATGCTAGCCCATGTGCCCCTTTTAGTTGACACTGCAATGCCTTCATTAACAAGAGCTGCTTCATCAACTGAGAAGCCCAATTTATTTGATGTTGCAACAATGTAACGGGGTGTGACAAGCTTAAGGTTTCTGAAGAAATTCTACAGCGTAACCTTGAAGTAGTTGCCTGTAATCTCAAAGTTTTTTCCCAGACAATTCTGGTGACAGGCCCCCAAAGGGCAGAAGGGGGATTTTTAACAGACAATGCCCTAGGTGAAGATGTGGACTGCAGAACCAGGGGATAAGAGGTCTTTTCACTGCTAAACCCTTTGAGCACTACTGAACAGATGCCTGGCTGTCCTTCTCTGGGGGCAGTTGGGGAGGGGCTTAACATGCCATCCACAAGCCTAGAAGGCCATCGACCATGATTCTTGGGTGTCAAAAATGATAACCAGAAGCTACACCATTTCCTTCACATCCTTTTCAAAAGCAAACTAGACCCTTCTAGACATTTCACTATGACACAGGACAGCAGCACAAGAAATGTTAAAGCTGCTAAAAATAAAAAAAAGTAATTTGGGAAGTTCTACCAGACTACAGAGGATCTGTAGTGTACTCAAGGATCTTTCTGTTGCCAAGAAAGAACAGGAACCTACGGACAATTCTGGACCTCAGACACTTGAATCGGTTTGTCAAGTAGATGCCATTCCACATGGTCACTGTTGAGTCCATAATGCTTCTTCTGATAAGGGCGACTGTACGTGCTCAGTGAACATACAGGATGCCTACTATCACATCAAGATAGCCAGGCAGTCCAGGAGGTTCCTATGCTTCCAGCTGGGAGCAAGTCAATTCCATTTCAGAGCATTTCCCTTTGGTCTCACCATTGCCCCCTGGATGTTCATAGAGTGCATGGCAGTGGTAGCAGCTTGACAAAGGTTGAAGGGATTCCAGGTGTCCCCATACTTAGATGACTGGTTCATTACAGCCCCAACAAAGAATCACACAAAAATTCCTTACTATGCATGTGTCCCTTCTTAGGAATTACAGTAAACTGAAAAATCCAAACCGGAACTTGTTCAAATCTTACAGTTCATTAAGTCGCTACCATCACACAAAGAGCCAGGCTCCCTATATCCAGACTTTTCAGGTCTTGCACCATCAGAATCCACCAGCCTACATAATTCAACTTTTTGGATCCATGTTAGCTGTTATCACTCTAGTTACACATGCCGGGTTCTACACCCAGGGGGCAATGGTGAGACCAAAGGGAAATGCTCTGAACTGGAATTGACTTGGTCTATTCAGTGGTCCATGTGTCAGCTGATGCAACAGCCCATCAGACTCTCCAGGATCTACAGACAACATGTCTTAAGCTGGCAAATTTCCCTCTGACTACTCTCGGATATCACTTTGTATTTCCCCTGACTAACGGCCACAGTAACCACAGAATCCTCTACAATGGGGTGGAGAGGGCATTTCAAAGGGAGGGCAGTCTAAGGCAACTGGTCCCAGACTAAGGCCAAACTTCACATCAATGTTCTGAACATGCAAGCAGTCCTTCTCACAGTGAAGGCCTCCACCTGGGTGTTACAACAGTACAGACACAATATGTCTGTGGTCTGGTACATCAACAAACAAGGAAGAACCCAGTCTTACCCCTTATGCAAAAAGGCCATGAGGGTCTGGCGGTCAGCAACGTCTTTCCAGTGCTTTCTTGCTGCAATGCACATCCTGAAAGAAGTCCAATATCTTAAGTCGATCTTCCAACCACAGAAGTTGCCCCTCAATCAGGGAGTGACATCCAAGATTTTCAGCCACAGAGGCCAGTCCTTCTTTGATCTGTTTGCAACCCTGACCAACACCAAGTACAGTGTTTTTTTCTCCCTGATCCCTCAGAAGGGACAGTCCTGGAGGGACACTCTTGTCCATACTTAGCCCCTTGAACTCCTGTAGATTTATCCACCCACTCCTCTCAAAGTCAGGTTTATTCAGAAATCAGCACAGTGTAAGGCAAAAGTGATGCTCATTGCCCCTTTTGGACCCAACAGGGTTGTCCTTCCTCTGGCCTCATCTAGTATACCCTTCCTGAATCCTGGATCCCCTTCTCATTCCTCCTGCAAGTCTCACCCAGACATTATATCCCACAGTCTAGCTGCTTGGTTTCTCCACTTCCAGTGATGGCCATAAATCCCTGGCTTTCTTCCAGGGTTGTTCAGATTCTCACTTCTTCTCAAAAGTCCTCCTTTAGGAAGACCTACAGGAGTAAGTGGAAAAGAGTCACTATCTAGGCCAATTCTAAAGGTTCAGGTATGTCCTCGACACCTCCACTGTCTATACTGGATTTTGTGATGGGTCTCTTACATTTGGGGGCTAGCCATTCTATGATTAAAGTGCACTTGGCTAGCATTTCTTACTTTCATATGGAAAGAAGAATGATTCCATTGATTCGCTAAGGCTCTCAAATGCATTCGCAAGAGGTGGTTTTCTCTTGCAACCCCCCCCCCCCAGCTGATGGACCCCATTCCTCATTGGGACATCATTATTTTGTTACAGGGCCATTTAAACCTGCAGCTTTGGCAATTCTGTCTTGGAAGACATTGTATGTGGTGGCTGTTACTTCAGTCAGGAGTATTTCAGAATTGCAGGCATTGTTGTACACCCCCCCATATTTGACTGCTCATAAGGATAGGATTCCCCTCAAGAATAATCCAACCTTTGTTCCCAAGGTGGCATCCGAGATCCACATAACCAGGCTAGATCTGATATTCCCAATCGTTGAGGCAGACAGAAAAAAAAAACATTGGATCATTGGTATTAAATGTTTCATCCAAGGGGCTTTACTAAACCTGAAACAAATTTGTCAAGGTTTATTCTTATGCTCAGGCCTTGAGCAAAATGAGCAGTGGTTTGGTAATATTTAAGTGCTATTTACCTACCGCAAGCACATTTACTTACAGCTTGAAATGGTAAGTCTAACCCCCAACACAGTTATTCTTTTCATTGGCCACAAACAAAGGCACGCTGGTTTCTAACAAAGTATGTTTTCCTATTACTGGGTCTTCTAGACTTTTTGAGGATATTAAGCACCTTACTACTCGGGGAGTGTTCACGGTAGAATTTTGATGAATTATCCAGGCAGAGAGTTTGGGAGTCTGCAGGTTGGGGTGCACAAGCTTTCCCTTTGCCCGAGTCAGCAAAACCACTCTTTGGGGTAACTGCCAAAGTTTTTCTTTGGTCAACCTCAGTAGCAGGGGTACCAGTGCAGCCTTGGCCAGTCTGGGACTATCAGGATGACCCTTAGCCCTTCTTCCATGATTTTTAGGAGGATCTTTAGAAGGAGAGGCAGGGGAAGAAATGCATAAAGAACAAAGTGGTTCCAGAGGAAGAAGAAGGCTTCTGTCCTCCAGGCTGTGCGAAGTTTGCTCTTGGAACAGACTCTCTTTAGTGGGGTATTTTCGTTGGTGGCAAAGAGGTCTATTTGAGGGGGTCCCCATTTCTGGGCTATGCTGAAAAATATTTCCTGATGCAGCTGCCACTCATGGGGATCCATTAAGTGTCTGCCTAGGTATTCTGCTAGAGTGTTCTGAACCCTTGGAAGGTACTGAGCCATCAGGTGCAACCCCATAGCATTGGGTGTCTCCCAGATCTGCACTGCCAGCTGGCAAAGAGGGTAGGAGTGGATGCCCCCTTGCTTGTTTATATACCACATGACTATTGTGTTGTTTGTTTTGATAAGTAGGACACCATCTTGTCTGGGAGAAGGAAGGCCTTCTGGAGGGAAGAATCCAGCAAAGCCCCAAGAAAACCATCCTGGTGTAACGGTTTGTATTGGATTTGCTGAGGTTTATCGTGAACAAAAGAGTCTGGGTGAAGGCCAGATCCATGAGGAGCTTTGACAGACTTGTGGCTTGAATAAGGCAGTCATCCAGATAAGGGTAAATTTGGATGCCTCTCATTCTGCAGAAGGTGATCAGAGGGGCCAAACATTTTGTAAGACCTTGGGAGCACTAGACAAACCAAAGGTAAGTGCAGAGAACTGAAAGTGACTGGTACCTGCTCTGAAGTGAAGAAAACGTCTGCAGGAGTCTTCTATTGGGGTATGTAAGTAGGCATCCTTCAAGTCTAAGGTGATCATTAGAACTAGGAGGGACTAACGGAGGATATATGATATGAGGATCTACGATAGGGTGCCAAGAGCCTTCTTTCCTGGAGACCAAGAATAGCCTGCAGTAAAACCCTTTTCCTATCTGGTGGTCTGGTACTGGTTCCACAGAGCCCTGAGAGCACATGTTGTGAATCTAAGAAATGGCCTCTGCTCTTTGATTTTGTGGCACATTGGAGTAGCCTGAGAATCTTAATGGTTCTTTGAAAGTGAGCTTGTAGCCGTTTGAGATTACTTCCAGAACCCACTTGTCAGAGGTGATAAGGGCCCAGTATTCCTTGAATAAAGTATTCCTCCTGTCTTATCTGGAGTTGTGGGTGGGGGAGATTGGGTGGGGAAAAGTCATTGCTGATTTCTCCTGGGGCCCTGTGGCCTAGAATTCTCCAGCCTGGGTGTTCCTGAGGAGCACTGCATTGCCCTCTGAGATTGTTACTGCTGTCTATGAGGCTTTTCTCTTCGGGTTTTCCTCTGACTGGGTTTTGATTGAGAGGGAAAGGACCAATGCTTAGTGGGAAAATTCCTACTGAACCTAGGTGGCTCGACTCCAAGTCTTTGACAGTTTGTACTGATTTTGCTTTATCCTTAATCTTTAACACAACCTCAGCCTTTGGTCCCAAAAGGAATCCTTATCCAGGAGTGTATCTAGTAGTTTAGATTTGACATGTTCTGGTAATCTCCATTCCCTAAGCCAAGCATGCCTTCTGATGACTGAGCCAGAGACAGCAGCATGGGTAGACGCCTCTAGGGCATCATATCCACAGTGCAAGGAGTGCGTAGCTACATAGAAACTGGAATGGCAGAGATCCAGCAATTCCTTGGAGGTGTTTTTTGCCCTCCAGGGAGGATATCTTTCGCTTCATTTTATCCAAAATACTCTGCTGGTATTTTATCATATGGAACTGGCAGTGGAGGGCCCTCATGGCCAGGGCAGAGGAAGTGTAAACATTTTTTTCACTCTATGGCACTCGGCGTATGCTAACTAAAATGCAGGGATAACAAAACGCTTACTATAATAGCACTGAAGCTATCAAATTCTGGCTTAATAAATACTGTGAAAACGACTTTATACGTCTCTGCCTGAATCATGTAATGTTCATACTTCATTGTTGGGCAGGCTGTTTAATGAGTGACATCATATATCAAATCTAGATCTAATGTCATAACGCTGTGATATTAGAATTCAACAAACTGCTTTTTAAGCAATATCACTATGTAGCTTTTTCTGGAATTATAGAATTAATGTTTTTTTTCTTCATTATTTTTGAATAGTGATAACATTACTAACAGAAAGATTTGATGTTCTACTGTACCTATCTAAATCTACCTTCTTCCATTAATACTACTTTTACCCACTGCTTTTCTTCCTGAAAACATATCTAAAATATTAATCCTCTGCCTACCTTTCCTAATATCCATTCTCTTAACCTGTCCTCACCAAATCCTTCTAACCTGCCTTTCTTCTTTTCTTTTACAGAATTACAGCCATACCTCAACCAGCCTTTTAGCTCAAGTGCCTAGAAACTCTCTCAATCGACCAGTGATTCAGGAATAAGGTTAAAAATAGAATCTTGACCAACCTGACATCCTGCAAGTTACCCTAAACCATCAAAATGAAGCAAAGTATGTCTATGCAAAACAACTTCTATCTGTCTTACAACATTATAAATAATCTGTACCTTCCCGCCAGGACCCGCCCCTCACTCTCCTTGCTTTTTACTTATAGTAGAATGCAATCATCTGTTGTGCTCTACATTTCTTACTAATTTTCCATTCCACAAGTATCTGCTTTTCCTTTAGAACTTTCTCTCATGCACTGCTCTATCCCTCTTTTGTTAAGATTTACCACTACCATTCTAAATGAAATACAGTGTAAGCTTTGAGTATCTAACTCCCTATTACACGCTACTGTTCTGGTTTTTGCAAAGTTTCTATCACTTGAAATACTTTACCTTTTTCAGCCTAATTAATCTCCTTACTGATTTTCTCCTGAGCTGTTCCTGGTCAGTGTAGCCCCTGTCCTTTCACCCTTGCTATGTGCGGGCTCCCCTAACCTACCCCCATTCTCATCCACCCCCAAACAATATTTATACTCACCATAACTCCACCCCCTCAACACCTCCATCCAATCAGAACACAACCTTCCTTTTTCACTCCATTAACTCCTAATAAATAAAAACTACCACCCTGTATATACTCAATTTCTCTCAAAAGTGTTACTCTGAAATTATAGCCCCAAACAGAACTAAATCCTTCTATTTAACCACTCCTCACTACTCAAAAACTCTCCCCCTCTAATTTCATTAATTTTCCATACCCAACACACTTATCCTATCAAATAACATCATGCCTCTTCCCTTACAATCTACTACTTGTATGTTATTTCTAATCACAGTATTAAGTATAGTTATGCAACACACATCCCTAAAATGCTCTCAAACACATCCAGCTGTAACAACATCCACTCAGGTCACACCTCTTACCAAGCACATGGATAGTTTCGCTCACATAAGTGCCAGCCTAATGGAATATAACCATATTCATCTCAATAAAATTAAATTCTTTTTCACCTCTACCAAACCGAACCTACTAACTCCCACTGCCACCAAATCTACTACAAAACTACCCTCCTTTACCATCTCACTAACCACATCCTCAAGCTTTCCCAATGTGGAGACATTCACCCTAACCCGGGAACTTCACAGTCAACTATTTTTCCTCATTCTCTCCCCCCTCGAAAATGCTCCTCATCAATAAAAATGTAAACAGTGTCTCTAACAAAATCACAGACATCCACTCATGGCTCACACAATACTTTCCAGATATAGTTGCAGTTGGTGAAATGTGGTTGAAACCACATATTCAAGATTCCAAAATAGTTCCTCGAGGGTACAAGATACTAAGAAATGATAGAGCATACAAAAAAGCAGGTGGTGTAGCATTAACCTACTGTAACACCTATGACATTTCTCCCCTATTAAAACCAGTCCCTTCCTTTGCTAATGTTGAAATTCTTTTTACTTCCCTTCAACTAATTAAACCTACACAAATAAGCACTGCTGTAGTCTACATACTCCGACAAATAAGCACTGCTGTAGTCTACATACTCCCACAAATAAGCACTGTTGTAGTCTACATACTCCCACAAATAAGCACTGCTGTAGTCTACATACCCCACAAATAAGCACTGCTGTAGTCTACATACTCCCACAAATAAGCACTGCTGTAGTCTACATACTCCCACAAATAAGCACTGTTGTAGTCTACATACCCCACAAATAAGCACTGCTGTAGTCTACATACTCCCACAAATAAGGACTGCTGTAGTCTACATACCCCACAAATAAGCACTGCTGTAGTCTATATACCCCCACAAATAAGGACTGCTGTAGTCTACATACTCCCACAAATAAGCACTGCTGTAGTCTACATACCCCACAAATAAGCACTGCTGTAGTCTACATACTCCCACAAATAAGCACTGCTGTAGTCTACATACCCCCACAAATAAGCACTGCTGTAGTCTACATACTCCCACAAATAAGGACTGCTGTAGTCTACATACCCCACAAATAAGGACTGCTGTAGTCTACATACCCCACAAATAAGCACTGCTGTAGTCTACATACCCCACAAATAAGCACTGCTGTAGTCTACATACCCCCACAAATAAGCACTGCTGTAGTCTACATACCCCACAAATAAGCACTGCTGTAGTCTACATACTCCCACAAATAAGGACTGCTGTAGTCTACATACCCCACAAATAAGCACTGCTGTAGTCTACATACCCCACAAATAAGCACTGTTGTACTCTACATACCCACAAATAAGGACTGCTGTAGTCTAAATACCCCCACAAATAAGAACTGCTGTAGTCTACATACCCCACAAATAAGCACTGCTGTAGTCTACATACCCCCACAAATAAGCACTGCTGTATTCTACATACCCCCACAAATAAGCACTGCTGTAGTCTATATACCCCTACAAATAAGTACTTCTGTCATCTACATACTCCTACAAAATAAGCACTGCTGTATTCTACATACTCCCACAAATAAGTCCTGCTGTATTCTACATACTCCCACAAATAAGCCCTGCTGTATTCTACATACTCCCAGAAATAAGGACTGCTGTAGTCTGCATACCCCCACAAATAAGGACTGCTGTAGTCTACATACCCCCACAAATAAGGACTGCTGTAGTCTACATACTCCCACAAATAAGCACTGCTGTAGTCTACATACCCCCACAAATAAGTACATACCCCCAAAAATAAGCACTGCTGTAGTCTACATACCCCCACAAATAAGCACTGCTGTAGTCTACATACCCCAACAAATAAGGACTGCTGTAGTCTACATACCCCCACAAATAAGCACTGCTGTAGTCTACATACTCCCACAAATAAGCACTGCTGTAGTCTACATACCCCACAAATAAGGACTGCTGTAGTCTACATACCCCACAAATAAGCACTGCTGTAGTCTACATACCCCACAAATAAGCACTGCTGTAGTCTACATACCCCACAAATAAGCACTGCTGTAGTCTACATACCCCACAAATAAGCACTGCTGTAGTCTACATACCCCCACAAATAAGCACTGCTGTAGTCTACATACCCCACAAATAAGGACTGCTGTAGTCTACATACCCCCACAAATAAGCACTGCTGTAGTCTACATACCCCACAAATAAGCACTGCTGTAGTCTACATACCCCACAAATAAGCACTGCTGTAGTCTACATACCCCACAAATAAGCACTGCTGTAGTCTAAATACCCCACAAATAAGCACTGCTGTAGTCTACATACCCCCCAAATAAAGCACTGCTCTAGTCTACATACCCCACAAATAAACACTGCTGTAGTCTACATACCCCACAAATAAGCACTGCTGTAGTCTACATACCCCACAAATAAGCACTGCTGTAGTCTACATACCCCCACAAATAAGCACTGCTGTAGTCTACATACCCCACAAATAAGCACTGCTGTAGTCTACATACCCCACAAATAAGCACTGCTGTAGTCTACATACCCCCACAAATAAGCACTGCTGTAGTCTACATACCCCCACAAATAAGCACTGCTGTAGTCTACATACCCCACAAATAAGCACTGCTGTAGTCTACATACCCCACAAATAAGCACTGCTGTAGTCTACATACTCCCACAAATAAGGACTGCTGTAGTCTACATACCCCACAAATAAGCACTGCTGTAGTCTACATACCCCCACAAATAAGCACTGCTGTAGTCTACATACCCCACAAATAAGCACTGCTGTAGTCTACATACCCCACAAATAAGCACTGCTGTAGTCTACATACCCCCACAAATAAGCACTGCTGTAGTCTACATACCCACAAATAAGCACTGCTGTAGTCTACATACCCCCACAAATAAGCACTGCTGTAGTCTACATACCCCACAAATAAGCACTGCTGTAGTCTACATACCCCACAAATAAACACTGCTGTAGTCTACATACCCCACAAATAAACACTGCTGTAGTCTACATACCCCACAAATAAACACTGCTGTAGTCTACATACCCCACAAACAAGCACTGCTGTAGTCTACATACCCGCACAAATAAGCACTGCTGTAGTCTACATACCCCACAAATAAGCACTGCTGTAGTCTACATACCCCACAAATAAGCACTGCTGTAGTCTACATACCCCACAAATAAGCACTGCTGTAGTCTTCATACCCCACAAATAAGCGCTGCTGTAGTCTACATACCCACAAATAAGCACTGCTGTAGTCTACATACCCCCACAAATAAGCACTGCTGTAGTCTACATACCCCCACAAATAAGCACTGCTGTAGTCTACATACCCCCACAAATAAGCACTGCTGTAGTCTACATACCCCGCAAATAAGCACTGCTGTAGTCTACATACCCCACAAATAAGCACTGCTGTAGTCTACATACCCCACAAATAAGCACTGCTGTAGTCTACATACCCCCACAAATAAGCACTGCTGTAGTCTACATACCCCACAAATAAGCACTGCTGTAGTCTACATACCCCACAAATAAGTACTGCTGTAGTCTACATACCCCACAAATAAGCACTGCTGTAGTCTACATACCCCCACAAATAAGCACTGCTGTAGTCTACATACCCCACAAATAAGCATTGCTGTAGTCCACATACCCCCACAAATAACCACTGCTGTAGTCTACATGCCCCCACAAATAATCACTGCTGCATTCTACATACCCGATAAATAATCACTGCTGCAGTCTACATACCACCCAAATAAGCATTGCTGTAGTCTACATATTCCCACAAATAAGCACTGCTGTAGTCTACATATCCCACAAATAAGAACTGCTGTAGTCTACATGCCCCCACAAATAAGCACTGCTGTAGTCTACATACCCCACAAATAAGCACTGCTGTAGTCTACATACCCCCAAACAAGCACTGCTGTAGTCTACATACCCCACAAATAAGCACTGCTGTAGTCTACATACCCCCACAAATAAGCACTGCTGTAGTCTACATACCCCACAAATAAGCACTGCTGTAGTCTACATACCCCCACAAATAAGCACTGCTGTAGTCTACATACCCCACAAATAAGCACTGCTGTAGTCTACATACCCCACAAATAAGCACTGCTGTAGTCTACATACCCCCACAAATAAGCACTGCTGTAGTCTACATACCCCCACAAATAAGCACTGCTGTAGTCTACATACCCCCACAAATAAGCACTGCTGTAGTCTACATACCCCCACAAATAAGCACTGCTGTAGTCTACATACCCCCACAAATAAGCACTGCTGTAGTCTACATACCCCACAAATAAGCACTGCTGTAGTCTACATACCCCACAAATAAGCACTGCTGTAGTCTACATACCCGACAAATAAGCACGGGTGTAGACTACATACCCCACAAATAAGCACTGCTGTAGTCTACATACCCCACAAATAAGCACTGCTGTAGTCTACATACCCCACAAATAAGCACTGCTGTAGTCTACATACCCCCACAAATAAGCACTGCTGTAGTCTACATACCCCACAAATAAGCACTGCTGTAGTTTACATACCCCACAAATAAGTACTGCTGTAGTCTACATACCCCACAAATAAGCACTGCTGTAGTCTACATACCCCACAAATAACCACTGCTGTAGTCTACATACCCCCACAAATAACCACTGCTGTAGTCTACATACCCCAAAAATAAGGATTGCTGTAGTCTACATACCCCACAAATAACTGCTGTAGTCTACATATCTCCACAAATAAGCACTGCTGTAGTCTACATACCCCACAAATAAGCACTGCTGTAGTCTACATACCCCACAAATAAGCACTGCTGTAGTCTACATACCCCACAAATAAGCACTGCTGTAGTCTACATACCCCCACAAATAAGCACTGCTGTAGTCTACATACCCCACAAATAAGCACTGCTGTAGTCTACATACCCCCACAAATAAGGACTGCTGTAGTCTACATACCCCACAAATAAGCACTGCTGTAGTCTACATACCCCACAAATAAGCACTGCTGTAGTCTACATACCCCCACAAATAAGCACTGCTGTAGTCTACATACCCCCACAAATAAGCACTGCTGTAGTCTACATACCCCACAAATAAGCACTGCTGTAGTCTACATACCCCACAAATAAGCACTGCTGTAGTCTACATACCCCACAAATAAACACTGCTGTAGTCTACATACCCCACAAATAAGCACTGCTGTAGTCTACATACCCCACAAATAAGCACTGCTGTAGTCTACATACTCCCACAAATAAGCACTGCTGTAGTCTACATACCCCACAAATAAGCACTGCTGTAGTCTACATACCCCCACAAATAAGCACTGCTGTAGTCTACATACCCACAAATAAGCACTGCTGTAGTCTACATAACCCACAAATAAGCACTGCTGTAGTCTACATACCCCACAAATAAGGACTGCTGTAGTCTACATACCCCACAAATAAACACTGCTGTAGTCTACATACCCCACAAATAAGCACTGCTGTAGTCTACATACCCACAAATAAGCATTGCTGTAGTCTACATACCCCACAAATAAGCACTGCTGTAGTCTACATACCCCACAAATAAGCACTGCTGTAGTCTACATACCCCACAAATAAGCACTGCTGTAGTCTACATACCCCCACAAATAAGCACTGCTGTAGTCTACATACCCCACAAATAAGCACTGCTGTAGTCTACATACCCCCACAAATAAGCACTGCTGTAGTCTACATACCCCACAAATAAGCACTGCTGTAGTCTACATACCCCCACAAATAAGCACTGCTGTAGTCTACATACCCCACAAATAAGCACTGCTGTAGTCTACATACCCCCACAAATAAGCACTGCTGTAGTCTACATACCCCACAAATAAGCACTGCTGTAGTCTACATACCCCACAAATAAGCACTGCTGTAGTCTACATACCCCACAAATAAGGACTGCTGTAGTCTACATACCCCACAAATAAGCACTGCTGTAGTCTACATACCCCACAAATAAGCACTGCTGTAGTCTACATACCCCACAAATAAGCACTGCTGTAGTCTACATACCCCACAAATAAGCACTGCTGTAGTCTACATACCCCCACAAATAAGCACTGCTGTAGTCTACATACCCCCACAAATAAACACTGCTGTAGTCTACATACCCCACAAATAAGCACTGCTGTAGTCTACATACCCCCACAAATAAGCACTGCTGTAGTCTACATACCCCACAAATAAGCACTGCTGTAGTCTACATACCCCACAAATAAGCACTGCTGTAGTCTACATACCCCACAAATAAGCACTGCTGTAGTCTACATACCCCACAAATAAGCACTGCTGTAGTCTACATACCCCACAAATAAGCACTGCTGTAGTCTACATACCCCACAAATAAGCACTGCTGTAGTCTACATACCCCCACAAATAAGCACTGCTGTAGTCTACATACCCCACAAATAAGCACTGCTGTAGTCTACATACTCCCACAAATAAGCACTGCTGTAGTCTACATACCCCCACAAATAAGCACTGCTGTAGTCTACATACCCCACAAATAAGCACTGCTGTAGTCTACATACCCCACAAATAAGCACTGCTGTAGTCTACATACCCCCACAAATAAGCACTGCTGTAGTCTACATACCCCCACAAATAAGCACTGCTGTAGTCTACATACCCCCAAAATAAGGACTGCTGTAGTCTACATACCCCACAAATAAGCACTGCTGTAGTCTACATACCCCCACAAATAAGCACTGCTGTAGTCTACATACCCCACAAATAAGCACTGCTGTAGTCTACATACCCCACAAATAAGCACTGCTGTAGTCTACATACCCCACAAATAAGCACTGCTGTAGTCTACATACCCCCACAAATAAGCACTGCTGTAGTCTACATACCCCCACAAATAAGCACTGCTGTAGTCTACATACCCCCACAAATAAGCACTGCTGTAGTCTACATACCCCCACAAATAAGCACTGCTGTAGTCTACATACCCCACAAATAAGCACTGCTGTAGTCTACATACCCCACAAATAAGCACTGCTGTAGTCTACATACCCCCACAAATAAACACTGCTGTAGTCTACATACCCCACAAATAAGCACTGCTGTAGTCTACATACCCCACAAATAAGCACTGCTGTAGTCTACATACCCCACAAATAAGAACTGCTGTAGTCTACATACCCCACAAATAAGCACTGCTGTAGTCTACATACCCCACAAATAAGCACTGCTGTAGTCTACATACCCCCACAAATAAGCACTGCTGTAGTCTACATACCCCACAAATAAGCACTGCTGTAGTCTACATACCCCACAAATAAGCACTGCTGTAGTCTACATACCCCCACAAATAAGCACTGCTGTAGTCTACATACCCCCACAAATAAGCACTGCTGTAGTCTACATACCCCACAAATAAGCACTGCTGTAGTCTACATACCCCACAAATAAGCACTGCTGTAGTCTACATACCCCACAAATAAGCACTGCTGTAGTCTACATACCCCCACAAATAAGCACTGCTGTAGTCTACATACCCCCACAAATAAGCACTGCTGTAGTCTACATACCCCACAAATAAGCACTGCTGTAGTCTACATACCCCACAAATAAGCACTGCTGTAGTCTACATACTCCCACAAATAAGCACTGCTGTAGTCTACATACCCCCACAAATAAGCACTGCTGTAGTCTACATACCCCACAAATAAGCACTGCTGTAGTCTACATACCCCACAAATAAGCACTGCTGTAGTCTACATACCCCCACAAATAAGCACTGCTGTAGTCTACATACCCCACAAATAAGGACTGCTGTAGTCTACATACCCCACAAATAAGCACTGCTGTAGTCTACATACCCCACAAATAAGCACTGCTGTAGTCTACATACCCCACAAATAAGCACTGCTGTAGTCTACATACCCCACAAATAAGCACTGCTGTAGTCTACATACCCCCACAAATAAGCACTGCTGTAGTCTACATACCCCCACAAATAAGCACTGCTGTAGTCTACATACCCCACAAATAAGCACTGCTGTAGTCTACATACCCCACAAATAAGCCCTGCTGTAGTCTACATACCCCACAAATAAGGACTGATGTAGTCTACATACCCCACAAATAAACACTGCTGTAGTCTACATACCCCACAAATAAGCAATGCTGTAGCCTACATACCCCACAAATAAGCACTGCTGTAGTCTACATACCCCACAAATAAGCACTGCTGTAGTCTACATACCCCCACAAATAAGCACTGCTGTAGTCTACATACCCGACAAATAAGCACTGCTGTAGTCTACATACCCCAACAAATAAACACTGCTGTAGTCTACATACCCCACAAATAAATGCTGCTGTACTCCACATACCCCACAAATAAGCACTGCTGTAGTCTACATACCCCACAAATAACCACTGCTGTAGTCTACATACCCCCACAAATAAGCACTGCTGTAGTCTACATACCCCCAAAAATAAGCACTTGTATTGTCTACATACCCCCACAAACACTGCTGTAGTCTACATACCCCTCAAATAAGCACTCTGTAGTCAACATACCCCCAAAAATAACCACTGCTGTAGTCTTCATACCCCCACAAATAAACAATGTTGTAGTCTACATACCCCACAAATAAGCACTGCTGTAGTCTACATACCCCACAAATAAACACTGCAGTAGCCTACATACCCACAAATAAGCACTGCTGTAGTCTACATACCCCCACAAATAAACACTGCTGTAGTCTACATACCCCAAAAATAAACACTGCTGTAGTCTACATACCTCCACAAATAACCACTGCTGTAGTCTACATACTCCACAAATAAGCACTGCTGTAGTCTACATACCCCACAAATAAGCACTGCTGTAGTCTACATACCCCCACAAATAAGCACTGCTGTAGTCTACATACCCCACAAATAAGCACTGCTGTAGTCTACATACCCCACAAATAAGCCCTGCTGTAGTCTACATACCCCACAAATAAGCACTGCTGTAGTCTACATACCCCACAAATAAGCACTGCTGTAGTCTACATACCCCACAAATAAGCACTGCTGTAGTCTACATACCCCCACAAATAAGCACTGCTGTAGTCTACATACCCCACAAATAAGCACTGCTGTAGTCTACATACCCCACAAATAAGCACTGCTGTAGTCTACATACCCCACAAATAAGCACTGCTGTAGTCTACATACCCCCACAAATAAGCACTGCTGTAGTCTACATACCCCCACAAATAAGCACTGCTGTAGTCTACATACCCCACAAATAAGCACTGCTGTAGTCTACATACCCCACAAATAAGCACTGCTGTAGTCTACATACCCCACAAATAAGCACTGCTGTAGTCTACATACCCCCACAAATAAGCACTGCTGTAGTCTACATACCCCCACAAATAAGCACTGCTGTAGTCTACATACCCCCACAAATAAGGACTGCTGTAGTCTACATACCCCACAAATAAGCACTGCTGTAGTCTACATACCCCACAAATAAGCACTGCTGTAGTCTACATACCCCCACAAATAAGCACTGCTGTAGTCTACATACCCCACAAATAAGCACTGCTGTAGTCTACATACCCCACAAATAAGCACTGCTGTAGTCTACATACCCCACAAATAAGCACTGCTGTAGTCTACATACCCCCACAAATAAGCACTGCTGTAGTCTACATACCCCACAAATAAGCACTGCTGTAGTCTACATACCCCCACAAATAAGCACTGCTGTACTGCTGTAGTCTACATACCCCACAAATAAGCACTGCTGTAGTCTACATACCCCCACAAATAAGCACTGCTGTAGTCTACATACCCCCACAAATAAGCACTGCTGTAGTCTACATACCCCACAAATAAGCACTGCTGTAGTCTACATACCCCACAAATAAGCACTGCTGTAGTCTACATACCCCCACAAATAAGCACTGCTGTAGTCTACATACCCCACAAATAAGCACTGCTGTAGTCTACATACCCCCACAAATAAGCACTGCTGTAGTCTACATACCCCACAAATAAGCACTGCTGTAGTCTACATACCCCCACAAATAAGCACTGCTGTAGTCTACATACCCCACAAATAAGCACTGCTGTAGTCTACATACCCCACAAATAAACACTGCTGTAGTCTACATACCCCCACAAATAAGCACTGCTGTAGTCTACATACCCCCACAAATAAGCACTGCTGTAGTCTACATACCCCCACAAATAAGCACTGCTGTAGTCTACATACCCCCACAAATAAGCACTGCTGTAGTCTACATACCCCACAAATAAGCACTGCTGTAGTCTACATACCCCCACAAATAAGCACTGCTGTAGTCTACATACCCCACAAATAAGCACTGCTGTAGTCTACATACCCCCACAAATAAGCACTGCTGTAGTCTACATACCCCCACAAATAAGCACTGCTGTAGTCTACATACCCCACAAATAAGCACTGCTGTAGTCTACATACCCCAAATAAGCACTGCTGTAGTCTACATACCCCCACAAATAAGCACTGCTGTAGTCTACATACCCCCACAAATAAGCACTGCTGTAGTCTACATACCCCCACAAATAAGCACTGCTGTAGTCTACATACCCCCACAAATAAGCACTGCTGTAGTCTACATACCCCACAAATAAGCACTGCTGTAGTCTACATACCCCCACAAATAAGCACTGCTGTAGTCTACATACCCCACAAATAAGCACTGCTGTAGTCTACATACCCCACAAATAAGCACTGCTGTAGTCTACATACCCCCACAAATAAGCACTGCTGTAGTCTACATACCCCACAAATAAGCACTGCTGTAGTCTACATACCCCCACAAATAAGCACTGCTGTAGTCTACATACCCCACAAATAAGCACTGCTGTAGTCTACATACCCCCACAAATAAGCACTGCTGTAGTCTACATACCCCACAAATAAGCACTGCTGTAGTCTACATACCCCACAAATAAGCACTGCTGTAGTCTACATACCCCACAAATAAGCACTGCTGTAGTCTACATACCCCCACAAATAAGCACTGCTGTAGTCTACATACCCCCACAAATAAGCACTGCTGTAGTCTACATACCCCCACAAATAAGCACTGCTGTAGTCTACATACCCCACAAATAAGCACTGCTGTAGTCTACATACCCCACAAATAAGCACTGCTGTAGTCTACATACCCCCACAAATAAGCACTGCTGTAGTCTACATACCCCCACAAATAAGCACTGCTGTAGTCTACATACCCCACAAATAAGCACTGCTGTAGTCTACATACCCCACAAATAAACACTGCTGTAGTCTACATACCCCCACAAATAAGCACTGCTGTAGTCTACATACCCCCACAAATAAGCACTGCTGTAGTCTACATACCCCACAAATAAGCACTGCTGTAGTCTACATACCCCCACAAATAAGCACTGCTGTAGTCTACATACCCCACAAATAAGCACTGCTGTAGTCTACATACCCCCACAAATAAGCACTGCTGTAGTCTACATACCCCCACAAATAAGCACTGCTGTAGTCTACATACCCCCACAAATAAGCACTGCTGTAGTCTACATACCCCACAAATAAGCACTGCTGTAGTCTACATACCCCCACAAATAAGCACTGCTGTAGTCTACATACCCCACAAATAAGCACTGCTGTAGTCTACATACCCCACAAATAAGCACTGCTGTAGTCTACATACCCCCACAAATAAGCACTGCTGTAGTCTACATACCCCCACAAATAAGCACTGCTGTAGTCTACATACCCACAAATAAGCACTGCTGTAGTCTACATACCCCCACAAATAAGCACTGCTGTAGTCTACATACCCCACAAATAAGCACTGCTGTAGTCTACATACCCCACAAATAAGCACTGCTGTAGTCTACATACCCCCACAAATAAGCACTGCTGTAGTCTACATACCCCCACAAATAAGCACTGCTGTAGTCTACATATCCCCACAAATTAAAACTAATAAACTCTGCTGTAGTCTACATACCACCACAAATAAGGACTGCTGTAGTCTACATACCCCACAAATAAGCACTGCTGTAGTCTACATACCCCACAAATAAGCACTGCTGTAGTCTACATACCCCCACAAATAAGCACTGCTGTAGTCTACATACCCCACAAATAAGCACTGCTGTAGTCTACATACCCCACAAATAAGCACTGCTGTAGTCTACATACCCCCACAAATAAGCACTGCTGTAGTCTACATACCCCCACAAATAAGCACTGCTGTAGTCTACATACCCCCACAAATAAGCACTGCTGTAGTCTACATACCCTACAAATAAGCACTGCTGTAGTCTACATACCCCATAAATAAGCACTGCTGTAGTCTACATACCCCACAAATAAGCACTGCTGTAGTCTACATACCCCACAAATAAGCACTGCTGTAGTCTACATACCCCACTAATAAGCACTGCTGTACACTACATACCCCACAAATAAGGACTGCTTTAGTCTACATACCCCACAAATAAACACTGCTGTAGTCTACATACCCTGACAAATAAGCACTGCTGTAGTCTACATACCCTGACAAATAAGTACTGCTGTAGTCTACATACCCTCACAAATAAGACTGCTGTAGTCTACATACCCCCACAAATAAGCACTGCTGTAGTCTACATACCCCACAAATAAGCACTGCTGTAGTCTACATACCCCACAAATAAGCACTGCTGTAGTCTACATACCCCACAAATAAGCACTGCTGTAGTCTACATACCCCACAAATAAGCACTGCTGTAGTCTACATACCCCCACAAATAAGCACTGCTGTAGTCTACATACCCCACAAATAAGCACTGCTGTAGTCTACATACCCCCACAAATAAGCACTGCTGTAGTCTACATACCCCCACAAATAAGCACTGCTGTAGTCTACATACCCCACAAATAAGCACTGCTGTAGTCTACATACCCCCACAAATAAGGACTGCTGTAGTCTACATACCCCCACAAATAAGCACTGCTGTAGTCTACATACCCCCACAAATAAGCACTGCTGTAGTCTACATACCCCACAAATAAACACTGCTGTAGTCTACATACCCCCACAAATAAGCACTGCTGTAGTCTACATACTCCCACAAATAAGCACTGCTGTAGTCTACATACCCCACAAATAAGCACTGCTGTAGTCTACATACCCCACAAATAAGCACTGCTGTAGTCTACATACCCCCACAAATAAGCACTGCTGTAGTCTACATACCCCAAATAAGCACTGCTGTAGTCTACATACCCCACAAATAAGCACTGCTGTAGTCTACATACCCCACAAATAAGCACTGCTGTAGTCTACATACCCCCACAAATAAGCACTGCTGTAGTCTACATACCCCACAAATAAACACTGCTGTAGTCTACATACCCCCACAAATAAACACTGCTGTAGTCTACATACCCCACAAATAAACACTGCTGTAGTCTACATACCCCACAAATAAGCACTGCTGTAGTCTACATACCCACAAATAAGCACTGCTGTAGTCTACATACCCCCACAAATAAGCACTGCTGTAGTCTACATACCCCACAAATAAGCACTGCTGTAGTCTACATACCCCACAAATAAGCACTGCTGTAGTCTACATACTCCCACAAATAAGGACTGCTGTAGTCTACATACCCCACAAATAAGCACTGCTGTAGTCTACATACCCCCACAAATAAGCACTGCTGTAGTCTACATACCCCACAAATAAACACTGCTGTAGTCTACATACCCCACAAATAAGCACTGCTGTAGTCTACATACCCCCACAAATAAGCACTGCTGTAGTCTACATACCCCACAAATAAGCACTGCTGTAGTCTACATACCCCACAAATAAGCACTGCTGTAGTCTACATACCCCACAAATAAGCACTGCTGTAGTCTACATACCCCCACAAATAAGCACTGCTGTAGTCTACATACCCCACAAATAAGCACTGCTGTAGTCTACATACCCCACAAATAAGCACTGCTGTAGTCTACATACCGCACAAATAAGCACTGCTGTAGTCTACATACCCCCACAAATAAGCACTGCTATAGTCTACATACCCCACAAATAAACACTGCTATAGTCTACATACCCCACAAATAAGCCCTGCTGTAGTCTACATACCCCCAAAAATAAGCACTGCTGTAGTCTACATACCACACAAATAAGCATTGAGTAGTCTACATACCCCACAAATAAGCATTGCTGTAGTCTACATACCCACACAAATAAACACTGCTGTAGTCTACATACCCCACAAATAAGCACTGCTGTAGTCTACATACCCCACAAATAAGCACTGCTGTAGTCTACATACCCCACAAATAAGCAATGCTGTAGTCTACATACCCCACAAATAAGCACTGCTGTAGTCTACATACCCCACAAATAAGCACTGCTGTAGTCTACATACCCCACAAATAAGCACTGCTGTAGTCTACATACCCCCACAAATAAACACTGCTGTAGTCTACATACCCCCACAAATAAGCACTGCTGTAGTCTACATACCCCACAAATAAGCACTGCTGTAGTCTACATACCCCCACAAATAAGCACTGCTGTAGTCTACATACCCCACAAATAAGCACTGCTGTAGTCTACATACCCCACAAATAAGCACTGCTGTAGTCTACATACCCCCACAAATAAGCACTGCTGTAGTCTACATACCCCACAAATAAGCACTGCTGTAGTCTACATACTCCCACAAATAAGCACTGCTGTAGTCTACATACCCCACAAATAAGCACTGCTGTAGTCTACATACCCCACAAATAAGCACTGCTGTAGTCTACATACCCCCACAAATAAGCACTGCTGTAGTCTACATACCCCACAAATAAGCACTGCTGTAGTCTACATACCCCACAAATAAGCACTGCTGTAGTCTACATACCCCACAAATAAGCATTGCTGTAGTCTACATACCCACAGAAATAAACACTGCTGTAGTCTACATACCCCACAAATAAGCACTGCTGTAGTCTACATACCCCACAAATAAACACTGCTGTAGTCTACATACCCCCCAAATAAGCACTGCTGTAGTCTACATACCCCACAAATAAGCACTGCTGTAGTCTACATACCCCACAAATAAGCATTGCTGTAGTCTACATACCCCCACAAATAAGCACTGCTGTAGTCTACATACCCCCACAAATAAGCACTGCTGTAGTCTACATACCCCACAAATAAGCACTGCTGTAGTCTACATACCCCACAAATAAGCAATGCTGTAGTCTACATACCCACAAATAAGCACTGCTGTAGTCTACATACCCCACAAATAAGCACTGCTGTAGTCTACATAAACCACAAATAAGGACTGCTGTAGTCTACATACCCCACAAATAAGGACTGCTGTAGTCTACATACCCCCACAAATAAGCACTGCTGTAGTCTACATACCCCCACAAATAAGCACTGCTGTAGTCTACATACCCCACAAATAAGCACTGCTGTAGTCTACATACCCCCACAAATAAGCACTGCTGTAGTCTACATACCCCCACAAATAAGCACTGCTGTAGTCTACATACCCCACAAATAAGCACTGCTGTAGTCTACATACCCCACAAATAAGCACTGCTGTAGTCTACATACCCCACAAATAAGCACTGCTGTAGTCTACATACCCCCACAAATAAACACTGCTGTAGTCTACATACCCCACAAATAAGCACTGCTGTAGTCTACATACCCCACAAATAAGCACTGCTGTAGTCTACATACCCCCACAAATAAGGACTGCTGTAGTCTACATACCCCACAAATAAGCACTGCTGTAGTCTACATACCCCACAAATAAGCACTGCTGTAGTCTACATACCCCAAATAAGCACTGCTGTAGTCTACATACCCTGCAAATAAGCACTGCTGTAGCCTACATACCCCGCAAGTAAACACTGCTGTAGTCTACATAACCCACAAATAAACACTGCTGTACTCCACATACCCCACAAACAAGCACTGCTGTAGTCTACATACCCGCACAATAAAGCACTGCTGTAGTCTACATACCCCACAAATAAGCACTGCTGTAGTCTACATACCCCCACAAATAAGCACTGCTGTAGTCTACATACCCCCACAAATAAGCACTGCTGTAGTCTACATACCCCCACAAATAAGCACTGCTGTAGTCTACATACCCCACAAATAAGCACTGCTGTAGTCTACATACCCCACAAATAAGCACTGCTGTAGTCTACATACCCCCACAAATAAGCACTGCTGTAGTCTACATACCCCACAAATAAGCACTGCTGTAGTCTACATACCCCCACAAATAAGCACTGCTGTAGTCTACATACCCCACAAATAAGCACTGCTGTAGTCTACATACCCCACAAATAAACACTGCTGTAGTCTACATACCCCACAAATAAGCACTGCTGTAGTCTACATACCCCACAAATAAGCACTGCTGTAGTCTACATACCCCACAAATAAGCCCTGCTGTAGTCTACATACCCCACAAATAAGCACTGCTGTAGTCTACATACCCCACAAATAAGCACTGCTGTAGTCTACATACCCCACAAATAAACACTGCTGTAGTCTACATACCCCACAAATAAGCACTGCTGTAGTCTACATACCCCCACAAATAAGCACTGCTGTAGTCTACATACCCCACAAATAAGCACTGCTGTAGTCTACATACCCCCACAAATAAACACTGCTGTAGTCTACATACCCCACAAATAAGCACTGCTGTAGTCTACATACCCCCACAAATAAGCACTGCTGTAGTCTACATACCCCACAAATAAGCACTGCTGTAGTCTACATACCCCACAAATAACCACTGCTGTAGTCTACATACCCCACAAATAAGCACTGCTGTAGTCTACATACTCCACAAATAAGCAATGCTGTAGTCTACATACCCCACAAATAAGCACTGCTGTAGTCTACATACCCCACAAATAAGCACTGCTGTAGTCTACATACCCCCACAAATAAGCACTGCTGTAGTCTACATACCCCACAAATAAGGACTGCTGTAGTCTACATACCCCACAAATAAGCACTGCTGTAGTCTACATACCCAACAAATAAGCACTGCTGTAGTCTACATACCCCACAAATAAGCACTGCTGTAGTCTACATACCCCACAAATAAGCACTGCTGTAGTCTACATACCCCCACAAATAAGCACTGCTGTAGTCTACATACCCCACAAATAAGCACTGCTGTAGTCTACATACCCCACAAATAAGCACTGCTGTAGTCTACATACCCCCACAAATAAGCACTGCTGTAGTCTACATACCCCCACAAATAAGCACTGCTGTAGTCTACATACCCCACAAATAAGCACTGCTGTAGTCTACATACCCCACAAATAAGCACTGCTGTAGTCTACATACCCCACAAATAAACACTGCTGTAGTCTACATACCCCCACAAATAAGCACTGCTGTAGTCTACATACCCCACAAATAAGCACTGCTGTAGTCTACATACCCCACAAATAAGCACTGCTGTAGTCTACATACCCCCACAAATAAGCACTGCTGTAGTCTACATACCCCACAAATAAGCACTGCTGTAGTCTACATACCCCCACAAATAAGCACTGCTGTAGTCTACATACCCCACAAATAAGCACTGCTGTAGTCTACATACCCCCACAAATAAGCACTGCTGTAGTCTACATACCCCCACAAATAAGCACTGCTGTAGTCTACATACCCCACAAATAAACACTGCTGTAGTCTACATACCCCACAAATAAGCACTGCTGTAGTCTACATACCCCACAAATAAGCACTGCTGTAGTCTACATACCCCACAAATAAGGACTGCTGTAGTCTACATACCCCACAAATAAGCACTGCTGTAGTCTACATACCCCACAAATAAGCACTGCTGTAGTCTACATACCCCACAAATAAGCACTGCTGTAGTCTACATACCCCACAAATAAGCACTGCTGTAGTCTACATACCCCCACAAATAAGCACTGCTGTAGTCTACATACCCCCCAAAATAAGGACTGCTGTAGTCTACATACCCCACAAATAAGCACTGCTGTAGTCTACATACCCCCACAAATAAGCACTGCTGTAGTCTACATACCCACAAATAAGCACTGCTGTAGTCTACATACCCCACAAATAAGCACTGCTGTAGTCTACATACCCCACAAATAAACACTGCTGTAGTCTACATACCCACAAATAAGCACTGCTGTAGTCTACATACCCCACAAATAAGCCCTGCTGTAGTCTACATACCCCACAAATAAGCACTGCTGTAGTCTGCATACCTCCACAAATAAGCACTGCTGGAGTCTACATACCCCCAAAATAAGGACTGATGTAGTCTACATACCCCCACAAATAAGGACTGCTGTAGTCTACATACCCCACAAATAAGCACTGCTGTAGTCTACATACCCCACAAATAAGCACTGCTGTAGTCTACATACCCCACAAATAAACACTGCTGTAGTCTACATACCCCCACAAATAAGCACTGCTGTAGTCTACATACCCCCACAAATAAGCACTGCTGTAGTCTACATACCCCACAAATAAGCACTGCTGTAGTCTACATACCCCACAAATAAGCACTGCTGTAGTCTACATACCCCCACAAATAAGCACTGCTGTAGTCTACATACCCCACAAATAAGCACTGCTGTAGTCTACATACCCGCACAAATAAGGACTGGTACAGCCTACATACCCCATAAATAAACAATGCTGTAGTCTACATACCCCACAAATAAGCATTGCTGTAGTCTACATACCCCCACAAATACGCACTGCTGAAGTCTACATACCCCCACAAATAAGGACTGCTGTAGTCTACATACCCCACAAATAAACACTGCTGTAGTCTACATACCCCACAAATAAGGACTGCTGTAGTCTACATACCCCACAAATAAGCACTGCTGTAGTCTACATACCCCACAAATAAGGACTGCTGTAGTCTACATACCCCCACAAATAAGCACTGCTGTAGTCTACATACCCCACAAATAAGCACTGCTGTAGTCTACATACCCCCACAAATAAGCACTGCTGTAGTCTACATACCCCACAAATAAGCACTGCTGTAGTCTACATACCCCACAAATAAGCACTGCTGTAGTCTACATACCCCACAAATAAGCACTGCTGTAGTCTACATACCCCCACAAATAAGCACTGCTGTAGTCTACATACCCCACAAATAAGCACTGCTGTAGTCTACATACCCCACAAATAAGCACTGCTGTAGTCTACATACCCCCACAAATAAGCACTGCTGTAGTCTACATACCCCCACAAATAAGCACTGCTGTAGTCTACATACCCCACAAATAAGCACTGCTGTAGTCTACATACCCCACAAATAAGCACTGCTGTAGTCTACATACCCCACAAATAAGCACTGCTGTAGTCTACATACCCCACAAATAAGCACTGCTGTAGTCTACATACCCCCACAAATAAACACTGCTGTAGTCTACATACCCCCACAAATAAGCACTGCTGTAGTCTACATACCCCCACAAATAAGCACTGCTGTAGTCTACATACCCCACAAATAAGCACTGCTGTAGTCTACATACCCCACAAATAAGCACTGCTGTAGTCTACATACCCCACAAATAAGCACTGCTGTAGTCTACATACCCCACAAATAAGCACTGCTGTAGTCTACATACCCCCACAAATAAGCACTGCTGTAGTCTACATACCCCCACAAATAAGCACTGCTGTAGTCTACATACCCCACAAATAAGCACTGCTGTAGTCTACATACCCCAACAAATAAGCACTACTGTCGTCTACATACCCCCACAAATTAGCACTGCTGTAGTCTACATATCCCACAAATAAACACTGCTGTAGTCTACATACCCCACAAATAAGCACTGCTGTAGTCTACATACCCCCACAAATAAGCACTGCTGTAGTCTACATACCCCACAAATAAGCCCTGCTGTAGTTTACATACCCCCACAAATGAACCCTGCTGTAGTCTACATACCCCACAAATAAGCGCTGCTTTAGTCTTCATACCCACAAATCAGAACTGCTGTAGTCTACATACCCCCACAAATAAGCCCTGTTGTAGTCTACATACCCCACAAATAAGTACTGCTGTAGTCTACATACCCCCAAATAAGCACTGCTGTAGTCTACATACTCCCACAAATAAGTACTGCTGTAGTCTACATACCCACAAATAAGCACTGCTGTAGTCTACATACCCCCACAAATAAGCACTGCTGTAGTCTACATACCCCACAAATAAGCACTGCTGTAGTCTACATACCCCCACAAATAAGCACTGCTGTAGTCTACATACCCCACAAATAAGCACTGCTGTAGTCTACAAACCCCACAAATAAGCACTGCTGTAGTCTACATACCCCACAAATAAGCACTGCTGTAGTCTACATACCCCCACAAATAAGCACTGCTGTAGTCTACATACCCCACAAATAAGGACTGCTGTAGTCTACATACTCCCACAAATAAGCACTGCTGTAGTCTACATACCCCACAAATAAGCACTGCTGTAGTCTACATACCCCCACAAATAAGCACTGCTGTAGTCTACATACTCCCACACATAAGGACTGCTGTAGTCTCCATACCCCCACAAATAAGCACTGCTGTAGTTTATATACCTCCAAAAATAAGCCCTGCTGTATTCTACATACTCCCACAAATAAGCACTGCTGTAGTCTACATGCCCCACAAATAAGCACTGCTGTAGTCTACATACCCCCACAAATAAGCACTGCTGTAGTCTACATACCCCCACAAATAAGCACTGCTGTAGTCTACATACCCCACAAATAAGGACTGCTGTAGTCTACATACCCACACAAATAAGCACTGCTGTAGTCTACATACCCACAAATAAGCACTGCTGTAGTCTACATACCCCACAAATAAACACTGCTGTAGTCTACATACCCCACAAATAAGCACTGCTGTAGTCTACATACCCCACAAATAAGCACTGCTGTAGTCTACATACCCCCACAAATAAGCACTGCTGTAGTCTACATACCCCACAAATAAACACTGCTGTAGTCTACATACCCCCCAAATAAAGCACTGCGCTAGTCTACATACCCCACAAATAAACACTGCTGTAGTCTACATACCCCACAAATAAGCACTGCTGTAGTCTACATACCCCCACAAATAAGCACTGCTGTAGTCTACATACCCCACAAATAAGTACTGCTGTAGTCTACATACCCCACAAATAAGGACTGCTGTAGTCTACATACTCCCACAAATAAGCACTGCTGTAGTCTACATGCCCCACAAATAAGTACTGCTGTAGTCTACATACCCCCACAAATAAGCACTGCTGTAGTCTACATACCCCACAAATAAGCACTGCTGTAGTCTACATACCCCACAAATAAGGACTGCTGTAGTCTACATACCCCACAAATAAGCACTGCTGTAGTCTACATACCCCACAAATAAGCACTGCTGTAGTCTACATACCCCACAAATAAACACTGCTGTAGTCTACATACCCCACAAATAAGCACTGCTGTAGTCTACATACCCCCACAAATAAGCACTGCTGTAGTCTACATACCCACAAATAAGCACTGCTGTAGTCTACATACCCCACAAATAAGCACTGCTGTAGTCTACATACCCCCACAAATAAGCACTGCTGTAGTCTACATACCCCACAAATAAGCACTGCTGTAGTCTACATACCCCCACAAATAAGGACTGCTGTAGTCTACATACCCCACAAATAAGCACTGCTGTAGTCTACATACCCCCACAAATAATCACTGCAGTAGTCTACATACCCCCAAATAAGTACTGCTGTAGTCTACATATCCCCACAAATAAGTACTGCTGTAGTCTACATACGCCACAAATAAGCAGTGCTGCAGTCTACATACCCCCACAAATATGTACTGCTGTAGTCTACATACCCCCACAAAATAAGCACTGCTGTAGTCTACATAGTCCCACAAATAAGCACTGCTATAGTCTACATACCCCACAAATAACCACTGCTGTAGTCTACATATCCCCACAAATAAGGACTGCTGTAGTCTACATACCCCACAAATAAGCACTGCTGTAGTCTACATACCCCCACAAATAAGCACTGCTGTAGTCAACATACCCACACAAATAAGCACTGCTGTAGTCTACATACCGCCACAAATAAACACTGCTGTAGTCTACATACTCCCACAAATAAGCACTACTGTAGTCTACATACCCCACAAATAAGCACTGCTGTAGTCTACATACCCCACAAATAAGCACTGCTGTAGTCTACATACCCCACAAATAAACACTGCTGTAGTCTACATACCCCACAAATAAGCACTGCTGTAGTCTACATACCCCACAAATAAGCACTGCTGTAGTCTACATACTCCCACAAATAAGCACTGCTGTAGTCTACATACCCCACAAATTAGCACTGCTGTAGTCTACATACCCCACAAATAAGCACTGCTGTAGTCTACATACCCCCACAAATAAGCACTGCTGTAGTCTACATACCCCCACAAATAAGCACTGCTGTAGTCTACATACCCCCACAAATAAGCACTGCTGTAGTCTACATACCCCATAAATAAGAACTGCTGTAGTCTACATACCCCATAAATAAGCACTGCTGTAGTCTACACACCCCACAAATAAGCACTGCTGTAGTCTACATACCCCCACAAATAAGCACTGCTGTAGTCTACATACCCCACAAATAAGCACTGCTGTAGTCTACATACCCCACAAATAAGCACTACTGTAGTCTACATACCCCACAAATAAGCACTGCTGTAGTCTACATACCCCACAAATAAACACTGCTGTAGTCTACATACCCGCACAAATAAGCACTGCTGTAGTCTACATACCCCACAAATAAGCACTGCTGAAGTCTACATACCCCCACAAATAATCACTGCTGTAGTCTACATACCCCACAAATAAGCACTGCTGTAGTCTACATACCCCACAAATAAGCACTGCTGTAGTCTAAATACCCCACAAATAACCACTGCTGTAGTCTACATACCCCATAAATAAGCACTGCTGTAGTCTACATACCCCACAAATAAGCACTGCTGTAGTCTACATACCCCACAAATAAGCACTGCTGTAGTCTACATACCCCCACAAATAAGCACTGCTGTAGTCTACATACCCCACAAATAAGCACTGCTGTAGTCTACATACCCCACAAATAAGCACTGCTGTAGTCTACATATCCCACAAATAAGCACTGCTGTAGTCTACATACCCCACAAATAAGCACTGCTGTAGTCTACAAACCCCACAAATAAGCACTGCTGTAGTCTACATACCCCACAATTAAGCACTACTGTAGTCTACATACCCCACAAATAAGCACTGCTGTAGTCTACATACCCCACAAATAAGCACTGCTGTAGTCTACATACCCCCACAAATAAGCACTGCTGTAGTCTACATACCCCACAAATAAGCACTGCTGTAGTCTACATACCCCCACAAATAAGCACTGCTGTAGTCTACATACCCCCACAAATAAGTACTGCTGTAGTCTACATACCCCACAAATAAGCACTGCTGTAGTCTACATACCCCACAAATAAGCACTGCTGTAGCCTACATACCCCACAAATAAGCACTGCTGTAGTCTACATACCCCACAAATAAGCACTGCTGTAGTCTACATACCCCACAAATAAGCACTGCTGTAGTCTACATACCCCACAAATAAGCACTGCTGTAGTCTACATACCCCACAAATAAGCACTGCTGTAGTCTACATACCCCACAAATAAGGACTGCTGTAGTCTACATACCCCACAAATAAGCACTGCTGTAGTCTACATACCCCACAAATAAGCACTGCTGTAGTCTACATACCCCACAAATAAGGACTGCTGTAGTCTACATACCCCACAAATAAGCACTGCTGTAGTCTACATACCCCCACAAATAAGCACTGCTGTAGTCTACATACCCCACAAATAAGCACTGCTGTAGTCTACATACCCCACAAATAAGCACTGCTGTAGTCTACATACCCCCACAAATAAGCACTGCTGTAGTCTACATACCCCCACAAATAAGCACTGCTGTAGTCTACATACCCCCACAAATAAGCACTGCTGTAGTCTACATACCCCACAAATAAGCACTGCTGTAGTCTACATACCCCACAAATAAGGACTGCTGTAGTCTACATACCCCACAAATAAGCACTGCTGTAGTCTACATACCCCACAAATAAGCACTGCTGTAGTCTACATACCCCACAAATAAGCACTGCTGTAGTCTACATACCCCAAATAAGGACTGCTGTAGTCTACATACCCCACAAATAAGCACTGCTGTAGTCTACATACCCCACAAATAAGCCCTGCTGTAGTCTACATACCCCCACAAATAAGCCCTGCTGTAGTCTACATACCCCCACAAATAAGCCCTGCTGTAGTCTACATACTCCCACAAATAAGTACTGCTGTAGTCTACATACCCCACAAATAAGCATTGCTGTAGTCTACATACCCACAAATAAGTACTGCTGTAGTCTACATAACCCCACAAATAAGCACTGCTGTAGTCTACATACCCCCACAAATAAGCACTGCTGTAGTCTACATACTCCCACAAATAAGGACTGCTGTAGTCTACATACTCCCACAAATAAGGACTGCTGTAGTCTACATACTCCCACAAATAAGCACTGCTGTAGTCTACATACCCCACAAATAAGCACTGCTGTAGTCTACATACCCCACAAATAAGCACTGCTGTAGTCTACATACTCCCACAAATAAGCACTGCTGTAGTCTACATACTCCCACAAATAAGCACTGCTGTAGTCTACATACCCCACAAATAAGCACTGCTGTAGTCTACATACTCCCCGGCCAAAACATTCCAACACTAGAAAATTTCCTTTCCTGGACCACCTCAAATATAAGTAATGAAACTATTATTATGGGAGACCTAAATATTAACTGGCAAACTTTCATCACCAGCTCCCCAGAAAAGAGTATTAACCTCCATGACTTTACTCAGCTCATCATGACCCCTCCCAGACTGCAAAATAATAACCACCTAGGCACAACCTTAGACTGGATCTTGGTATCTGACCCCCACAAATACTCTAACTGTAATATTCTCCCACATACCCAAAATGACCATCTACCAGCTTATAAACGCCAAACTGGAATCGGTCCGGACCGGCGGGTGACACTGAAAAAGTACAGTTGCTGAATTCAATAACAAAGTTGCAAGGTATATTCTCCAAATTGCAAACTTTATTTAAGCTCAATTCTCAGGCTTTTCGTCAGCCGAACGCCGACCTCTTCAGAAAACAGGAAAATACTTTTAAAATCAACCACATGATTTAAATACATCCAAGAAAATCACATGGTTCCTTCATTTGTTCAAATCCACTTATCAAAAAACCTTAAAATACATTTATAACAGAATCGCTAACTCAATCCATACATGCAAACCAAATAAACAAACGAAGCAGTGTTTACAAACCCATCAAAAGAGATATAGTATAACTATTGAGAGGGAAGTAATAACAACAATTCAACTTGAGCCTATTACCTAACAAATTACTGATGTTAAATAATCCAGATAGACTCACCTGGGTAAGCGACTTACCAAAGCTCAGAGCTCCTATATTTGTAAATAGAAAACTGACTTTGTTCGTACGGAAATCTACTAATACAGATGAGCCAATGGAAAATTATATTATATCCCCTCCCCTTATTATCTATGGCACAGCTTAACAAAAAACTAACATAAAAAATAACCTGTTAAGAACTGGGAACAATCAATAAAACAGACCGTGCTCTAAAAAGAGCGTATTTTAGACCTGCAAACCACAATTTGCATCCAATACTGGTCCAACACAACAGTGTTTGTTTGTTACAACACACTAATAAATTATATATTATATAATACTAAAGTATGTCAAATAGGGTAAACACCAGTAAAAATAAATATAAAAATAACAATAGAAAGGAAAAATAAGGATGAAAATACAAATACGACTAGAGTGCTTCTAGAACACCCGTAAATCACTTCCATAAGGCTTGTTGGAACCTGAACAAAATGTTTTTTTAAAAAAAAACACTGTTAACTGGCTTAAATGTCAAACCATTATGGAGCAACAAAACCTGAAAAACTCAGAATGGTCGTTTTATTTGTAAGATATACTGGAAGGGCCAATGTAGGGACATAGAAATATTATCCGTTTAGTCTCTTTAGTTTTAAAAGGCATGATATAGACAACTTGCCATTAATACCAGGTGTATGGCAAGCATCCAGCCTTAGTTGCCATAACAACTCTCTATATTCCAATCGGAGGGATGTGGGACCTCCTCTACCATCGGATTTAACCTGGTCAATAATGAAAAACTGAAAACTATGATTAGGATTTTCCACAATATGTTTTGCTAGGGCATTCTCTGTCTTGCCCTTTCTCGTGGCATATAAATGTTCATATATGCGTTCATGCAATTTCCTGTCAGTTTTTCTGATATAGAAAGCTGGACAACATGAACACTGGGCCATATATACCACTTGGGTGCTTAAACAGTTATACCTTATCTGGTATACTGCATCCCTTATTACGTATCTAGAACCAGTCTTGATATAACCACAATACCGGCACATGTTACACTTAAACGTGCAGTCCCTGGAACTGGGTGTTGGCAGTTTCTTTTGTAAAATGCTCTTGAGATTAGAACTCCTTTTGAACACTATTTCTTGGTCATTCAACCATTAGTCTACTAACAGAATCATCTTGTAGTACTAAGTTCCAATTTTACAGTATAATAGAGAATAATTCTTTCGCATCCATACTATATGTCAGTATAACACTGTTGGGCAATGGAGCTGTTTGAGCATTATATGTTGAAATGTTACCCTGTTCCAAGTGGTCTGGGTTCAAAATAGGTAAATATACCCTGGAAGCCCTCTTATTTTGTACCTCCTTTACCAGATTGTTGATAAGATCTACTGGGTAACTCCTGTTTAAGAACAGGTTGGACATAAAAGTACATTCCTCAAAGAAATCACAGTCTCGGGTCACCATACGGGCTGCCCTGACCAGTTGTCCTTTGATAATTGAACTTTTTTGAGAAAAAGGATGGCAACTGTTAAAGTGAACGTAGCTATAAGAAAAAGTCTCCTTTCTATAGATCTTGGCTAGGAAACATCTGGTTTCTTTATCCTTTACAAGGTTAATGTCCAAGTAGGCGACCCGATCAGAAACTGAGTAAACTGGAGGAATTCTGTACCCGATCAGAAACTGAGTAAACTGGACGAATTCTGTACCCGATCAGAAACTGAGTAAACTGGAGGAATTCTGTACCCGATCAGAAACTGTGAGTAAACTGGAGGAATTCTGTGGATGCATTAAACAAATCTATTAACTTGTTGACTGTCTCAACATTGCCCTTCAAGATGATAAACATGTCATCCAAAAATCGTGTATACAGAGGGAGTCTGTCCATAAATAGGGGGTTAGGTAAAATGTACTGACTCTCCCAGTATGCCATGACTAAACTGGCCACACTGGCTCCACAACGGGAACCCATCGGCACCCCTATTAGTTGGTGAAAAAAATCTATTTTTGAAAAATACATAATTATGCGACAAAATTATGTCCAAAAATTCACTAACCATTTGAATTTCTTTAGCTGGGGCTTTTTTTCTGATTAACATGGCCGGAATCCAATCAAGAGCTACCGAGTGAGGGACAGAGGAATAAAGATCCTTAACGTCAGCAGTTAGAAAATGACTATTCTCACTGTAAGTAGTTTGATTTATTCTAGTAAGGAAAGACCAAGAATCTTTAGAAATTTGGGACTCACTGGTCACATATTTCTTAAGAATAGTGTCTACCATTTTAGCACAGGCATAAGTGATACTTCCCCTAGCACTAACCAGTGGGCACATGGGTGGGTCTGATGGATTCTTATGGATCTTAGGAGATCCAAAAATGGTTGGTATTCTACATGATGGTAGAGAAATGTAGTTTAATAGGTCTAGGTCTATAGTTCCATTAATGAACATGTCTCTGAAATAAGAAAACACTCTAGAATTACCTATATTTAATTCATTTCTGGATATCATGTGTCACTTTTAAGAATCTCTTCCATTTTTCTAATGTAATCTACCTTATTCATAACTACCAACCCTCCACCCTTATCGGGTTGCATGACTCTCACTGGAGAGTTAATTAGGGAGTCCAATAACACTCTTTCTTCCTTACAGATGTTAGATTTGTTTGTTTTATTTGAGAGAGGGTAGTTTAAAGCATGTCGTATGCCTAATTCACACACTTGTTCAAATACATTTAGGGATGGATGTAAAGGAGGGTTATGGGTACTCGAAAAGACGGAGAATGCCCTAGCAAAACATATTGTGGAAAATCCTAATCATAGTTTTCAGTTTTTCATTATTGACCAGGTTAAATCCGATGGTAGAGGAGGTCCCACATCCCTCCGATTGGAATATAGAGAGTTGTTATGGCAACTAAGGCTGGATGCTTGCCATACACCTGGTATTAATGGCAAGTTGTCTATATCATGCCTTTTAAAACTAAAGAGACTAAACGGATAATATTTCTATGTCCCTACATTGGCCCTTCCAGTACATCTTACAAATAAAACGACCATTCTGAGTTTTTCAGGTTTTGTTGCTCCATAATGGTTTGACATTTAAGCCAGTTAACAGTATTTTTTTTTAAAAAAACATTTTGTTCAGGTTCCATCAAGCCTTATGGAAGTGATTTACGGGTGTTCTAGAAGCACTCTAATCGTATTTGTATTTTCATCCTTATTTTTCCTTTCTTTTGTTATTTTTATATTTATTTTTTTTATTTTTACTGGTGTTTACCCTATTTAACATACTTTAGTTTTATATAATATATAATTTATTAGTGTGTTGTAACAATCAAACACTGTTGTGTTGGACCAGTATTGGATGCAAATTGTGGTTTGCAGGTCTAAAATACGCTCTTTTTAGAGCACGGTCTGTTTTATTGATTGTTCCCAGTTCTTAACAGGTTATTTTTTATGTTCGTTTTTTGTTAAGCTGTGCCATAGATAATAAGGGGAGGGGATATAATATAATTTTCCACAAGCTCATCTGTATTAGTTGATTTCCGTACGAACAAAGTCAGTTTTCTATTTACAAATATAGGAGCTCTGAGCTTTGGTAAGTCGCTTACCCAGGGGAGTCTATCTGGATTATTTAACATCAGTAATTTGTGAGGTAATAGGCTCAAGTTGAATTGTTGTTATTACTTCCCTCTCAATAGTTATACTATATCTCTTTTGATGGGTTTGTAAACACTGCTTCGTTTGTTTATTTGGGTCACATGTATGGATTGAGTTAGCAATTCTGTTTTAAATGTATTTTAAGGTTTTTATGAAAAGTGGATTTGAACAAATGAAGGAACCATGTGATTTTCTTGGATGTATTTAAATCATGTGGTTGATTTTAAAAGTGTTTTCCATTTTTCTGAAGAAGTCGGTGTTCGGCTGATGAAAAGCCTGTGAATTTTGCTTAAATAAAGTGTTGCAATTTGGAGAATATACCTTGCAACTTTGTTATTGAATTCAGCAACTGTACTTTTTCAGTGTCACCCGCCGGTCCGGACCGATTCCATTTTGGCGTTTATTTTGTTTTTTAACGTTGATCTACCAGCTTATGCCTGTAGAACCCCCCCCCAGGAACCTACACACCATACCTACAAAACTACAAGAAACCTTACCAAATTCAACCAACTATTCAATAACATCATAAAAACAATACACTGGTCCTCTTTAAAAACTCTGCCTCTGGATGATGCCATTAACCACTTTAAAAATGTCTTCATAGATACCCTTACTAGCATAGCCCCTATTTGTACCAAAAGAACAAAATGCAATCGTGCACCATGGCTCACTAAGGGCACAAAACAAATAATGCAAACTAGAGACCAAGCTTGGAAAAACTGGCACAAACCTACCTATATACAAAAGCTACATAATAAATCCAACAAAACTGATTACTGACAAAAAAACTCTCTCTCTGAGCAAATAACCAATCAAAACAAACCCCCCAAAATATTCTGGAAGTCTACCTCACCACTCCTGGCTCCACTCAAAACCCTTCACTAGCCCCTGACAAAGACCCATCTTTAATAGCTAACTTCTTCAACTCTCACTTCATAGAAAGTATACTTAAACTCATAAATCATCCTACAGCAAAATCAAACTCCTCCTCAACACTATATCCACTCCCACCTGATTCACTAAATAGTAATACCAATACTCACAAACCCACTTACCAGAAAATCTTCACAGCTATCTCTGTAATTTCTGCTTTCTCTGCAACCTATTCCTACCTCTCTAATACATAAACTTCTTCTCAAATTAAAATCTTGCTCCCTTTCCTCAGATAACATCTCTTCAGAATACCTAAAAATCGCAGGAGACGCAATACCACTCCCTATTAGTATATTGATTAATAGATCTATCACAGCATCAGAAGTTCATCACCTTTGCAAAACATCTATAGTTAATACCCCTACATAAAGGTGGTAATACCAATGAACTGACAAACTACTGAGCCATCTCTATCCTCTCCCGTTTACCTAAAATGCTGGAAAAGAGTGTTCATATGCAACTGCTTATCTTATTAATATCAATTTCATTTCTTCTACCCAACATGGTTTTCGTCCTTCAGCACAACCACTGCTGTTATATCATTTACAGATACTGTAAACAAAGCCCTTGATTCTGGACCACTAACTTCAGTAATCCTACTAGGCCTATCTAAGGCCTTTGACACGGTATCACATCACAAATTAAAACAACAATTATCTCCACTAGCATGGTCTCCACAAACTCTAAGATGGTTTGTCAACTACTTAACCAGTAGACAGCAATGAGTTATATGGGAAACTAATGTGTCACAATAACTGGAAAATAAAACCAGAGTCCCCCAGGGTCCCGTGCTTGGACCCTTGCTTTTCAATATTTGTAAGAACAAGAACTGCATATATCTATTCTCTCACTAGCTTCTCTTTTTAATTAACTACCGTGCTTACTGACTATACCACTCTGAACCCAGCTCCATACTGTAGCATTACTTAAGTATTTTCCTAACTCAACTGTTACACATTGCTCAGACCTTTCTCATGAGTACTCTGTACCATTTGTTAGTTTGAATAGGTGCTGGGATGCCATTGTATCTGCTAATATTGCCACAAATGCTTTTCAAATGTTTGTTTGAATATATGCTGGCATGCCTTACTTTGTATCTGCTTACTTTGAAATGTACGTTTTTCAATTGTCTGCATGAACTCAACTGCTCTGAGTATTAGCCCAACTGTATTTTTAAATACCAGTTTGGCTATTTGAACTGCATGCACTGTTTGTATTACCCTATCATTTAAATGTATTTCTTACCCCTTCACTATCTTTTTCTTGTCCCCACTGTTCCTAGGTTTGAAACCTATATCCTACACTAATATCTTGTGAACATACCTACCTGGTGAAAGGACTCCCTGCAAACCAAATCCTTACAACTCCTCTATAGCATAAAGACTTGCCGTCCTGCTTAATAAACCCTGTTCACTAGAAGGCAAGAAAGTACGTGTTATCAAATAAAGTGGTAATTTTTAAACACTTGCTAAATATCTAGAGTATGTATTATATGCTAACTTAGCCAGAATACCCAGCAGCCATTCCCCCGTCTCTATCCCCTAGCATTTAGAAGTTTTTTATCACTCTTGTGCTTTGTCCTGTTACTATCCCTAGGAGTCTTCCCAAACCTTGAAACATTTCTCTCTGCTCACCTGCCTCTGTTGTTTAACTCTTTCTGTCCACTAGATGGCATTCTAAAACAGGATAGCACCTAAATCTTCCATCCTTCCCTGGTATCTCAAGAAGTTAACGTTCTGTCCCTTGCTTGCGAACTGGCTTCCTGCCCTAACTCTACCTGCTACTTTCTCTTACCTTTGCTCTCTGCTACCATTTACCTTCACGACCACTATTACCTATCCTCCTAGATCTAGTCCTTCCCTACTAAGGTACCCAGTAGTTAGCTGCTTACTGTTAGGTTTTTGCTGACTTCTCGCTTACCTGTCTGAACCCGCTCCGTTCGCCCTGTGGGCTCACTCCGCTCCCCTACCCTGCCCCCAATTCTCACCCGCCCCCAGTGCTCCTACATTTATTCCTCTAAAGACACCCCCCATTACACCTACTCCAATCATACTAATCACATCATTACCACTCCCACCCCCCATTTCTCACACCACACCCACTGATACCTTGCCTCTCATCCCTCCTTCATATAATTCCCCACCCACCAACACACTCCTAACCTGATTATAAAACCTACCTCCAAATTTCTCCCACCTCGTAAACCAACATAATGTCTATATTAATCATCCCATACCAATTACAACTATTTATCTTGGTCTCACTCTTACTTCCTCTAACCAGTACCTATCTCTTAACCTCCTATGAACAACCACTTTACTCTACCCTTCTCTTCCCCTCCAAACACACTTCTACACCAACATTAGCTAACTCCCCTAACTTCCTAAACTTCATTTGCAAACCCAGCTACCTACTACCCAAATATCACAGACTAGTACACATTAAGTACTCCAACCTAAAAACTAGAAAATTATTTGAGTATTATTACAAGCCTCTTCAGCCTAAACACTTTACACTCCTACACTCCCTACTAGATGGTGACATTCATCCCAACCCTGGCCCTAACTCTGCCCTTACCACTGCAAACTGCAATCATGACAAATCTAGTACCCTACCACCTACCAAACCTTCCAACTCACTCTCTATAGCACATCTTAATATACGCAGTATTTGCAACAAAATTGCTCAAGTTCATGCCCTCCTAGATGTCCACCTATTTGACATCCTATGTTTATTTGAAACATGGCTAAAACCTACCATTAAAGACAATGAAATCACCCCACTTGGTTACAATATTATTAGACTAGACCGCACAGTCAAAAATGGAGGAGGGGTAGCAATCCTCTATAAAGCAGAGCTACAAGTTAGCACTATTAATCTTAACCCACTTTTGGACAATAATGCTGAAAAACTATCTCCAAATTTCAAGTAAACACACGTAAAGCCATAAATATCTGTATATATATTCCCCCAGGAAATGACATTAGTGCACTCGAGTATATCCTTAACTGGCTTTCTATTAATCTCCCACAAGAAACCATAGTCCTAGGAGACTTTAATATCGATTGGAATTCCTGTAGTAATATAAACCCTACCACCCATATTAACCTTAATGCTTCTCACAAACTATTACCTCCCCTACCAGAACAAATAGACTCAATAACAAAGAAAGTACCTTGGACTGGATACTTACTAATAGCCCTCATCAAACTTATACAGAAGGAACCCTGCCAGATGATCTAAGTGACCATTCACTTACCTATATTATTAGACATAAAACCAACCTAACTTTCCCTAACACTTTCAGAACAGTACGCACCAAAAAGTACTTTAACCCAGAACTTTTCCAAGCAGAACTCAAACAATGTAACTGGTCACCATTAAAATCTCTCCCCCTAAATGAAGCAGTAGAATACTTCAATTCCACATTCTTAACCATCCTGGACCACCATGCCCCAATACGCTCTATTAGAAATAAAGCTAAACCAGCCCCCTGGCTCTCTACAAATACTAGGGAAAAAATCCTTCTCAGAAACAAATACTGGGCAAAATGGTGTACTACTAAGAATCCTACAGATCACCAAACCTTTAGGCAACATAGAAATAGTACAAACAAGCCATCCTGCTAGACAAAAATAACTTTTACCTCCAATTACAGAAATCCTCCCACAAAGAACCATAAAAATTTTGGACAAGCATTAACAAACGTCTTTACCCAGGCCAATCTATCACACCCAACCCACAAGGATCTAACCCAGAAAATCCCACACAAACAGCTAATGCCTTCAATTCTTTCTTCACAGATGTTATACAAACTCTTGTTAGCCATATATCTCCTGACACCTCTAATCTGCCTACTTCTACTACAAACCCACCCCCATCATTTTATTTACAACCTGTGTCTACTTCCTTTGTCTGCTCCCTTCTCCAAAAAATAAAACCAACTACCCCCTCAGCTGACAAACTCCCAGCAGAATTCCTGCAAAAAGGAGCAAAAGCCATTGCCTCTCCCATTTCCATTCTGATAAATAGAACTGTAAGTGAAGGAACTATCCCACCTATCTGGAAAATTTCTCATATCATCCCACTGCATAAACGGGGGAACTCAAATGACTTCTCTAACTTTCGCCCCATAGATTTACTATCCCCTCTAGCAAAAATAATGGAAAAATGCAGCCATAAGCAACTACTTAACCACCTACTCCATAATAACCTACTTGCCAACTGTCAACATGGATTCAGACCTTATCACAGTACCACCACAGCCCTGCGATCCTTCACAAACTGTATTAAGAAAAACCGCAACAAAAATATTCTTTCCTCTGCAGTCTTCATTGATTTATCTAAGGCTTTTGACATGGTCAACCACCAACTCCTTCTACACATACTTAATTCCCTTTCACTTGGTCCTCTATCTATGAATTGGTTCACATCCTACATAGAAAACCGACAGCAGGCTGTACTCTGGCAAAATAAACTATCTAAACACCCTCCTATCGCCCTCGGTGTACCACAGGGCTCCATATTAGGCCCACTCCTATTTTCCATTTATATTAATGATCTTCAAACAGCTATTCCACACACGAACTGCATTCAATATGCAGATGACTCTACTATAATCTGTTCTGCCACTTCTCAATCTGAACTTCAGTCTCTTACCCAAAAAGCTTTCCATACTGTCGAACAATAGTTCTCACACCGCTTCCTCTTAAACCCCAAAAAAACTAAACTGTTACTCTTTACACCCACCCGAAAGTCCACCCCCTTACATTTCACTCTCACATCCAACAATGGTACTCTTATTTCTCCTGACCCAACCACTAAACTCTTAGGAATAACAATCGACAACAACCTCAACTTTGATACGCACATAAACACCACAATAAAATTAGTTAACAAAAAACTAGGATACCTTTACAGAGTCAAACCCTTTCTTACACCAGTAGCCAAGACCGCTATAGCCAGAACTCACTTAATCTCCACTCTACTCTATGCTTCTCCTATATACACCAATCTCTCCAAAAACAACCTCAACAAACTAGCAACATCCTATAATAATATTGCTAGATTTGCTATAGGCTCTCATTTCAGAACCCATCACTGTTTGAATCTAAAACAACTAGACTGGCTAAAATTTCTTAACCAGCTCCAATTTCACCAACTTACAATAACCCACAAGACCCTGTATCAACCCAGCAACACTCCAATTCTGTCTAGCCTCATTACCCCTTACAGTAATCTCAAGACTCTAAGCTCCTCAAATAAACTGCTGATCAGTACAACCAAATCTAACAACTCAGCAGGTGACTCCTTGTTCTCACTCTGTTGGTAAACTATGGAATCAACTACCCTCTGAACTCACCACTCAGACTTCCCTCTCACTTTTCAAAAGGAATCTAAAACTATTTCTCAACAAACACTGGCTATGCTCCTGTACTAACCCTGACTAACTTTTTCCTTTTACTAATTTTCACCCCACATCCTTCACAATCTTCCCTTAATGCTTCAATTTACTATATTATTGCATCTAAAACTTATGTATATATGTATAATGCACCCTCTCTTATACAATACCCTCTACGGAATTAATGCTTATGTTATTAATCACTATGAGTATTATAATTTGTACTAAATATATATATATATATATATATATATATATATATATATTACTTATATACTTGTAAGAATTGCTGTTTTTTTATATATTTATCTGTCATAACTTCTATATTAATGAATTTTTGTATGTTTCTTGGAGCTTTTCTCCCCAGGCCTCTACTGAAAATGGACATGTATCCAGCTACACTAGCCCAGTCAACAAATGTAAAATAAATAAAAAAATAAAAATGAATCTTCATGCTGCCTCCCTTCAAAGCATGCTCATCAAATACGCTGATAATTCCATCATTATCTCCACCTGCAATAACATTCAACACCTCCTAAAAATAACTCAAGATGCCTATGTCTCCATTGAGACCTGACTAAACAATGCACAATGATCTCCACCTCTAATAACATTCAACACCTCCTAAAAATAACAGAAAACGCCTACATCTCCATTGAGACCTGACTAAACAATGCACAATTACTACTTAATACTAAAATGAACAAACTGTTACTATTCACACCAAAACCTCATACTGAAATAAAAATCATACCTCAAGCCAAGCTACTAGGTATCACCACTGACAAACTCTCCTTTGAATAAAATATACTAAATACCATTAAAAATACACACTTTAAGCTTGGTAAACTCTGCAGACACAAGCATTTTATGGACATCCGCAGCAAAAAAAAAATACTTGGGAATACCTTCCTGATCCCCTCCATCCTGTACGAGGTCCCCATACTCACTAATCTCCAAATGACTCTAAAAACAAGCTGCAATCATGCCACTACAAAAATGCCAAATTTGCAACTGCCTTATCTTATCTCACACATCACTGTTTTGCCCTCAATTAATTAAAATAGCTGGATTTTCCACACTACCTCAGTCATGTACAACTAACCCAAGCACATAAAATTATATATAAGCCAGGCAGCTATCCAGCAATAAAATATATCCTACAGCTATATACCTCATCCAAAACTCTCCGCTCCACTAATAAACAGCTGTGAAAAGTATATTCACCCAACAAAAAATCTGGTCAAAGCCTCTACTCTTACCATTGCAAAATTATGGAATACCCTGCCCCCGAATATCAGTACCTTAGACTCCTTTAAGTCCTTCAAATTTACTACAAATAATTAATTTCTTAACACTCCCACCTGTCATTGCTCCTCTCCCAAAGACTAATTTATGATACTCTGTCTCGAAAATTCATAGCTCATATTACCTGTTTTCCCCCCTTTAGCCACCTCCTCACATCTCTATTCGCTCGCTCTCTCCCCCTAACTCACTACTCATTATCTCCCCCTCTTTTTCTCTAACTCACCATCTATTTACCTGCTGTCTTACTCTCTCTCTCTATGCTACTGCCCTTAAACATAAATACCCCTCTTTTTCTCTAACTCACCATCTATTTACCTGCTGTCTTACTCTCTCTCTCTATGCTACTGCCCTTAAACATAAATCCCCCTCTTTTTCTCTAACTCACCATCTATTTACCTGCTGTCTTACTCTCTCTCTCTCTATGCTACTGCCCTTAAACATAAATCCCCCTCTTTTTCTCTAACGCACCATCTATTTACCTGCTGTCTTACTCTCTCTCTCTCTCTATGCTACTGTCCTTAAACATAAATCCCCCTCTTTTTCTCTAACGCACCATCTATTTACTTGCTGTCTTACTCTCTCTCTCTCTATGCTACTGCCCTTAAACATAACACTCCCTCTATCTTAGTTATTCTACGCTTATCCCTCTCTCTCCAAATCCGGCAAAACTAACTACAACTTATTCCTACTAGGACTTAATTATCTTCTTATAAAAATAAATCTACCTCGTATCCCAGACAAACACGACTGTAAACTGCTATTCTAGTTTAAATATTAAACTGTTATTATGTCTAGAATTGCATGTAATAAAGCTTTAAAGTTATGCTGTATTTTTCCTGTAGCTGAATGTAATATGCACTCATAACTGCAAAATGCCTAATATCTATACTGTATGTGGAGCCTACGCTGTTATTTTTTTCCCTGTAACTGAATGTAATATTTACTCACAAAGTACAGTTTTGTACCTACCATCCTGCCGTCAGGTGGTCCCGCAGTTGGCCCGAATTCCAAAGTCTTGCTCCGGTGTTGGTTGCTGTCGCTTCTTCCCTGACGTCAGTGCACCAGGGATATATAAGTGGCATCCAACGCAATTTTCTTCAGTTTTTCTTGCCCCAGATGTCAGGTGCCGCCAATAGGTAGGCAAAAAAAAAAAAAATATATATATATATATATATATATATATATATATATATATATATATACACATATAGCTATATAAAAATAAAACAATACCCTTAGGCACAAGCAAATACACCGCAGAGGTAGCGTAGGATAGAGTGGTAGAGATAAGTTCAGCTAGTTCAGAGGGGATGGAGGGAGGGTAACCTGGACTGCAGCAGGGTGAACACTCGAACATCTGCATTTATGGTAGGTACAGAACTGTACTATGTTCATCGTGTTACCCTGCTGCAGTCATCACACTTGAGTTGAATCCCAAAGCTAAGGATGAGAGGTGGAGTCAAACAGGGTTAGAAGAAGCTAGTAGGCCCTGCAGAACTGCAGTGGCAAAACCAGCTCTAGTCTTAGAGTATAGAGGTAAGTGATAGTGCTTGGTGAAGGTGTGCACTGAACTCCAAGTAGCAGCTTCCAGAATATCCTTGGTTGGCACTTCCCTGAGAAAGGCTGCTGATGTAGCTGTAGCCCTGGTGGAGTGGGACCTAATGTTAGCAGGTACTGGTTTCCCATGATGTGTGTAGCAGAAACGTATGCAATGTCCTATCAATTTTGAAATGGTCTGTTTTGAGATAGCTTTTCCTTGTGATCATGTAGCATAGGCTACAAAAAGCTGGTCAGTTTTTCTGAAAGCCTTAGTTTTATCCAAGTAGTAATGTAATTGTCTGTGAATGTCCAAAGAGTGCAGGCGTCTTTCTCCTTTGTTCTGGGGATTTGGGAAGAAGGTGGGCAAGTGAATGGTTTGGTTTAGGGCCACACTGGATACCACCTTTGGCATAAAGGAAGGATTAGTTCGTAGAGAGACTCTGTCTTGATGAAAAATGAGGAAAGGTTCCACTGCCATTAGTGCCTGTAGCTCTGAGACTCTTCTAGCTGAGGTTATTGCTAGTAGTAGGGCAGTTTTCCATGAAAGAAATTTTAAATCAGCTGAAAAAGCTGGTTCAAAGGGCGGCAATGTAAGTTTTTCCAGAACAAAGTTGAGATGCCAAGTAGGTGTTGGAGCTCTCCTTGGCGGTCTTAAGTTCTTAGCCCCTCTGAGGTACTGTCTTAAGAGTGGATGTGAGAATAAAGGAGGATCCATGTTGTAATGAGCTGAAATTGCTGAGGCGTGGATCTTAATAGATGAAAAGGAAAGTCCTTTGTGTAACATCTCAGTTAAATATTGTAGAATCTGAGGGATGTTTGGATCAAGGGGATTTAGGCCTTTAGCCTAGTTCCAGGCGCAAAATCTTTTCCATTTGTCTGAATATGTTTTCCTGGTGCTAGGCCTCCTGGCCTCCAGAATGAGATCCATAACCGCTTTGGATAAAGGTGTTGGCTGGTTGTTTAGGTAATTTGCTATGCAGCCAGGTTTAAAGTCTTGAGCTGGCTGTGTAGAATCTGATTGTCTCGCTGGGTGAGCAGGTGAGGAATTTGTGACAAAATCCATGGTGGGCCATGGGCCATGTTCCTTAAAATTGGATACCAATGCTGGCGTGGCCAGTCTGGTGCAACAAGTATCATTTGTGGCCTCTCTAATCTGACTTTCAGCAGTACCTATGCTAGAAGAGGCAGTGGCGGGAAGGCATACACTGTCAATGTTTTCCAACTGAATGAGAGGGCGTCCACTTTCCAAGCTAGTGGATGGAAGGTCCTTGTGCAAAATTTTTGAAGTTGGTGGTTGTGCGGGCTTGCAAACAGATCTATGTCTGGGCGTTCCCATCTTTGAGCTATCATTGCAAATATTTGTGGATCTAGTTTCCATTCGTGTGGATCCATGATGTTTCTGCTTAGGTCGTCTGCCAATGTGTTTTTCTTTCCTGGCAGGAATTGTGCTTGTAATTGAACCTGGTAAGACAGTGCAGTGTTCCACAAAGTCATTGCTTGCCTGCATAGAGGGTAGGAATGTGTGCCCCCTTGCTTGTTTATGCACCACATGACTGTGGTATTGTCCGTCTTTATTATTAGTTGTCCTGGGTGTAGAAGGTCCTTGAAAGCTGTTAGGGCATTCTGTACTGCTAGCATTTCTTTTTGATTGATATGCAGATGCCTCTGATCTGTAGTCCATTTGCCCTGAATGCACTGCCCTGCCATGTGTGCTCCCCAGGCATAGTCCGATGTATCTGTTGTCATAGTTTGCCTGGCTGTGGGTAAGGTAAAAGGATGACCCTTGTTGAGGTGACATGCCTGTGCCCACCACAGGCAGGGAATGAGTGGTATCATTGTTTCCAAGCTGTGGCTGTGCTGAGTCCATACACTTTTCAGGTACCATTGTAATTTCCTCGGAATGAGTGGTATCATTGTTTCCAAGCTGTGGCTGTGCTGAGTCCATACACTTTTCAGGTACCATTGTAATTTCCTCATATGTAGTTTTGCAAATGGTATTAGTAGTATGCAAGATGCCATGAATCCCAAGGCCTGCAGAATTTTTCTTGCAGGGAGTTGGGTCTTTGTTGCCATTATTTTGAAATATTGAAACAGCTGTCGTTGCTTGTCTGGCGTGAGATAAGCCATCTGGGCCGTTGAATTCAAACTGGCACCCAGGAATATTATGTTTTGTGAGGGCACTAGTTTTGATTTCTTTTCATTTACTGTGTACCCTAGGCAACTTAGAAGGTGTTTGACAAATGCCAGATGCTTTAAAAGAATGTCCTTGCTTTCTGCTTGAATAAGGCAGTCGTCCAGGTATGGATATATTTGAATTCCTCTCCGTCTGCAGTATGCAATTACTGGTGCCAGGCATTTTGTGAAGACCCTGGGCGCAGTAGATAAGCCAAAGGGCAGTGCAGAGAATTGATAATGCGTTGAACCTGAAATGAAGCGGAGGTATCTTCTGCAATTTTGTCTGATAGGGACATGTAGGTATGCCTCCTTGAGGTCCAAACTGACTAGCCAAGCATTCTTGCCCAGAATGGGAAGAAGCTGCTGTAGTGTTAGCTTCTTGAATTTTGGTACTTGCAGATAGTTGTTCAGAATTGAAAGATCCAGAATGGATCTCCATGCTTTGTCCTTTCTTGGGACTAGGAAGAGTCTTGAGTAAAATCCTTGTCCTTGCTCCTGTGTAGGTACCTGTTGAATGGCTCTCATGTTCATGAGAGCTGTAATTTGTTTTTGTGCCTCTGCCCATTGATTTGGTGGCAGGTTTGGCATTCCTTTGATCCCTGGTAAGGTATGAAAATGGAATCTGCATCCTTGAGAGACAATGTTTAGAACCCATTTGTCTTTTGTGATGATGTGCCAGTTGTCTGCAAAAAATGCTAGTTTTCCTTCCAAGGGAGCTGCCAGGAGAGATTTGTTTGGTAGTTTGAGGATAGTCATTGTGTCTGCCTTCTGTTAGCTTGGGGCCTGTCTTCTCCTCCTTTCTGGGTAGCAGAACCCCATTGGCGAGGTTTGTAAGGGCCCTGTGACTGACCTCTGCCCCTTAGGCATCTGTATTTGCCCCTCTGTGATCTGTCTGAAGCTGGATAGGACCAGTTTTTTGTTGGCCAATTTCTGCTGAAATGAGGGGGTTGTACCTGCAAAAAATCTTTGACCGTTTGCATAGACTTTGCCTTATCCTCCATTTTCTTTAAAACCTCTTCTGCTTTGACACCAAATAATACATCCTGCTGTAAAGGTACATCCAATAATTTTACTTTAACATGGTCAGGGAGGGTTTGTTCTTTTAACCAAGCATGTCTACGTATGACAGAGCCAGTAACACCTGCTCTACAGGAAGCTTCCAATGAATCAAATCCGCATTGTAAAGTATGTTTGCCCACCTGTTCAGCTGCATGCAACAGATCCTGCATTTCTTTGAATTCAGGCAGTTCTGAATGTGTGCTCATTTTTTGTTTTAACTGAGACATTAGGAATTGTTGATATTTCAACATGTGAAACTGACAATTTAATGCTCTCACAGCCAGAGTTGCTGAGGTGTATATTTTCTTTCCCCATCTATCTAGGGCTCTGGAATCCCTTTCCGAGGGCACAGGATTTTTAGCCGTAGAAGCTTTTGCTCCCTTAGGACCCTGGGAAATTGTTTCTGGGTCAGCTACAGGGCTTTTATAAAGGAATTTGTGTGAGTCAGGTACTCTGTAGTATCTGTCTGGTTTGGCTGAAGCAGGAGGTAGAGAGTCTGGATTTAAACTAGACTCCAAATAAACATCATCCACAATATCTAAAACAGGAGGGATAGCAAGAGGTCTGTGCTGGGGTAGTAAAAGGAACTCTCTGAGCCTTTTCTTAAAATCTGAGTAGTCCTGGCATTCCCAGGGGAAATGTTCCCTCATAGTATGTAAAGTTTCCCCAAAAGAGTAGTCTTCGGGGGAGATGCTGAGGGAATAGAGTCTTCAGCATCAGAATCTTCATAAGGTGGAAAAGTGTAATCCTGTTCCTCAGAAGAATCTGAGGAGAGAGAAACTTGGTCAGAGGATGCATAATCCTCCTCTTGTCTTGGTCTTTTATTAGGAGGGGGATGGGAACCCCTGATAAGGGTAATCAAATCTTCAGCCATCTTAAGCATCTGTTTCTTAGGCATGGGGCCTTGAACTGTAGACTGATGTACAGTTTTCTTAGGTTTTAAAGGAGTTTTAAGCTTAGCATAAGATTTAATGGTGAGTGTAGTCGGTCTGAAGACACCTTCTGCAACCGAAGGTGTTTCCACTGCACCGGTGTCTAGTTCTGCTCCAGTGTCAGTAGATGGCTGCATCGGCCTAGTAGACTCCGCTTGGGAATCCGCAGCTGTCTGGGGTTCCAGTTCTGCAGTCGTCAGTGGCTGTGTAGGCACCTCACTGAAAACCGGAGAACCAGCGACAGGCCCAGCTGAGGCTTCGGGGTCTGGCTTATTCCTAGGCTGCCCGTCCTTATCCTTGCGTTTTTTATTAATGGTGGTCATCGGCTGCTCCGATGGCATGATATAATTAAATTTCCTACCAAAGTAATGCCGTGCGAAGTCAAAACGGTGTTTGATGGTTCGTTTATTAAACCTAGCGCAAAACTGACAACCTGTGACGTCGTCGTCTGGGCCTAGGCAAGGAATACAAAAGGAGTGGAAGTCCTTATGAGGTATTTGCTTCCCACAAGAAATGCAATTGTTAACTTTTTCTGGCATCGGACTGAGGCAAGAAAATGTTCCCCAACGGGGTACTTGGCTTTATTGAAGACTTCGGACTGAAATTCAAAACGAAAATCTCAGGTGTCGGCCAACCGGCACTTGCGAACTGCTTCTGCTTCGGGCACCGCGCGGCAAGAAAGACTGAAGAAAATGGCACTGACGTCAGGGAAGAAGCGACAGCAACCGATGCCGGACCAAGACTTTGGAATTCGGGCCGACTGCGGGACCGCCTGACGGCAGGATAACCCAAGTGTGATGACTGCAGCAGGGAACATGATGAACATCTGTAAAATTCCACATGCCTATATTGGACATGGAGCTTTTCTCCCCGTCGTCTGCTGAAAATGGGTTTCTAACCTAGTCGGTCTTTCCCAGTCAACAAATGTCAATAAATAAACAAACAAAGCTGTCAAGGACCCTGCTTTCTCTGTCCGTAGGTAATGTGTTTTTAGAAGTACTAACCTTAACTCCTTTGGGGCCAGGAGTTATGACCTCTGGATCAGCATAGGGTTTTTTAAAAAGTAATTTGTGCGAGTCCAGTACCCTGTTTTATGAGGGGCTGAAGGAAGAGAGTCTGGTCTGAGAAATGATTCCATGAACACGTCTTCTACCACTTCCAATACTGGAGGGATAGCCAAAGGTTTGTGCTGAGGGAGACCAAGGAACCCCCTTAACCCTCTTTCTGGATTGGGGGTATTCCTGTGACTGCCACTGGAAAAAACTCTTTCATGGCATGCAGTGTCTCCCCAAAGATAATATCCTCAGGGGGTGAAGCAGAAGGTAAAACCTCTTATGAATCAGAATCGGCAGAGGAGGTAAGGAGGGGTTCATATTCAAGGGCAGAGTCCTCCTGATCAGAGTCTTCATCTGAATCAGAGGGTTCTGAAAAGGTCTCAGGTATAGGGACTCTTTTACTTTTTCCTAGTGAAATTTGGAGAGGGGTTTGCCCAATTCTGACTAAAGAAACAAGGTCCTGAGCCAACCTGACCAAATTCTGCTGATAACCTGTAAGGTGGCAGCCAGTAGGCCTAAATACAGGATGTGAGGTCGTGCTCTTCTTAGATGTAACTTTGACCTTGGGCCTGTGCATGTCCCCTACTCATAGGATCATAGGAGAGTACGAGGCTATCGACCTGGAGGTAAATGTAAGCCTAGATGTTTCAACCCAGTGTAATACCATAAAGGTAGTAGTCAATACCCAAGATTGCATTTATTGATGACTGCCCATGTCCAGGAGGGTTGTGTGCGCTATCTTCAGTAAGAATTTATGGTGCCCCATTCAATCATGCAGGTTCCTCTTGAACAGTGTCACAGAGTGCTGTTTCACATGAATTGATAGCCTGTTCCAAAGATGTGGCAGTTGCTGGGAGACACATCTGTCCCTCCAGCATGTCATATTTAAGTTGCAGGCCATATTTAAGTACCTGGAACTGGCATCCCTAGACTCATTTGATTTACGGATATGCAGTAAGTTCATTAGGTTTGGGTCTTGGGTTGCTCTGTAGGCCAGGCATAAGTATCCCCTATGAAGTCTACATAATATGGAGTACAGTGACAAGGACTTTAATCAGTCTGTGTAAGGCACATGCTGGAGGCCCTTGATCTTCTTTGTTAGAAACCTCTGAGGTTTCTCTAATTGCTGTAGATGCTTAGTATGGTACATACCAAAAAGGGCGTTATACTCACTTATGGGCCAGATAAGTGTAGAGTATAGGGGGTTATAACTTTTTTTGCTCTTGAGGCGATGGTTTTAGTAATCAAGTGAGCTATGTGTAAAGTTTAGCTTACAATGGTAGACATGTGGTAGTCAAAGTTAAGGTTGCAGTCAACCTGTGAACCCAAGTCCCTTATCACTTCATGGGTACTTAGGGTATTGTTATTGATTTGATAGTGTGAAGGGACATTGTTTGTGCCGATATGAATGATGATGCATTTATTTTCATTCAGTTTGAGACCATGAGTAGTACACCAGAATGATGATACATTTCTTTGCATTCAGTTTGAGACTGTGACTAGTACAGCAGCCGTTGGTCTGTGTGAGACCATCCTGGAGTATACCAACATCATTTGGGGATTCCATGATTACACCTAGTCTAAAGGCATCTGCAAACTTGGTCAGCCACAACCCTTTAGTTTGACCTGAACTTCTGAGAAGTATATACCAAACAGTAGGGAGGGCCCAGCACTGACCCCTGTGGCACCCCACTGGTAACAGATTTGCTGGTTGATGTGGAGTCATCCACTTTGATAGTGTGTGTCCGATTTGTGAGCCAGCTGGCAACCCATCTTACAACGATGGGGTTTACATTCAGTTTGGTAAGTTTATTGGTAATGCCTGAATGTGGAATTGTGTTGAAAGCCAGTCTCTTTGAAAGAAATAACCAATGTTGGTGGACACTCTGAAGGGACATCGTCGGTTGAGGATCTTCACCGGAAGCAGAGGTCTGCTGAGTGAATCTGGACCAGACTGATGAACCAAGTGCCAAGGCCTGAGTTGAAACTGAGGGACCCAATAGCATGTTGGACTCCAAAAGGGTCTTGACAGAGGCATGCGCCACAACCTCGCTCACAGAAGGGGGCTGCAAATGTGCCTCTTCTTCCTTTGCAATAATAAGCCTTGGGGGACCGATGGACTGAAAAAGGTTGTCATCTGAGGCCCTAACTTTGGGTATTTTTTCCTTCTTTTGCTTAGGGAGCTCAACCTTGGGACAAATGATGGACGCCATTGTGCAATGGAAAGCGGACTGCTGTCTAAGGTGCTTAGACAAGATTTTGGCCCAATGTCTTTTAATCCTAGAATTGAAACGGGCACACAGATGGCAATTAGGGATGTCATGGTTTGGGCCTAAACAAGCAACACACAAGGTACGGAGTCTCTGTGTGGGATTTATTTACCACAGCAGAGACATTTGTTAACTTTACCTGACATGAGTCACAGGTAAGAAAAAAAAGAGTTCCTCAACATGGTACTTAGATTTCTAAGATTATTCACTCCAATGCAGACCAACCAACATACTCAAAGCTGCTTTGGGGTCCAATGGCAAGAAAAACTGATGTCATGGCATCAGCTGGCTCACTTAATACCAAACTGTACTGACATCAGGGTAGGGCATCCGCCAGTCCAGGGAGGAGAGTTTTTTTTTTACTCTGGTAGTAGGGCCAACCAAGGGCTTCCAAAGCAGGAAATCTCATAAGTCAGGACAGCAACAGTGAAACATGAAGAACATTATCAGTTATGGAACAATAAGAGGAGAAGGAATGAAGTGCGGCAGGAACATGAAGCAATGAAATAAAACTGGGGTCAAAAGGGACAACTGATTACAGAAACAGAAAATTAAATGCTACAGAAATAACCACACTATTATGAAAAGGATCATGTTATTTGTGTTCCTGCTGAGCATTTTACACATGTACTTGAAGATGCTCATATCTAGGACACTAGCATTAACTGCATTCCCGTACTTCAGCATGCAAATAAAAAATACAGTGCAGGGAACGGTAAGTAAGGCATTCACAACAGATGAAGCCTAGCTAGTCAGAACTCTCATACAATACATAATGCAGCCAAATGTTCACGTTGCACTGTGTGTGTGTGTGTGTGTGTGTGTGTGTGTATGCGATCATGTGTGAGACTTCATCAGAAGTTACAATGCCACATAGAAATCTTAGTTAAATACAATAAACACCAAAAAAGCGGGATAATTAATCAATTAACAAATACATCAAGTTTCCATTCAAACAAATCATATGTAAACAACCCTGACTCGCAGGTAAATACAATGAACTAAAACTTATTTAAAAATACAAGATGTAATCTAACTCTGCCATAATAATTGAAACATTACTCCACAATCTAAATAAAACATAAAATAAAGAAAAATACACATTACATTACTTAAAATATGCATTTGACTATAAATAAATTTATCTAGCCCAGTTATACCTTAACATAAAAATTTACCTCTGTAAACTCCTAAGTTTTAGAATACTACTAATTGAGCATGCTTCATTTAATCCAGGTACATTACATGCATCCAGTTTTATTTGCCACTTCAATTCTAGTTCTTCTAGTCTGAAAGCAAACGGACCACTCCGAAAATCACGTTTAATACTGTCAATGACTAAAAATTTAAAGTGGTGGTTACTGTGAACAGAAACATGCTTAGCAAGTGCGTTGTCTAGTTTATTACGGCTTATAGCGTAAAGGTGCTCATACATCCTATCATAGAGCCTACGCTCCATTTTCCCCACATAGAATGCAGAGCAACACATGCACTTTGCTAAATAAACAACCGCACTTGAATTACAGTTAAATTTTCCATATAGAGTATGTTTATAGCCATTAACTGTAAAACAACTAGTCACATCCACATATTTACAAAAATTGCATGACTCACATTTAAACATATCTAACATTTTAAATGGTTTAGAAGTCTGTGTTTCTAACAATTCTTTCAAATTTCTTCCCCGTTTAAATAATACATTTGGGGAATCACTAAGTTTACTCAACACAGCCTGATTGCATCTAAACAGCTCCCAGTTTTTCTTAATAATTTTAACACAAGAACTACTTTGCAAACTAAATGTAGTTATAAAGCTACAACGTCCTAGTTGTTCCTTTCTGTGAAGCAATTCATTATTATGCTTAGGTGATTGAACAAGGTCATCAGTTTGGGGACCTTCTAACGCCGGTTTATTCCCAGCTAGTATAGGCTCAAACAAGTGATTAGCTCTTTTTATTCTTACTTCCAATATCAGTGCATCCAACAAAGATTCTGGATACCCTCTATGCAGAAATGCTGTTTTCAAAAAAACACATTCCTCCTGAAAGTCCTCATCAAGGGTGGAAATCCGTGAGGCTTTAACTAGTTGGCCTTTAATAACTGACCTTTTCTGACAAAAAGGGTGGCAGCTGGAAAAATGTAGAAACATATTTGAGTAAGTATTTTTTCTAAATATTTTTGCCGAATAACAATTCAAAACTCTATTTTTAGTGAGCCAAATATCTAAATAAGAGATAGCTTCAGAATTAAAGTTAGACGTAAAACGTAAAAATTCTGTTGAACAATTGAAACTATTCAACAATATTTGTTAGTCACCCTTTAATAAAATAAAAATATCATCAAGATATCTTGTGTAATAAGTTATACTCTCGGCATTAGTTACACTTTTAAATACAAACTCAGTTTCCCAATACGCCATGACTAGGTTAGCTACGCTTGCCCCACATGGGGAGTCCATAGCTAACCCTACTTTCTGCAGGTAAAATTGTTGGTTGAAAGTGAAAAAAATGTTAGAGAGAACTAAATCCAACAGCTCCATCACCAACGAAATGTCCTGGCGTGGGGCATTATGTTTCAACATCATATGAGCGACCCACTCTATCCCAACTTGATGGGGAATGCATGTATATAGGTCCTTGACATCAATTGTAAGGAAGTTATAACTAGGTTCAAACTCAAAGGTATTAATTTTAGCAAAAAATGACCAAGAGTCCTTACATATTTGTTCTTCCAGGGATACATATTTCTGTAACACAGAGTCAATGACCTTTGCACATGCATAAGTCGGAGAGCCACGACTATCCACAAGTGGCCTCATTACGTGGATTTATGAGGTCCTTGTGGATTTTGGGTATACCAAATAAATGTGGGTACACTGGGAATAATGTAATCATATAATTCAGTAAAACTTGATTAATACGACCCTCAATAAATAAGTCATTGATACATGACTTGACTAAACTATACGCTTTATTAACCTCAGCTTTATTACCATGACACAGTATAGCTCCTCTGGTGTAGAGAGATAAAGCCCTAACACATGACACAGTATAGCTTCACTGGTGTAGAGGGATAAAGCCCTAACATGTGACACAATATAGCTTCACTGGCGTAAAGGGATAAAGCACTAACACATGACACAGTATAGCTTCACTGGTGTAGAGGGATAAAGCTCTAACACATGACACAGTATAGCTTCACTGGTGTAGAGGGATAAAGCCCTAACACATGACACAGTACAGCTTCACTGGTGTAGAGGGATAAAGCCCTAACACATGACACAGTACAGCTTCACTGGTGTAGAGGGATAAAGCCCTAACATGTGACACAATATAGCTTCACTGGTGTAAAGGGATAAAGCCCAAACATATGACACAGTATAGCTTCACTGGTGTAGAGGGATAAAGCCCTAACAGGTGACACACTATAGTTTAACTGGTGAAGAGGGATAAAGCCCTAAAACATCACAGTATAGCTTCACTGGTGAAGAGGGATAAAGCCCTAACACGTGACACAGTATAGCTTCACTGGTGTAGAGGGATAAAACCCTAATACGTGACACAATATAGTTTCACTGGTGAAGAGGGATAAAGCCCTAACACATGACACGGTATAGCTTCACTGGTGAAGAGGGATAATGCCCTAACACGCAACACAGTATAGCTTCACTGGTGTAAAGGGATAATGCCCTAACAAATTATACAGTATAGCTCCTCTGGTGAAGAAAGAAGGTCTAACACATGACAAAGTATAGCTTCACTGGTGTAGAGGGATAAAGCCCTAACACATGACACAGTATAGCTTCACTGGTGTAGAGGGATAAAGTCCTAACACATGATACAGTATAGCTTCACTGGTGTAGAGGGATAAACCCCTAACACATGACACAGTACAGCTTTACTAGTGTAGAGCGATAAAGCCAAAAAAGATGATACAGTATAGCTTTACTGGAGTAGAGGGATAAAGCCCTAACACATGACACAGTGTAGCTTCACTGGTGTAGAGGGATAACGCCCTAACACGTGACACAGTATAGCTTCACTGGTGTAAAGGGATAAAGCCCCAAGACGTGACACAGTATAGCTTCACTGGTGTAGAGGGATAAAGCCCTAAGATGCGACACAGAATAGCTTCACTGGTGTAGAGAGATAAAGCCCTAACACATGACACAGTATATCTTCACTGGAGAAGAGGGATAAACCCCTAACACACAACACAGTATAGCTTCACTGGTGTAGAGGGATAAAGCCCTAACACATGATACATAATAGCCCTCTGGTGTAGAGACATAAAGCCCTAATACGTGATACAGTATATCTCCTCTTGTGTAGAGAGATAAAGCCCTAACAAGTGACAGTACAGCTTCACTGGTGTAGAGGGATAACTCCCTAACATGTGACACAGTATAGCTTCACTGGTGTAAAGGGATAAAACCCTAACACATGACACAATATATCTTCATTGGAGAAGAGGGTTAAAGCCCTAACACGTGACACGGTATAGCTTCACTGGTGTAGAAGGATAACGCCCTAACAAATTATACAGTATAGCTCCTCTGGTGTAGAGAGATAAAGCCCTAACACATGACACAGTATAGCTTCACTGGTGTAGAGGGATAAAGCCCTAACACATGACAAAGTACAGCTTCACTGGTGTAGCGGGATCAAGCACTAACACGTGACATAGTATAACTTCACTGGTGTAGAGGGATAACGCCCTAACACATGACACAGTATAGCTTCACTGGTGTAGAGGGATGAAGCCTTAGCACGTGACACAGTATAGCTTCACTGGTGTAGAGGGATAAAGCCCTAACATATGATACAGTATAGTTTGACTGGTGTAGGGGGATAAAGCCCTAACACACAACACAGTATAGCTTCACTGGTGTAGAGAGATAAAGCCCTAACACGTGACACAGTACAGCTTCACTGGTGTAGAGGGATAAAGCCCTAACACATGACACAGTATAGCTTCACTGGTGTAGAGGGATAAAGCCATAACACATGACACAGTATAGCTTCACTGGTGTAAAGGGATAACACCCTAACAAATTATACAGTATAGCTCCTCTGGTGTGGAGAGAAAAAGCCCTAACACATGACACAGTACATTTTACTGGTGTAGAGGGATAACAGCTTAACACATGACACAGTATAGCTTTGCTGGTGTAGAGGGATAACGCCCTAACACACGACAAAGTACAGCTTCACTGGTGTAGAGAGATAAAGCCCTAACATATGACACAGTATAGCTTCAATGGTGTAGAGGGATAAAGCCCTAACACATGACACAGTATAGCTTCACTGGTGTAAAGGGATAAAGCCCTAACACATGACACAGTATAGCTTCAATGGTGTAGAGGGATAAAGCCATAACACATGACACAGTATAGCTTCACTGGTGTAGAGAGAAAAAGTCCTAACACATGACACGGCATAGCTTCACTGGTGTAGAGGGATAAAGCCCTAACATGACACAGCATAGCTTCACTAGTGTAGAGGGATAAAGCCCTAACACACGACACAGTATAGCTTCACTGGTGTAGAGAAATAAAGCCCTAATGACATACTATATCTTCAATGGTGTAGAGACATAAAGGCCCTAACACATGACACAGAATAGCTTTTCTGGTGAAGAGGGATAAAGCCCTAACACATGACACAGTATAGCTTCACTGGTGTAGAGGGATAAAGCCCGAACACATGACACAGTATATCTTCACTGGAGAAGAGGGATAAAGCCCTAACACGTGACACAGTATGGCTTCACTGGTGTAGAGGGATAAAGTCCTAATACATGATACATTTTAGCTTCACTGGTGTAAAGGGATAACACCCTAACAAATTATACAGTATAACTCCTCTGGTATAGAGAGATAAAGCCCTAACACATGACAGTACAGTTTCACTGGTGTAGAGGGATAAAGCCCTAATGACATACTATATCTTCACTGGTGTAGAGACATAAAGCCCTAATACATGACACAGAATAGCTTTACTGGTGAAGAGGGATAAAGCCCTAACACATGACACAGTCTAGATTCACTGGTGCAGAGGGATAAAACCCTAACACATGACACAGTATAGCTTCACTGGTTTAGAGGGATAAAGCCCTAACACATGACACAGTATAGCTTCACTGGTGTAGAGGGATAAAGCCCTAACACAACACAGTATAGCTTCACTGGTGTAGAGGGATAAAGCCCTAACAAACGACACAGAATAGCTTCACTGGTGTAGAGGGATAAAGCCCTAACACACGACACAGTATAGCTTCACTGGTGTAGAGAGATAAAGCCCTAACACATGACACACTATATCTTCACTGGTGTAGAGAGATAAATCCCTAACACGTGACAGAGTATAGCTTCACTGAAGTAAAGGGATAAAGCCCTAACACTTGACACAGTACAGTTTCACTGGTGTAGAGGGATAAAGCCCTAACACGTGACACAGTATAGCTTCACTGGTGTAGAGGGTTAACACCCTAACAAGTGACACAGTATAGCTTCACTGGTGTAAAGGGTACAGCCTTAACACAGACACAGTAAAGCTTCACTGGTGTAGAGGGATAACACCCTAGCAAATTACACAGCATAGCTCCTCTGGTGTAGAGAGACAAAGCCCTAACATGTGACACAGTATAGCTCCGCTGGTGTAGAGAGATAAAGCCCTAACACATGACACAGTATAGCTTCACTGGCGTAAAGGGATAACGCCCTAACAAATTATACAGTATAGCTCCTCTGGTGTAGAGAGATAAAGCCCTAACACGTGACACAGTATAGCTCCTCTGCTGTAGAGACATAAAACCCTAACACATGACACAGTATAGCTTCACTGGTGTAGAGGGATAAAGCCCTAACACATGACACAGTATAGCTTCACTGGTGTAGAGGGATAAAGCTCTAACACATGATACATTATAGCTTCACTGGTGTAGAGGGATAAAGCCCTAACACATGACACACTATATCTTCACTGGTGTAAAGGGATAAAGCCCTAACACATGACACAGTATAGCTTCACTGGTGTAAAGGGATAAAGCCCTAACACATGACACAGTATAGTTTCACTTGAGAAGAGGGATAAAGCCCTAACACATGACAGTATATCTTCACTGGTGTAGAGGCATAAAGCCCTAACACATGACACAGTATAGCTTCACTGGTGTAGAGGGATAAAGTCCTAACACATGACACAGTATAGCTTCACTGGTGTAGAGAGATAAAGCCCTAACACATGACACACTATATCTTCACTGGTGTAGAGGGATAACGCCCTAACACATAACACAGTATAGCTTCACTGGTGTAGAGAGATAAAGCCCTAACACATGACACACTATATCTTCACTGGTGTAGAGGGATAAAGCCCTAACACATGAGACAGTACAGCTTCACTGGTGTAAAGGGATAAAGCCCTAACACGTGACACAGTACAGTTTCACTGGTGTAGAGGGATAAAGCCCTAACACATGACACAGTATAGCTTCACTGGTGTAAAGGGATAAAGCCCTAACATGTGACACAGTACAGTTTCACTGCTTAAGAGTGATAAAGCCCTAACACATGACACAGTATAGCTTCATTGGTGTAGAGGGATAAAGCCCTGACTCATGAGACAGTATAGCTTCACTGGTGAAGAGGGATAACACCCTAACAAACGACAAAGTGTAGCTCCTCTGGTGTAGAGGGATACGGCACTAGCAAATGATATGCAGTATAGCTTCACTGGTGTAAAGGAATAACACCCTAACAAATTATACAGTACAGCTCCTCTGGTGTCAAGAGATAAAGCCCTAACACATTACACAGGTGGCAGAAGTTTGATTAGTGGCTATGTTGGAAACTGTACAGGGAGAGGGCAGTGATGAGACTTACCCCATTCATCCCTCTACTAGGGAGTGAGGGGTGCACATCAGGGGACACAGTGTAATAACATTTCCCTGCTAGAAACATGAGAAACTTGCATAAGTGTCTTGCTGTTAAGGAGGCAGTACATGCTGATACTTTATGTCAAAAACAGAAGGGAGTGACAACCCACCACTGACGTCCACAGCATGCCTTCCACAGGAGGAATACTGGGCATGCATGGGAAGTCAGGACTTACAGCAACACACTTGAGCCATCATTAATGACTGGACTACTTCTGACAACAGACTGTTGCTCTAACAGAATGAATGAATCGAAGGGTTGCCCAGAAGAGAACAAATGAGTCTATATGGCATCTGAGGATGGGGAGCCAAAAAGAAAAAGCAAGACTGCTTGAATGCCGAATGGTTTGCCAGTTCCTGTGATCCTGAGCTGTTGTAGTTATCCTTGGAATTCCTTTCTCCATCTTCTACTCAATTAATATTACATAAGAAAAACAAGCAATCAAAGAGGTTGGATGTAGAGGAGTTTGTGTAACCTAAGAATATTTAAACGATGCAGCAGTCTTACATAAAATTTTAAGACAAACTCTTCAAAGATCACATTTCAGCTGCTTTAGGGAGGATGCAGAGGAACTAGTTTAGTGTAAGAGAACCAGACACAGCATTCCGCTGTACACATAAAAATATATAGTCTACAGTTACTTATTTTACTGTGACCTTCTTACTGATACAACTTTAAACAGAATGTACAAAAAATACTTAAAATCAGATTCGTTGTTGTTCTTCCTGTATCTAAATGAATACACAGATACTGTAAAATAGCACCCTTGCTGCACATGGGGTACTCTGTGATACTGCACTATCAGATCAGTTACACCAGCACTCTGTGATACTGCACTATCAGATCAGTTACACCAGCACTCTGTGATACTGCACTATCAGATCAGTTACACCAGCACTCTGTGATACTGCGCTATCAGATCAGTTACACCAGCACTCTGTGATACTGCGCTATCAGATCAGTTACACCAGCACTCTGTGGTACTGCACTATCAGATCAGTTACACCAGTACTCTGTGATACTGCACTATCAGATCAGTTACACCAGCACTCTGTGATACTGCACTATCAGATCAGTTACACCAGCACTCTGTGGTACTGCACTATCAGATCAGTTACACCAGCACTCTGTGATACTGCACTATCAGATCAGTTACACCAGCACTCTGTGATACTGCACTATCAGATCAGTTACACCAGTACTCTGTGATACTGCACTATCAGATCAGTTACACCAGTACTCTGTGATACTGCACTATCAGATCAGTTACACCAGCACTCTGTGATACTGCGCTATCAGATCAGTTACACCAGTACTCTGTGATACTGCGCTATCAGATCAGTTACACCAGCACTCTGTGATACTGCGCTATCAGATCAGTTACACCAGCACTCTGTGATACTGCGCTATCAGATCAGTTACACCAGCACTCTGTGATACTGCGCTATCAGATCAGTTACACCAGCACTCTGTGATACTGCGCTATCAGATCAGTTACACCAGCACTCTGTGATACTGCACTATCAGATCAGTTACACCAGCACTCTGTGATACTGCGCTATCAGATCAGTTACACCAGTACTCTGTGATACTGCACTATCAGATCAGTTACACCAGCACTCTGTGATACTGCGCTATCAGATCAGTTACACCAGTACTCTGTGATACTGCACTATCAGATCAGTTACACCAGCACTCTGTGATACTGCGCTATCAGATCAGTTACACCAGCACTCTGTGATACTGCACTATCAGATCAGTTACACCAGCACTCTGTGATACTGCACTATCAGATCAGTTACACCAGCACTCTGTGATACTGCACTATCAGATCAGTTACACCAGCACTCTGTGATACTGCGCTATCAGATCAGTTACACCAGCACTCTGTGATACTGCACTATCAGATCAGTTACACCAGCACTCTGTGATACTGCGCTATCAGATCAGTTACACCAGTACTCTGTGATACTGCACTATCAGATCAGTTACACCAGCACTCTGTGATACTGCACTATCAGATCAGTTACACCAGCACTCTGTGATACTGCGCTATCAGATCAGTTACACCAGTACTCTGTGATACTGCACTATCAGATCAGTTACACCAGCACTCTGTGGTACTGCACTATCAGATCAGTTACACCAGCACTCTGTGATACTGCACTATCAGATCAGTTACACCAGCACTCTGTGATACTGCACTATCAGATCAGTTACATGAATGGCATCACTTACTCTTCGTCAGTCTGAACACAGTTATCCAGCTCGATTACGTGGCTCCCAATGAACCAAACGAGATTTGAGAAATAGGGGGCAGCGGTTTTGTCTCTAATATAATGCAGCATGTGATGGTTGTTCACTGCAAAAGAGATGATGAACAAATTTTATAAATTCTATGCCATCACACATTTTTCCTATAAAACAAACTTTTTCACATAAAAGATGGTGACATGAATATATGCACAATTAACAAAGCTGAACAAGGAACATTTCACTTATACTGTCTGGCAATCTTCTACCCCAGAAAGCAAATGAAATATTTGGTCCAAACTCATCATGGCCAGTAATTAATGAAACAATATTTCACACTCAGCAGTACTTCTCCTTTCGGTTGCATGACTTGTAGTATGGTCATTAAAGTTGAAGTGGGTGTAGCTCCCCCCCAAAACAAACACAAAAAACCCACAGAGAAACACAAAATGAGTGCTTCAGTAATTATCAAATGAATACGTTTACATTAAATAATTCATTAGGAAGCCTTCCACCAAACTGTAATAAACATTCTGCATCAACTGACTCAAACAAAACATACTGAAAGGACATATATATATGTCTCACAAATTGCCCCTTCTTTGGAACATGCTTCATACTCACATCAAGCAGAGCTCTTACCTGGCCCTCTTCAAACATAATTTGGATCAATGCATGGGGAATTGCAAATTCACACCTGAGGTGATGCATATGTCCCTTACAGACGTGTAATCTGTAAAGATACTCAAGGCACAGGCACAAATCTATGCCATCCTCTTGCCCCTAGCAGCCACATGCTTGGTAAAATCAAGTTATATTGGCTAGTCTTGTAACAGCTCTTAATTTGTTAGCCTAGTAACCTCCTATGAACTTATGGACAAGCAACGCTCAGGAACTGAAAATATGATCTCTCCACTGTCTTGTATAAACAAATCTGCACAGACAGATGTTTCTGTAAATCTAGAAAACCTTTTGATTTACTCCTGCACTAGCTGTTATCAGAGATAAATACATGAAACAATATTCCTGATTTACAAAAGAAAAGTTTTATCTATTTATCTGCACTCAGGCACACAATCTGAAAGTTGCTATTGGATGTACTGCACTGTTCCTGCCAGACAGTCGGAGAGCAGCACAGGTTTTTAGAAACAATCCCATGGAAGTTAGTATGCAGGCTGCACATTATTTTCAGTGGGTGACATCCACTAAGGTACAACTCACAGTTGGAATGGGGTGTCTGCCATTTTTGAAACTGAAAACTGTTAAATGTAGTGCATAACAAACATTTAATATCAGGCATGTCTTTAGTTAAAACTCTCTCAACAGTGCAGGAGGAAAGTATATGCACTCCAAAGTGTCACTGTGTCCTGGAGGGAGACCGAGAGAAAATGAAACACAAGACTGTTACTGTACATGCATTCCAAAGTGTCACTGTGTCCTGGAGGGAGACCGACAGAAAATGAAACACAAGACTGTTACTGTAGCTACCTGAAATAGCTCTACTTCAGGAGACATCAGTGAAACCTAGAGAATGCTGACGTCTGTGTGGTCACTGAGACATGGTTTAAAGCTGCGGAGAGCACACCAACACTGCTAGGTTACAATGCATTTCACACATTTAGGCCAGCTACTTCAGAGGCAGGGACTAAAGGTGGAGGTGTCTCTATTTACCTCAAAAGATATACTTCAAGGCTGGTCAAACAAGACAATGCACTTGAGCTGCTCCATGTACAAATCACCATAGGCAAAATCCAATACCATTTCCTTGCAAGTAATAGGTCCTCCTCTATGACCCAGGAAACCCAAACCATGTATTTAAGCTTATTAGAAACACTAGCCATCCAACTCAATACCATATTCATGGGTGACTTTAATTACCCCACTATTAACGGGGAATCCTATACAACACCAAATGTACATGCACAGAGATTCCTGGATTTTGCAAACACAAACTCCCTGGACCAGATAGTCAGTACACCAACCAGGAGCGCAACCATACTGGATCTGGTCCTCATTAATGTGGGAAAGTGTGCTGCACATCCACTACTACAATGTCTTCCCTGCAGCTACACTGAATCTGGTCCTCACTAATGTGGGAGAGTGTGCTGCACATCCCCTACTACAATGTCTTCCCTGCAGCTATGCTGGATCCTCACTAAAATGGGAGAGTGCTGCACATCTCCTACTACAATGTCTTCCCTGCAGCTATACTGTATCTGGTCCTCACTAATATGGGAGAGTGCTGCACATCCCCTACTACAATGTCTTCCCTGCAGCTATACTGTATCTGGTCCTCACTAATATGGGAGAGTGTGCTGCACATCCCCTACTACAATGTCTTCCCTGCAGCTATACTGTATCTGGTCCTCACTTATATGGGAGAGTGCTGCACATCCCCTACTACAATGTCTTCTCTGCAGCTATACTCTATCTGGCCCTCACTAATATGGGAGAGTGCTGCACATCCCCTACTACAATGTCTTCCCTGCAGCTATACTGTATCTGGTCCTCACTAATATGATAGAGTGCTGCACATCCCCTACTACAATGTCTTCCCTGCAGCTATACTGTATCTGGTCCTCACTAATATGGGAGAGTGTGCTGCACATCCCCTACTACAATGTCTTCCCTGCAGCTATACTGTATCTGGTCCTCACTAATATGATAGAGTGCTGCACAACCCCTACTACAATGTCTTCCCTGCAGCTATACTGTATCTGGTCCTCACTAATATGGGAGAGTGTGCTGCACATCCCCTACTACAATGTCTTCCCTGCAGCTATACTGTATCTGGTCCTCACTAATATGGGAGAGTGCTGCTGCACATCCCCTACTACAATGTCTTCCCTGCAGCTATACTGGATCTGGTCCTCACTAATATGGGAGAGTGCTGCACATCCCCTACTACAATGTCTTCCCTGCAGCTATACTGCATCTGGTCCTCACTAATATGGGAGAGTGCTGCACATCCTCTACTACAATGTCTTCCCTGCAGCTATACTGTATCTGGTCCTCACTAATATGGGAGAGTGCTGCACATCCCCTACTACAATGTCTTCCCTGCAGCTATACTGTATCTGGTCCTCACTAATATGGGAGAGTGCTGCACATCCCCTACTACAATGTCTTCCCTGCAGCTATACTGTATCTGGTCCTCACTAATATGGGAGAGTGCTGCACATCCCCTACTACAATGTCTTCCCTGCAGCTATACTGTATCTGGTCCTCACTAATATGGGAGAGTGCTGCACATCCCCTACTACAATGTCTTCCCTGCAGCTATACTGTATCTGGTCCTCACTAATATGGGAGAGTGCTGCACATCCCCTACTACAATGTCTTCCCTGCAGCTATACTGTATCTGGTCCTCACTAATATGGGAGAGTGTGCTGCACATCCCCTACTACAATGTCTTCCCTGCAGCTATACTGTATCTGGTCCTCACTAATATGGGAGAGTGCTGCACATCCCCTACTACAATGTCTTCCCTGCAGCTATACTGTATCTGGTCCTCACTAATATGGGAGAGTGCTGCACATCCCCTACTACAATGTCTTCCCTGCAGCTATACTGTATCTGGTCCTCACTAATATGGGAGAGTGCTGCACATCCCCTACTACAATGTCTTCCCTGCAGCTATACTGCATCTGGTCCTCACTAATATGGGAGAGTGCTGCACATCCCCTACTACAATGTCTTCCCTGCAGCTATACTGTATCTGGTCCTCACTAATATGGGAGAGTGCTGCACATCCCCTACTACAATGTCTTCCCTGCAGCTATACTGTATCTGGTCCTCACTAATATGGGAGAGTGCTGCACATCCCCTACTACAATGTCTTCCCTGCAGCTATACTGTATCTGGTCCTCACTAATATGGGAGAGTGCTGCACATCCCCTACTACAATGTCTTCCCTGCAGCTATACTGTATCTGGTCCTCACTAATATGGGAGAGTGCTGCACATCCCCTACTACAATGTCTTCCCTGCAGCTATACTGTATCTGGTCCTCACTAATATGGGAGAGTGCTGCACATCCCCTACTACAATGTCTTCCCTGCAGCTATACTGTATCTGGTCCTCACTAATATGGGAGAGTGCTGCACATCCCCTACTACAATGTCTTCCCTGCAGCTATACTGTATCTGGTCCTCACTAATATGGGAGAGTGCTGCACATCCCCTACTACAATGTCTTCCCTGCAGCTATACTGTATCTGGTCCTCACTAATATGGGAGAGTGTGCTGCACATCCCCTACTACAATGTCTTCCCTGCAGCTATACTGTATCTGGTTCTCACTAATGTGGGAGAGTGCTGCACATCCCCTACTACAATGTCTTCCCTGCAGCTATACTGTATCTGGTCCTCACTAATATGGGAGAGTGTGCTGCACATCCCCTACTATAATGTCTTCCCTGCAGCTATACTGTATCTGGCACTCACTAATATGGGAGAGTTGCATATACTGGTAGCACAATAATGTGCCCAGAACTGACTCATGTGATTTATATGGCGTTACATATCCTGGTAGCACAATAATGTGCCCAGAACTGACTCATGTGATTTATATGGCGTTACATATCCTGGTAGCACAATAATGTGCCCAGAACTGACTCATGCGATTTATATGGCGTTACATATCCTGGTAGCACAATAATGTGCCCAGAACTGACTCATGCGATTTATATGGAGTTACATATACTGGTAGCATATCTAAACAAGACTGTAAATTCTTTTTACTAGCCCTGTTGCTCTTACTACTATTGGAATGGTCTGGATATCCTTCTCACACATCTGCTTAATTTCTGCCTGCAAATCCTGGTATTTTATCAATTTCCGTTTCTCTTTACACGACACTGTAATCAATGGCCGTACCATTTTCAATGATCAGTGCTACTTTTGTATTCTTTCCATGGACTACTACATCTGGTTTTCTCACATCTACTTTTTGAACTGTTGGTAATGGGTGATCCCATGTGATATACACTTCATCATTTTCTGTAATGTTTTGTGGCAAATGTTTCCAGTGCTTCTCAGCTACTTCAGTAATGCAATGTTTGTGCAATTTCCAGTGAAACAGTCCTCTAACATTATTATGCCTTTCAGTTTACAGTCCTTCTGTCATTAGAGTAGCACACCCAGCAACAAGGTGCGCAACTGTTTCCAGTTCTATTTTACAAAACTTTTAGTTATGTACTCACCATAACTTCAGATGTTTGGGATCCATCTCGCCTACATTCTGACTGATGGGTTCGGAGCCGATCCCTCGGCTCCGACTCGGCACGCTTATGCTATAGAGCGAGGCCTCTAATTGGCTGAGCTATCTTTATCCCAGGATGCACCACCACTAATCCCCCAGATCTTGTTTGTCCGCATTCATGCACACATGCACAGCTTGTTTATATAACATTGTTAGATGTTTCAAGATGAAACAACAGGATTCGGACCTTCTGATATCCTCTGATCTCCAAGGAAGGGGGAAGGAGGGTGGGTTATTAGGAATGTAGGTGAGATGGATCCCAAACATCTGAAGTTATGGTGAGTACATAACTAAAAGATGTTATGTGATCCTATCTTACCTACATTCTGACTGATGGGACAGCGTCCCTAGCACCTAAATCCCGGGTGGCTCATTGGAAAACACTCCTGAGCACTGTGGAACCAAATGAAGCTCGTCCTCTAGATGCCACATCTAATTTGTAGTGAGAAATGAAGGTGTGCGGGGAAGACCATGTAGCCGCAGCACAAATGTCACCAACAGCAAGCTTAGAATGAAATGCTACCGAAGTAGCCATAGCCCTTGTAGAATGAGTCTTGACAGAGGTGGAAAGCTCTTTGTTAGAATAAATATAAGCTTGAGTAATACAGTCTCTGATCCATTTGGCAATGGTGACCTTTGTGACCTCGTTGCCCAATTTGTTTTCTGCAAAGGACACAAACAACTGATCTGTCTTTCTTGATTGTTTGGTCCTATCCAAATAAAAACGTAACTGCCTGTGGACATCTAGTGTGTGGAAAATAAATTCCGCTTTATTGGCGTATTTTGGGAAAAAAACTGGGAGCTCTAATGACTGTTGCAAGCATAAAGTAGAACAGACTTTAGGAACAAAAGAAGGATTTGGTCTGAGGGAAACCCTGTCTGTATGAAAAAACAAATACGGGGGTTTCACTGACAAAGCTTGAAGTTCTGAAACCATTCTGGCTGAAGTAATTGCCACTAGAAAGGCTGTCTTCCATGATAGAAACTTTAGATCACAGGTAGCTGCCGGTTCAAAGGGGGAAGAAGTCAAGGCACGTAATACTATATTGAGATCCCATGGAGGTGCAGGATGAGAAATCGGAGGTCTTAATAGAGCAGCACCTTTCAAGAAGGTCTTACACAACCTGTTGCTCATTAAGGGTGGGTCTATGGATTCATAAAAATTAGAAATCGCTGCCAATTGTACTTTGATGGTAGAAACAGAAGAGCCTTGGTTGAAAAGAGAGGTCAGGAACTTGAGTACTTCTGCCACGGGAGTAGAAATGGGGTCCAGGCCCCGGAGTTGAGCCCAGATAGCAAACCTTTTCCATTTGCTAGAATACAGTTTTTTTGTAGCAGACTTGTGGGCTGAAGACAATATGTGCACTACCTCTGGGTCTAGTGCATGTCTCCTGACTATGGTCGGAAGAGGAGGAGCCAGGCCGTCAATTTTAATGTGTGTAGGGACTGGTGTAGTAGTCCTGACTGATGAATCAGTAGGTCTGGGACTTGGTCCAGGAACCATGGACCTTCCAGAGCATGTTTCCGAAGATAGGGAAACCAGACTTGACGAGGCCAGTAAGGAGCAATTAAGATCATCTTGCTCCCTAAGAGAGATGCCTTCTGAATTACCCTGGGTAGGAGAGGAACTGGAGGGAAGGCATAAAGCAGGTCGGTGGGCCAAGGATGGACTAATGCGTCCATAGGGCTCTTCCCCGGAGCCGGGGTTAGGGAGAAGAATTCTTTGCGCTTCGCATTCAGAGGAGTCGCGAAGAGGTCGCAGCACGGAACTCCCCATTCGCTGAAAATCTGTCTTGTAATATTCATGTTCAGAGACCATTCGTGAGGAGAGAGGATGGTTCTGCTCAACCTGTCGGCTATGACATTGGATTTGCCCGGTATGTGAGTAGCCACAAGGAAGCGTTTGGTTGAGATTGCCCATTCCCAGACCCTCATCGCTTCTCTGCAAAGAGGATAGAATCTGGTTCCTCCCTGCTTGTTCAGGTACCAGACAACTGACATGTTGTCCGAGTGAACAGTAATTACGCCCTGAGGGAGGTAACAGTGAAGGGCTTGAAGGGACAGGAGTACTGCTCTCATTTCTAGGATGTTGATGTGGAGAGAGGTCTCTTCCGGATGCCATTTGCCCTGGACTGACCTGCCCAGGGAATGCCCCCCCCCCGTCTGGGAGGCGTCCGTGGTCAAAGTGGCCGCCGGAGGAGGAAGAACAAAGGGTCGTCCCCGATCCAGATTGGAAGACACTAGCCACCAGCGAAGGTCCCGTCTGCAAGATTCTGTGATCCATATTAGATGATTGAGAGGGAGTTCCTGAAAGGACCACTGAGTTGAAAGAAGCCACTGGAGGATTCTCATGTGCAACCTTGCCAAGGGAACTAACAGAACTGTGGCAGACATCGATCCCAATAGTTGCATGACCATTCTGGCTGGGGCTTTGGACCTGGGGAGTAAGGCTCGAACCTGATTTTGTATGATCTGAATTCTGTCTGCAGGTAGATAGACACGCATCTGGTTTGAATCTATCTCTGCCCCTATGAATCTTATTCTTTGAGATGGCCGTAACACAGACTTTGGCCAATTGAAGGTGATTCCGTGGGAATTGCCCAGTGATGTTGTGGCTTGCAGGCTCCGTAGAAGTAGATGCTTGGAGGTGGCAGTTAGAAGCCAGTCGTCTAGGTACGGAAACACCTGGAATCCTAGACTCCTCAAGTGAGCAGTCACTACTGCCAAGCATTTGGTGAACACCCTGGGGGCTGTGGTGAGACCAAAGGGCAGCGCACGGAACTGAAAATGACTGCTTCCTAGGCTGAAGCGCAAGTGTCTCCTGGACGTTTGATGTATTTTGATATGGTAATAAGCGTCCTTGAGGTCTATGGAGCACATCCAAACACCTTTCTCCAACAACGGGAGAATGGTTTGTAAAGTGACCATTCGGAACTTGGACTTCTTGACTGAACGGTTTAGGTTGCTTAGGTCCAAAATGGGCCTCAAGTCCCCGGTCTTTTTTGGCACTAAAAAGAATCTTGAGTAAGTCCCTAATCCAATCTGGTCTGCGGGGACCGGTTGAATGGCTCCTTTTTGCAGCAGTTTTGAAATTTCTATGGCTGCGGTATCCCGTTGACTGGGTGGCGGGTCCGGGATTCTTTTGGACTGAGGGGGGGGACAACAGAATGGAATGGAGTAACCTCCGGCGATAATTCGAAGCACCCATCGGTCCTGAGTGATCCCTTCACAGGCCTTTAGGTGCTTGAACGACCCCGACTGGCTCTGGAGCAGCACAGTCGGGCAATCCCTCAGGGACTATGAAAGGTTGAAGAGCCACGAAAGGACTCGCTGTCTCCAGTGTTGCGGGGGCCTCTGCCGCCTCTGGGACGGCGTCTTCCTGATGAATTTCCCCCTCCTCTGCCTCTGGAGGGAGAACCTTCCTGCTGAAAGGGGTAAGACTTCTGCGATCTCCGGAACCACATCTTCCCTCCTCTTTTAGCCTTGGGATAAGGCCGAAAGGGAGTGGAAAATCATGCCCCTACGGCAGTCAGAGTCTTACCCTCCTGTTCACAGCGGGTAAGTGTGTCTTTCACCTTGGGCCCAAACAGGGAGGACCCATCAAAGGGGGCGTCGGCGAATGAAGACTTGAAGGCCTCCGCGAAATGACACAGGAGGAGCCAGGCTTGTCTCCATAGAGCAATGCCTGTACCCGCCGCTCTACTCGCCCCTTCGGCCGCATACGAGATGAGCCTCATGGACGAGTTCGAAATGGATGACATTGTAGCCAGCTGAGATCCAACCGTCTGGGCCAGCTCCTCAGGCAGGTTACCTAAGAGGGTATCGGACAGCTCCTTAATCAGATCCCTCTGGAATCTAGTAAAGTGCGTTAGGTAGTTCAGAGACCTCAAAGTAAAGGCCGCTGAACTTAGGGTGCGCTTGCCGTACCGATCCATGCTCCTAGACTCCTTATTAGGAGGATGGACGGACGTAGAAACCTCTGCTACATCCTGCTGTGTAGCAGATGCCACCACCATAGCATCCACAGCCACACCTTTCGTGAGGAACTCTCTATCTGGGGGTGCTGAAAGAAATATGTTTGGACAAGCGGGCACCGGTTCCACAGAGTCCGGGTGTTCCCACGCCCTTCGACAGGTCAAATCCAAGAGCTCGTCGAAGGGCAGAGACACCCAGGAGGTGGAGGGCTGAGCCCCGAAGGCCTTCAGGAACACCGACTCATCAGCAGAGGGAGGTTTGGACTGCCAGCCGCCTCGTTGTTTTAGGGCTTCTAGGATGTCTGCAAAGGAGACATCATCCGAGGACGACTTGGGGGACCCCTCTGCATCATCGAGATCAGTGTCAGATGTCAAAGACTCGTCAGGGGAGTCAACGTGCTTCCTCTTGCACGTTTTCTTCCTGGGAGGTTCATCCGCAGAGGCTTCAGAAGGACCTCCAGGAGGGGGAGAAACCCCAGCGGGGGTAACCTGAGGCCCAGGGGCTCCGCTGTCTGCTGACAGGGGAACTGCCAATGACCCAGTCTCCAAATGTAGGGAAGGAGCTGGGGAAACTGTGGAGGTAGCCAAAGAAGATTTGGCTAGAGCACTCCTCATAGTCCTGAAGGCGGGACCACCAGAATCCTGGGAAGGACCCCCCTCCGTGGCCACGACAGTGGACGGTACTCCCGCCACCGACGCACCAAGAGGGAGACTTGGGACCTAAGGAATCAATCCCGAAGCCTCCCCCCAGGGCCGAAGGAAGAAGTCCGTGCACTGAACTCCGACCCAGGAGCCGGAGTTGGAGCAAGGGTCGGGCCTGACCCTAACACCTCCACTGGTTCCACCAACACCTGCTTCAATGGTGCCGAAGCTGTTGGAGGAGGAAGTACTGTAAGGGAGTGGACCATCGGCTCCGAAGCCAAATGGGCTGGAGCCGAAACCATCTTTTGGAACACCGGAGACTGGAAGAGTCGAAGGAGTACCCTGTCGATGTCCGAATCAGACATCCTGGAAGATCTCGAGGATACCGATCGGGCCCGAACCGATTTCTCCATCGGCTCCGAAGGGCTCGGGGACCGGCTCCGAAAGGACTCCACAATTATCGGCTCCGAGGAAACTTTCAAGGAAATTTCCCTCGGCGCCAATAAGGACTTCGGCTCCGAGGGGGAAGTGTCTGAGCCGATGACCCTTATCGGCTCCAATATCAGTGGAGCCGATGAGGGTGACCCGCCTCTCGATGCTCCAAACCTCGGCTCCAAAACCAGAGGGGTCGAGGTAGGAGGCATCGAGGCAGACCGTTCCGACCTCGGCTCCAAAGTCCGTGGAGCCGATGGAGAAGTCTGCTTACCTTTTTTAGCCGTCGGTTCCGACTGACTGGTCGGAGCCGGCGCTTTCCTCTTCTTAGAAGAAGGAGAGGAAGATAAAGCCTCCTCGAAAGAAGGCTTGATTAACCCTTTAAGGATTAATTTGTTTTTCCTCTCCTGGAGGACTTGGGAGGAAAACGCATGGCATACACTGCAGGATTCCTGGAGATGTTTGGCGCCAAGACAATAGACACACGAGGAGTGGTCGTCCGTTATGGACATTTTAAACCCACACCTTGTGCACTTTTTAAACCCGGAGGGTTTATGTTCCTTAGACATAGTTTTTGCAGAAAAAACAGAAACAACAGTAACTTTAAACAGTTGTTAGGACACAGGTACAATAAGTATGCCCGTACACAGAATTATAAACTGAAAGCAAAAAACTTTTTTTTTTTTTTTTTTTTTTACACACACAGCAAAGAGAAAAGGGAAGAAAACAAGGAGGGTCAAGACCCTCTAACTGAAATGGGTACTTGACCCACACACAACCACTAAGTAGTTAGTACAGGGGAAGGCCCCTCTAACTAAAACGGAACCTTCTCTGACAGGAAAAATAAAGCAAATTTCAATAAAACAACAAGAGACACTCTCGTACACAAAAAATAGCTGTTAAAACAGCTTTTGGGTTGAAAAGAGAGAACTACTGACAGGAAAGATACTATTAATATAGTTCTTAGCCCAGCCAATGTTGAGACCACGTCCAAGCTCTGTAAGCGGCAAACGAGATCTGGGGGATTAGTGGTGGTGCATCCTGGGATAAAGATAGCTCAGCCAATTAGAGGCCTCACTCTATAGCATAAGCGTGCCGAGTCGGAGCCGAGGGATCGGCTCCGAACCCATCAGTCAGAATGTAGGCGAGATAGGATCACATAACATCTTGCAATTGTCTGTTTCTCTGACATGTTCAGTGGACTTTGTAAAACAATGTGTATGTAGTCCAGTACCCTGGGCTGCTAATATTAACATTTCATCTTTTGGTGTAAATTCACCTCTCCCTAACTATTCCTGCATCAGATCCTGATCGACATGAGATTGTTCCAGGAGTTTTCTGGACTTGCAACAATATTTATGCTTTTTCTACATTTCTTGCCTTCTCGCCTGGTCCTTCACCTTACATTCTTTCTTTTGTTTTTTGGCACATTCAGTTGCTGCCTGATTTTTATCTACTGCTTGTTTGATTTCCATTCCCGCTTAACAACGATATGCTTCAGCTAAACTAAGCAGGAATGTCATCTTAGACTTGTTCTCCTTATGTTTTAAAACTTCTACTCTGGAATAGACTGCCCATACATGTCAAGCAGAGCACTTCCTTGGCCCTCTTCAAAAGGAACCTTGATGATTGGATGGGAGATAGGAAATTCACCCCGGGAATCATGTCAGTCATCCTGCTACACAGAGGTCCAGAGAAGTAAATATTGTGGGAAGAAATAGCCAGGGAATTGTTATGGCTAGGCTTGTATAGGCCCTAGGGCCGATAGCCTAGTACCAACGTATGAACCTATGAATCTGGTGAGATCAGCAGATATATATGCGGTCCTTTGATTGCAAATCTACACATGTAATCAGCTGTGACGAAGCCCATATCTGCTTGATAAGAATGAAGCACTTTTCTCATTTCCAACTGATCCAATACCTTTTGGGGCCAGTCAATCACCCCAAAAGTGTAAGTTAGAACAAGAAGAGCTAATTGGTTTATAGCTTGGACTTTGTTCCTAAATGTGAGAGCTGTTTTCAGTATTAATTTTAGTCTTCTAAAATATTCCTTACTGAGTTTTGTTCACATGTTCGTGTTTTATTCCCAAATACTTATACACTCCCTCCTGCTCAATTTCCTTTATCTCACATTCCTGACCCAGACTGATGGTTTCTTGGTGCTGCAGATTTCCTGATTTAAAGGTTACTTTTGCAAATTAATCAAGACCAAATGGCATTCTTATATCATCTGAGAAAGTTTTGACCACTTGCGGTTGTGCTTTCAGCTCCTCATCTGACGTACCATACAGTTTTAAATCCTCCACAAAAAGAAGATGAGAAGTCTTTACACTTTGTTTTCTAGGAGACAAGTTGTAGCCATGACCTATTCTGTTAAGTAGACAACTTAATGGGTTAACGGCAAGACAAAAGAGCAGCGGTGACAAAGAGTCACCCTAGAATATCCCATTTGAATTTTTATCACTGTGATAATAAATTGTCCTGTGTCATGACTTAACTACAAAGTGGTTTGACACTGTTTCATAGTCACTGTAGTGTAATTGATCAATGTAGGGTGTGTCTTATACAACTGTAAGCACTCCTTTATCCATGAAAGTTGGATGCTATCACATGTTTTTTGTAGTCTATCCAAGCCACACTGATTTTTCCTCTTTTTACAATCCTTCGCTCTGATTTTATTTAGTAACAATGATTCTTTGCTCCATATGACTTTCTGGTGATGTACCTTTTTTCTACTGCCATGAATGAGTTTTATTCTAAATGGCTATAAACTCTGTATCCATCAATTACAGTATATGGCTTATAAATTGATGAAGGCAAGTTACTAGTCTATAGTTTTTAGGACAGCTTGCAGGTTTACTCTTAAGGAGGAATATCATTTTTTCTGTTTTTAGCCAGGTTGGTGTCTGCTCAGGGTGCGCATATAAGTAGTTCTTACTCAGGGCTAACTCTTCATGTCAAGATGTTAACACTTATAGCCAGAAGTTATACTGCATCTGGGCCTGGGGATTTCCAGTTTGGAGATTTTCTTAATTTTGTTACAGTTTCTCTGGCCATTACTTCATCCCATTTCATATCCTGCACCTTTGAACTTCTGTTTCTTTACATCTTCTATCCATTCAACATCTTTGTTGTCCCACAGGGTCTACATAGATATTTCTCCAAAATGTCTATTTCTTCTGGTTTATGGTGTTTATATTTCTTTTCCTTTGTTTCCCAATATTCTGTAAAATGTTTTGAGTCATCTATGCACTGATTGTTTAGTACTTCTTTATATTTATCTTTATTTGTTATTCATTTAGTTGCACAGTAATATATCCTATTTATTTCGGTTAACACCATTGACTACTGTGTTCATTTGTTTCTATCAGACTTCTAACATTTTGGGTCTTACTGACTTCCTGTAATCTACTTCTTTCATCGATCTTAATATATTTATGGTTAAGTTAATAGATTCATACTAAGCTAACTGCCCTTGCGAGCCATTTTAAGCCTAGCCAGTTATCCCTTGGGAGACTCAAACCCTGCACCTTGTGTTTGTAAGGCAAACACCTTAACCATTAGGCCACCCTCCCACTTATCCATCTCTATTAAATCAAGCACTCTTCCCCTTAGATCATTTTCCTCTGAACGTGGGCACATTCTTTGTTCTGCATTTCATGGGACATTCCACAGACAGTTCCAGAACATCAGCTGCATCCTGTGTCATCCATTGCTCTGTCATATGGGAACTCACTGGCCTCTCGCTCCACAACGATGATTGCATCAGAGTTACCACTGTTTCCTGCTCCTTCACTTGCTGTGCAACTCCAACTGAACTTTTGTGTTGATTTCCTACTGAAGGCTCCAAAATATCTTCATGTTGCAGGTGATGAAATGTTTCCCATTTCTCCTTAATCTAGGGATGCGTTCTTCCGCAGTGCTGGGACATTACCAGAGCTGGATGTTCCACACTAAATCCTTCACTTCACACGTTATCCACAACATCAGTTTCGATTTCTTTGACTTCTCCAGTACTAATTCTCTTTTCTGCTTTAGCCCTTTGTTTTCTTATTTTTTGTATTGTGAATTCTTCCTTATCAGGATGCCTTTGCCTTTGTTTCTCTTCAATCATCTTTGGTGTTGCTTTTTGCATTGATTAGTTTGGCTTTCTCCTTTGCACAAATATTGCACCAAATTAAATCTCTTTTTCTTTCCCATGTCCATGTTTCTTCTTCTTCAGATGTCTCCTGCTCCACCTGCTTTCCTTAGTTTGGGGACTCATTGTTCCATTATGCTGTGACATAACCTGTGTTAGACTTTCTATAGTAAATCCTTCACTTCGTAGGTATTTCAGATGGTATCTGTATGGCTTTAGAGATACTATGTAAAATCAGCCAAATAATTTTCAGTTACTATAAAAATCTGAAAAAAACTGTTATGAAAAGGAAGGCAGTGTAAGACCTAAAATGAGAAAGAAAGACAAGCACATAAAAGCACCAAACACCCACTGTGCTTTACTTTGGAAGCAGAATCACTAGCTAGTCATTCGATGTTGAACGCTCACTCAATCTCCCTCCTCTGATGTATATACTTCTGTGTAAAATTTCTAAGCTTCCTTAACATCTCTATTGGGTTATTCACCACTTGCCTCTCTGTCATGCCTTGACTCCTAGAGGCAGTCATCTCAACTGTCTTCTGTTTTAAGACACACTGACAGCAGCTGTATAGACCTAAAGGAACTGGCAAAATACAAATCTTTTTTCACTATCTTTTTAAAAATTATTATTTTGTCCAAACATTATTTCCTGCTTTCGTTCTTCATATTGCTCTAATTTTTCTCTTGTCCTGCGACCTTGTACAACTCTGTAATTGTAATATCCTTGTTTATCTTCTGAAGCTTCCTATACTCCCTTAATCCTATTTCAGGTGAATACTGCCTTAATATAATTCTTATTTCTTCACTCATTGCATGCTAATCAACTAATGCCCCCCCCCCTCACTCCTAGCCTACCCCCCCCATTCTGTCTGTTACTATTTCTTCCATCTTCTTCTTAGGGTTTACATTTTCTAACAAGGAAACTGCCAGCCTCTGTCTATCCTACATATCCTCTCTCCCTCCTCTAGTGTATTTATGGAAGCACGGGCCCACGGGCCAATAATATTAGCACACCTACTTGATATTTCTGAACTATGAAAGAGTATTCGTCTATTATGTAGACTCGGTCAAGCCGAGATCTTGTTTGGTAGCTGGGTGATTAGAACCTGAATTCCCTACTGCCCTTTAAGACCAAACATGTATCCACCAGACTGATTATCTTTAAAAAAGTACCTCAAAATGTTATAACTAGAGTAAACCAAGTCCTTTTTTGGTCTGAACCAACAACTTCCACCCTTAATTCAATATTCTAGTCACTAATTGTAAAAGTCATGCTTTGGCTAAAAGTCATAACTCTGTTATAATGGCCCTCGTTGTTAGTAATGCTGTCTTAGGAGGACTACACAAGACTACCAATGTAAGGGACTCACCCCAATTTAAACCCCTTTTCAGCAGATATCTTCCTTCAGAATCTATTAGCTCATTGACCACTTTCATGGTCAATATCTTCGATATTAACATAATTCCAGTTCACCTACACCTCGAGCAGCCTGTCTCAAATTCCAGTAAAGAATCAACATTGTACTCTTTTTTAGTAAGGCATCTTTCTCTCTCTCGTTACAGACTCGGTGAGGCTATTCACGTTTCAACATATACATCATTCACATTCCAGCTTACTATATGTAAAACTAGCCCCGTTTATGTCCTTCCAATTTATATCCTATCCTTTTAACCATTCTTTTGTGTGTTCCAAACTCACACTAGGGGCCCTCATTCCCTCCCTCCGTCTTCCCTTCCTTTGATGCTCATGCATCCTGCGCAAACTGTTTCACATTAATTACAGCACAATTAGTGACATTCTCCTCTTCCCCATCTCATAATAAGAATTCCAGATGCATACTGGCGAAATGCTTTATTACATTCCATTTGCTCAACAGAAAATCCAAATTAACTCAGGTAATTAAGAACCTTTACAGTAAGGGCAACACTTAATGAGAATGGACTTCTACACATTACAGAACCAAGTAATGGACTTCTACACATTACAAAACCAAGTAATGAGAATGGACATCTATACATTACAGAATCAAGTAATGAGAATGGACTTCTATACATTACAGAACCAAGTAATGAGAATGGACTTCTACACATTACAGAACCAAGTAATGAGAATGGACATCTACACATTACAGAATCAAGTAATGAGAATGGACTTCTATATATTACAGAACCAAGTAATGAGAATGGACATCTACACATTACAGAATCAAGTAATGAGAATGGACTTCTATACATTATAGAACCAAGTAATGAGAATGGACTTCTACACATTACAGAACCAAGTAATGAGAATGGACTTCTACACATTACAGAACCAAGTAATGAGAATGGACTTCTACACATTACAGAACCAAGTAATGAGAATGGACTTCTACACATTACACAACCAAGTAATGAGAATGGACTTCTACACATTATAGATCCAAGTAATGTGAATGGACTTCTACGCATTACATAACCAAGTCCTTCCAAGGTGACAGGCATGGCTCTACTTATACACTGAGTTTCAGTCTTATAAACATCAATTGTTATGATGTCTAAAGCATCCAGTCTTCCTGTATGAGACAGATTCCACACCAGCTTCTTCCTCACAGCTCCAAGAATGCACATCACCACTTCTCTAAGGCAAATTCTATACTCTCAAAGACTCTCTCTCTCTCTCTCTCTCTCTCCAATAACTCTAGTGTTAGCTGTTAATACAATCAGCTTCCACATCCTACTATTAACAACATGTTCTGCCCTTCAGAAACACACCCTGAGTAGTTGTAAAGGCCTCACTTTAAATTGTAGTTGCTTTATAATGCTCACCTATTACTGATTCTCTAAGGTCCTGAGCACACATTTACTGTCAGCAGTACCTCTGCTTACGAATTTCATGTTACATCTGATCAGACCTACGGAACTTTTACATGCTGCATCTGTAGACAAGGTATACACAGCAAAAAAGAAAAAAAAATAACACAAACCAAAGTTTGCAAATGGTAGGCAGTTTCTTCCAAATGTTGCAGACGAATTTAAAGCACTTCCGTAGCTTCACTTCTCCCACAATTCAGTGTTTTGCATAGTCTTCAGTGACTAGCATTATTCATTTTCTTGCCTACCATTAACATACCTTCTGCCTCCAGGCCCTTCTTGTCTTGATGTGCGGGAACAGACCCAGTATCTCTCTTTCTGGGGTCATTTCATTTGCATACTGCTGCTGCCCAATGCTGCTGCATAATTTTGCCCCCACCAACCCGGCTTACATATATGCAGCACTTAAAGGCATAATCTAGATCAAAATCACTTATTTCACTGTTTTCAAACATGCCTCTGATGCAGCAAGGTGGCTTTTCATATCCACATTCATGGCAGTTAGATTCTTGCAGATTACTGAAATGTTTGCTCAGGAACCCTTCAAATTATTTCTATTTTGCCTTCTCATTTCTGAATGAATTCCTGAGTCTGTCAAACGTCTCTGTCAATCCCATCAATATTACGGTCAAGCAGACCTCTATCCCCTTCAGCCCTTGCATGGTCTCTCCGCTGTCTCCCTCACTTACTGGTGCAAATACCATCTCCTCTGTTGTCTGACATAAAAAAGAAGTTATGTGCTCAACAAAACATTCCATCTGTGGTGTTGATCTTCATTCATCCTTGGCAGATGGATTCGGTTCTGACATCGGAACTGACTCAGCTGTTACTACAGCTCACGCCAGCCAAAAAATCTCAAGCTTCACCTCTACCCAGAATCTCTTTCTTTCAATTCTCTGAATTACCCAGATTGAGTATGCAGAAAAGATATCAAAGCATATAAAACATATAGAGATTATATATATATATATATATATATATATATATATATATATATACATATATATATATATATATATACATATATATATATATATACATATATACATATATATATATATATATATATATATATATATACATACATATATATATATATATATATATATACATACATATATATATATATATATATATATATATATATGTATATATATATATATATATATATATATATATATATATACACACACACACACACACGCATATACATGCAATATTACATATGTATATGTGCAAAAAAAAAAAAAATATATATATATATTTATATATATATGCAAAACAAAAAATATATATATTATATATATATATATATATATATATATATATATATATATATATATATATATATATATATATATGTGTGTGTGTGTGTGTGTGTATCTTCTTTTTCTTGTGGCTGTTCCCATTAGGGTTCGCCACAGCGGATCATCTGTTACCATTTCTTTCTGTCCTCTGCATCTTGTTCTGTCACACCAACCACCTGCATGTCCTCTCTCACCACATCCATAAACCTCATCTTAGGCCTTCCTCTTTTCCGCTTACCTGGCAGCTTCATCCTTAGCAACCCTTTCCCAATATACCAAGCATCCCACCTCAGCACATGTCCAAACCAATGCAATCTCGCCCCTCTGGCTACGTCTCCAAACCATCCAACCTGGGCTGACCCTCTAATATACTTATTACTAATCCTGTCTACCCTCGTCACACCCAGTGCAAATCTTAACATCTTTAACTCTGCCACATCCAGCTCAGACTCCTGCTTTTTTGTCAGTGCCACTGTCTCCAACCCATATAACACAGCTGGTCTCACTACCTTCTTGTAGACCTTCCCTTTCACTCTTACTGGTACTAGTCTGTCACAAATCACTCCTGACACACTTCTCCACCCACTCCATCCTGCCTGTACTCTCTTCTTCACCTCTCTTCCACACTCACCATTACTCTAAACTGTTGATCCCAAGTATTTAAACTCATCCGCCTTTGCCAACTCTACTCCCTGCATCTTCACCATTCCTCTATTCTCCCTCTCACTCACACTCACACACATATATTCTGTCTTAGTCCTGCTGACCTTCATATATACACATGTATATATATATATATATATATATATGTATATATATAAAATAAGACATGTGTAAGACAAACCAGAAGGAAGCCTTATCTACTGTGGTTGGACAATATAATAATTCAAGTGAATTTGATCTGCTCCACCAAACAAACTTTAAGGACAAGGGGTTAAGGAGAGGGGAGGATGAATGAAGATAAATAACACAGATGGAACATTATTGTGAGTACATAATTTCTTTATCTGATGTTACCAATCTCCATTCCATCCTTGACAAATGGGACAGAGTCCCCAACTACCTAGACTCTTGGGTGGAATCATGGAAGTACATTCCTGGGCACCACTGAGCCAAAGGACAATCATCCCCTAGAGACCAGATCCAGTTTGTAATGAGTAATAAACGTACAGGGAGTATTCCAAGTAGCTGCTGCACATATGTTGTCCACTGAAACTCTAGACTGAATGACAGCTGAAGTGGCTACAGACCTTGTAGAATGTGCTTTGACTGGTTCAGGCAAGGTGAATTTGTTTTTACCATAAATAAATGAAATGCAGTCTTTCAGCCACTTAAAAAGAGTAATCTTGCTGACTGCCTTGCCCAACTTTACAGTAGAAAAGGAAACAAACAGTTAACCTGATTGTCTTATGTTCTTTGTTCTGTGAAGATAGAAATGTAGTTGCCTAATAAATGAGGGTGCATTCTCCCTTGTTAGAATGATCAGGGAAGAAAAATGGTAACTTAATCGTCTGGTTAACATTAGACTCTCACACAACCTTGGGTAAAAAGGACAGGCCTGTTCATAAAGATACTCTATCTTTATAGAAAGCAAGGTAAGGCGGCTCAGATGATAAGCCCTGGATTTCTGAAATTCTTCTGGTGGAGGTAATGGCTGCCAAAAAGAGTGTCTTCCAAGACGAAAACTTCAGATCATATTCAGCAGAGGGTTTGAAAGGACAGTGTATCAGTACTTGAAGTACTCGGTTCAAATCCCAAGGAGTCGGACTTTGAACGGGGCCTTTAACAAAAGAGTACCTCTGAGGAATGATTTACAAAGTCCACGAGAGGCTAAAGAATGTTCATCCAAGCCACTGTGAAAATTAGAAATGCAGCTAATTGTAGTTTGATGGTGGAGGGAGAAGCTCCAGCATTAAAAAAAAAAAAAAAAAAAAAAAAAGGCTCTATTTGCATTTCAAGGGCCCAAATAGTAAATCTCTTCCACTTATTGTTGTACAGTTTTTGAGTTGAAGGCTTGTGAGACGATAAAAGGATGTGATGTACTGGAGGAGAAATATTGGGACCCCTGGCAATTAATGGAACTGGGGGAAACACACAGTTAGCTTGAGTTTCAAAATGTTTGGCTGAACAAGATCATCCGTATGCGACCGGAGATCCGGCACTAGGTCCAGAATCAAACGTTGTCAAATTAGATACAGCCAAAGAAAGAGGAACCAAACCTGTCGAGGCCAAAAGGGAGCAATGAGGATCACCGTGCTCTAGAACCTGAATGCTTTCTATAAAAACGTGGGAATTAGAAGTATGGGGGAAAGGCATACAGGAGGCCGGGGCCAGTCATGGAGGAGAGTGCCTCTGGGTGACTTTCCTGGATGGGGAATCAGGGTGAAGTAATTGCTGCACTTTTTATTTCGGGGAGACACAAATAGATCACAACAAGGTTGACCCCAAAGGCGGAAAATCGTCTTCTCCACTTTTTCATTGTGAGACCACTCATGAGGCTGAAGGAGGCACATCTCTCACTTGTTCACAATCACACTGGAACTCCCTGGAATGTGCACTGCTAAAAGAAAGTGGCTGGAAGAGATCACACACTGCCACACCCCGAGGGCTTCTCAATAAAACCTAGTTCCTCCCTCTTTGTTGATGTACCAAACCACTGACATATTGTTTGTTTGAATTGCAATAGTTCCCTGAGGAAGACCTGTCTGTAAGGCCTGCAACACAAGAAGCACCACTCATCTCCAAGAGACTGATGTTCAAGTTGGCCTATAATTGGGACCAAGTGCCTTGGACTGTCTTGCACACAAAATCCTCCACCTACCTCATCTGGGAGGTGTCTGTGGTCACTATGGCTGTGGGCTATGGAAAAACAAAAGGATTGTCTATGGTCACTATGGCTGTGGGCTATGGAAAAACAAAAGGATGACTGTGGAGAACGTGACCAGAATGCATCCACCAAAAAAGATCCATTTTGTAATAGCCGGTGATCAGGACTCGTTAGGAAAATGGGTGATGAAGTATAGACAACTGCGAGGCTAGTAGCCACTGTAGAATTCTCATATGTAACCTGGCTAATGGCACTAGAGTTAAAGAAACTGCCATAGATCCTAGAACTTGTAAGATTATATGTGCAGGAACCTTCTTTTTGCATATTAACTTTTATACCTAGGCCACAATTCTCTGATGACGTTCTTGAGGAAGAGATGTTATCTTTGATGAATATTCAGTACCGTCCCATGAATTCTAAATTTTGTGTCAGGGTTAAATGTGACCTTTCTAGATTTACTGTGATCCCCAGATGGGCACAGATGTTGAGGGTGTAGTCCCTGGCTGTTACCAATTGATGCTTGGTCAAAGCAGCTATGAGACAGTCGTTCAAGTAAGGAAACACATGGAATCCTTGTGGTCTCAAGTGAGCTGCTACTACTGCCATGCATTTGGTAAATACCCTGGGGGCTGTGATGACTCCAAAGGGCAGTACCCTGAACTGGTAATGACTGGCTCCCAGCCTGAAGCACAGGAACCTTCTGGAGCATTATCCATTTTTATGTGATAATAAGCATCCTGAAGGTCTACTGAGCACATCCAGTCATCTTTCTTCAGACTACACTAGACTGCACAGTGCCCATACAGAACTTTGTTTGCCGAACTGATTTGTTCAGTACACTGAGATCTAAAATTGGTCTCCAGTCCCCTGTCTTTTTTGACACTGAAAAAAAATCTTGAGTATGTTCTGGATCCTTCTTGGCCTGGCAGGACTTCTGGATGACTCTTTTGCCCAGCAGTTTTTGGATTTCTTGTACTGCTGAATCCCTCTGATTGGGTGGAACTTCAAGGATTTTTTTGTAAACAGGTGGAGGTTGAGAAAAGCAAATGGTAGAACCTCTAGGTGTGATCCGTTGCACCCAGGAATCCTTTGTTAAGTTTAGCCAGGCTTTAATGTGCAAGGATAAGAGCCCCCCAACTACTTCCAGAGGAAGACAATCAGACCTCCCTTCAGGAGCACTGAAAGGGCTTGCCTGGGAAGGAATCCCTGTAGCCCTGGTTTTTCAGACCACCTCTGCTGTGAGGGCATCGTCTTCCGTTTTGGTTCCCCCCTCTGCTTCTGGAGGAACTCCCTCCATATGTGTCTTGAAAAGGCCCTTCTGATTTTTTGAACCACATTTTTCCACCACTCCCCTGGTTCCTAGAAAAATACTTTTGGGGTGGAAAAACATATGCCCACAGCAGAAAGGGTCTTAACATCTTTCTCCCACCTGAAAAAAGTTTTGTTTATTTTCGGGCCAAACATAGATGTTCCGTCAAAAGGAGCATTGACAAAAGAAGACTTGAATGGTCCTGCAAAATCACATAGGCATATACAGGTGTGTCCACTAATGACTATGCCTGTACCCGCTGCTATAGATGTCCCTTCAGCTGTATGTGCGATCAGCCTCATGGATGAACTGGACACAGACTCCAGGTGGCTAAATGGGAAGCCACTTTCTCTTGGACTCCCTCAGTTACAGCTCCCACCAGAGTATCTGATAACGTCTTGATCAGATCCTGTTGGATTCTGGTAAAATGTGCCAAAAAATTCAAGGACCTTATGACAAAGGTCGATGAAGTGTAGACAAGCTTCCAAAATCTGTCCATAGGCCAGGACTCTCTGTTGGGCAGATGGATAGAGGAACTCTCCTCAGGTAGCTCCTTTTCAGTGGTGGCTGCTATGAACATAGCATCAACTGCAAGACCCTTCGCCCAAAACTGTTTGCAGGTGCAAAGTATTCTGTCCAGTCTTTTGGGGATGGGCTCAACAGTGTCAGGAGCATTCCATGACCACTGTGAAATCAACTGAATGAGTTCATCAGTGAGCGGAGTTACCCAAGAAGTAGATGGGTGGGTGCCGAATGCCTGCAGGCAAACAGGCTCCTCAGAGGAAGGGTTTTGGAACTTCCAGCCACCCCTCTGTTTCACAATTTCCAAGATGACCATGCAGACCCTTCACTCTCATCAAAATCTGTATCTTCAGTGACTGATTCCTGGGGGGGGGGGGGGTCCAAGTGTTTCCTCTTGCACTTCTTTTTCTGAGGGACCTCCTCAGGAGGGTAATCTGGGGAGGTATCAGAAGATGACGGTACCTGTGGCTGTAACACCTGAAGCTTCAGTACCCACTATCCCAGGGGAGAGGCAGGAAGAATAGTCGAGCTAGACTGAGTTACCTGTTCTGAAAGGGGTAGGTGCCGACTGAGTCTCTGCAAGAGATAGGGCCCTCTGCATAGCCTCAAAGGCCAGTCCCCATGAAGAAGAAAGGGAGCCCAGAACTGAGAAAGACTGCCTCGGAACAGAGGTCACTCCCAGCTCAGAAGACCTGACCCTCGAGACCGAAGCCAGAATGGAGCTAATTCGTGCTGAAGCCCTGATTAGCAGGGATGGGTTCAAAAAACCTGGAGTCAAAACCTGCTCCCCTGAGCCAACAGGGTAGCCATGGCTCCGGGAGATCTCCAGTTAAGAAATAACTGAAGAACTCAGGGTAACTGCCGACTCCACAGAAGTGACTCCAGAGCAGACACAGACGGTGCCAGGAGAACTGGAACAGAGGACTGTAAGACCTCCGAAGAGGTTAGAGGAGGAGGAATAGTCAATGGGGTGAAGGAAGTGTCAGTACCAAGACTGGAAGGAATCGGTACCGAAGGTGGGCTTGAAATCTTTCTAGCCCACAAAATGTTATTCACCAGCCTCTCCACACTGAGTTTTGAAAGACTTTTATTGGAAGGGGACTTAGGTCTCTGAAAAAATACCTCTGGTAGTTCCCCAGCAAAGGGCTCTATCGATGGAGAGTAAGATGTTCTAGGCATAACGGTCTTAGTCTGTAAGACTGATGCTAATTCCTGTGTCGAGGTCTTTGATGTCGTACGACTCGAAATTGTAATCGGTGACAAAACTGAAGCTGTCGGTATTGGAGTGTCAGAAACAGAGGCCTTCAGTTTTGAGGGAACGTTTGGAACAGAGGTCTTCAGTTTTGTGGCTTCCAGAACTCACAGGAAGGTCAGAACCGACAGACTGCACTTTTCTGATTTCGATAGATGAAGAAGAGGTGGGAGATGAAATATCTGTTTTAGCTTTATCAGCAGTGGATAAGGCTTCTCCAAAGGCTGAAGGCAAAAGTCCCTTTAGAATTAGCTTACTGCACCTTTCCACCAAAGCCTTGTGGCTGAAGACATGACATACAGTACAATCCACTTGTAAGTGAAGGGGGCTGATGCAATATACACATAAGGAACGGAAATGTGAAGAGGGAATTTTATGGCCACACTTCTGACATTTTTTGAAAACAGAAATCATCAGTGTGGAGGGCAAAACCCCAAAACTGAAGGAATGCAATATTCCCTTCAAAAATGCTTTAAAATATATATTACTGTCTATATGTGCTGTTAAATCATCAGATGGGCTGGTGGAATAGTATGGTCGATAATAAGGCCCATCTGTGAGTTCAGTGTTGATCACATACAGCAGCCTCATGTGTGTGTGTGTGTGTGTGTGTGTGTGTGTGTGTGTGTGTGTGTGTGCGCATGTGCGTTTGTTTGCATTTAATTTTTGACTGAATGTTATTTCTCTAATGTCAATTTAGCTGGAATTAAATTTTGCTAAATGATGTACAGCTACACACCATTCTGTAATACAAAACTAGAAGTAGACAGAAGTGCACATAAAAACTTTATCTGGTGCTTGTGGTGATCTATACATGATCATTGATAATCAGTTACACTGCGCTGGCAGTGATTCCCTGTGTAGGTGATTTATACATGATCATCGATGATACAATTACACTGCACTGGCAGTGATTCCCTGTGTAGGTGATCTATACATGATCATTGATAATCAGTTACACTGTGCTGGCAGTGATTCCCTGTGTAGGTGATTTATACATGATCATCGATGATACAATTACACTGCACTGGCAGTGATTCCCTGTGTAGGTGATTTATACATGATCATCGATGATACAATTACACTGCGCTGGCAGTGATTCCCTGTGTAGGTGATCTATACATGATCATCAATGATACAGTTATTACACTGCACTGGCAGTGATTCCCTGTGTAGGTGATTTATACATGATCATCAATGATACAATTACACTGCACTGGCAGTGATTCCCTGTGTAGGTGATCTATACATGATCATCAATTATACAGTTATCACACTGCGCTGGCAGTGATTCCCTGTGTAGGTGATCTATACATGATCATCAATTATACAGTTATTACACTGCACTGGCAGTGATTCCCTGTGTAGGTGATCTATACATGATCATCAATGATACAATTACACTGCACTGGCAGTGATTCCCTGTGTAGGTGATCTATACATGATCATCAATGATACAGTTATTACACTGCGCTGGCAGTGATTCCCTGTGTAGGTGATCTATACATGGTCATCAATTATACAGTTATTACACTGCGCTGGCAGTGATTCCCTGTGTAGGTGATCTATACATGATCATCAATGATACAATTACACTGCACTGGCAGTGATTCCCTGTGTAGGTGATCTATACATGATCATCAATTATACAGTTATTACACTGCACTGGCAGTGATTCCCTGTGTAGGTAACCTATACATGATCATCAATGATGCAGTTATTACACTGCACTGGCAGTGATTTCCTGTGTAGGTGATCTATACATGATCATCAATGATACAGTTATTACACTGCACTGGCAGTGATTCCCTGTGTAGGTGATCTATACATGATCATCAATGATACAGTTATTACATTGCGCTAGCAGTAATTCCCTGTGTAGGTGATCTATACATGATCATCAATGATGCACTTAATACACTGTGCTGGCAGTGATTCCCTGTGTACTTTTTCCCCCACACACACACACACACACACACACACACACACACACACACACAGCTATAACGTTACACTCCTGCAGTGACTTAGCCAAAGCTCTGCCTCCTATACAGATAATGGCTCCATGCATGCCCCTGATGTCTGCCGAAGGTCATCCTCAAAGTGCTTTGTTCTATGCGCCCACCACTCCCCAGAATGGACACAGCCATCCTTCTGGGCCAGTCACATGGTGACTGAATGTATCAGCATATATTCATAGCAGATCTGTTTCTAGCATACTGTAATGAACAGTGCTAAGTTCCTAAGCACTGTAACAAATGTCCAAGCATTTTTTTTAATTAAGAAAAAACCTCCAATCCTTCACAGCGTATCTAGGTAATCTTTGCTCCACCTTAGTGAATACTAATCTAACAGCACGTCCTTAAGTCTTTTAACACATGGTCTGAATACTTAACCCCTGTACTTCTAATCTGTTAACTGTTTCAGGAGAAGCAAAACAAACTATTCAATGTTGGAGCTTTTATATCCCAGTCAGAATGTATACATACTACTTAATCAATTTACTTTATATGTCTGCATAATTTCCAAGTTTACGTACATCACTCTCTGACTTTCATCGTTCTGTTTTATATTATTACAGTAATGCCGTTACATTCTTCCCAGTATTATTCATTTATTACATACAAAAAGCCGGAAAAAACCCAAATGGTTCCCCTCTTTCTAGTTTATTTGATTCATACATATCTATAATGAACAATTCTCTTATTCACAATTTAGTGACACAGCATGGTACTTCCTGTCCAAAAATTACAATTTATGTGTTGTAAGAAGTTATTTTAACCAGAACCTCCTGATCTATCGTTTCATTTGACAAATAAAAAACCTTACTTTCAATTCTTTCTTGCTCTAATTCAAAGTGCATATTTTTTCAGCAACTTGAATGAAGAGTTTTACCAATTAGCTTCTTTAAACTTCAGTAGATATGAAAGTTATCTACTTACAATATTGTCAGACCTTAATGATCCACAGCCACAGGCAAAGGTCACTCAGCACCTTTAAAAATCTTCCAAACTCAAAAAACTTCATGACTAGCTCCAATAATGTTCTGTATCGCTGATTTTCTCCAGATTAAATTTACTTTACAGATTGCATACAATACACATCTCACAGAGACTCCTGTAGATTCCCTTGTACAGGAAAATTTCTCTATGTAGAGGAAAGGTACGCTGAAGTGAATGGATATAAATCATGCAGATCTAACATTATGCTAAGTACATAACTTTTGTATGTTACATGATTTCAAGTCTATTCACTTCAGACAGCAGTATAGTATCCCCACCTTCTTCTACAGAGTGACATCATGACAGACAGCTATGGACTATGGTAGCCCTAAAGGTCAACCTTTACCTTAAGATCACATGCTGTTTATAGTGTTTTACAAAGGTATGTGGAGAAGCCCACTTCACAGGCACACAAATGTAATCAATGGAAGAATTCCTGAAGAAAACAAAGGAAGCAATTATAATCCTTGGAAAATAAGCCGTGTGTGTGTTTGTGTTTCCTTGTGCTGCTTTAACTGTGACAAAACCCCGTCTGGAAACCACCCGCATAAGATAAAATCTAATCTGCTGAATATACATCAAAGTAAACAAAAAGTTGATCATCTTGTCAGAATTAAAGACACTAGAAGGGATAAAGTCTTAACTGACGCTGCATATCTGGACTTTGCAGCAAAAATCCCCCTTTGTTAGAGTACTACAGGAAAATTACTGGGGATAAGGGTAATTTCCAAAGGTACCTTGGGCAAGAAAGTAGGATTAGTGCATAAACACTTGTGATCTTTACGAAATATAACAATGTATGAAGACGTGGGAGAAAGGGATTGAAGTTCTGAAATCCTTCTGGCCAATGTAGCTGAAACCAGAAAAGACGTGTTTTCTACAACACGTATATAGATCAGTGTAAGTGTTGGTTTGAAAGGAGGCAGCATTATTTTTTTCTGAATTAGATCCTAAAAGGAAACAGGTTACCTGACAGGTAGTTTCAAAAGGAATATACCTCTCAGGAATGCCTTGCAAACCTTTGAGGTAGTCAGTGAGTAAGAATGAAGACTCTAGTGAAAACGGAAAAGGCAGCTAAGTGAACTGTATAATAGAACCCTGACCAAAAATATCAACCAAAAACTGCAGAACTACTAACATGAGGACTGATGTGGGAACATGGGCATGGCTTGAAGTCTACAGCAAAATTATGGTCCACTTATATCTACATTTTCCTGGTAGATGGCTTTTGGGCAGCTGTCTACAGTAAGCAGGGTCCTGACTATCAAAGGAACTGTAAAAAGTATTGAAGTTTACCTAGAAAGTGAGGTGACAATAGAGAAACCATACTTTCCCGGGCCAGTTCAGTGCTATTAGAGCAACTCTTGCCTTGCACTATTTGGCTTTTTGTATAGATTTCATTAGAATGGCAAACAGGACAAAGAAACAAGAATATATATAAGGACCAAGAATATATAAGGACCAATGTTTGATACAAGAGTCCAGAGAGCTCTGCCTTTGTGGGTGAATGACAAAGAAGAAGCTACTGCATTTTGCATTGGTTGAGGATACTAATAAATTTGCAATAAGGTCTCTCCCACTGAAGGAAGATGGCATCCACCACTTGACTGAAGGACCACATCAGTAAAAATCAGCTTTGATTTATCACCACAAAGTTGGCTTGACCAGGACTACATATTGTTGTTAGAAAGCCAACAGTCAACATGGCCTATTGCCATAACCTCATGACCTTTCAACACAGCTAAATGGAGTGGCTTCTAACCCCCCTTACTGATTTACCGGAATAGACATATTAAAAAAACAGGATGGAGTCCAATGGCAAGTATATACTAACGCAGAATGGTAAAAACAGTCCTTTATTAGAATAAAAACAATTATCTCCTGAATTGTATAACTGGAGACGAATGCGCTTATTATTTTACGTTAGTGAATACTGATAATTGTTTTTATTCTATTAAAGGACTATTTTTACCATTCTGTGTTGGTATACACTTGCCAGTGGACTTCATTCCGTTTTTTGGATTTATTTGTTGGTTTCTTTTCTATCACAGACTAGACATATTGTTGCACTGGATGGTAATCACACCATGAGGAAGAAGGTCCCATACAGCCTGTAAGGATGACCACCCATAACAACAGTAAAATAACGTGTTGACGGGCCTGCTCTTCTGGCCAAGTCTCTTGGACAATCTGCCACAAACAATGCTCCTCACCCCAGGGCAGAAACACCCATGATGACTGTCACACTGAGGGCAGGGGCAAAGTAACTGCAGTGAGACAGATAGCTCAGAAGAAACCACCACACCACATGCTGATGGCATTCCCACAAAATTGGTATCAGATGTGACACAGGATCAACATTAGGAAACCATTTAATCCCAGATATCCACTGATGAACTCTCATGTAACATTTGGGAAATAAAGGAAAACCATTACAACCAAGAAATCTCAAGGCCTTGCTGCAAGAGGTGGTCATCACCATAGAAGTAATAACAAAGCTGAATGCTGGATTGATGCTTTCATAATCACCCTGGTAAAAGCTGGTAATGCAAGTCATTATATTCAGGTAGCAACCGATAAAGGTCTGTGCTTGCAATGACTCATTTTCTGATTCTGCAGTGTTTACCAATATCTCCAAAGAGCAGAACAGATGAAGCTGGTTGCCCCTTGGTTTCATCAAAGACCCCCTGGTCAAGGATGCTAGCAGCCAATTATCCAGAAAAGGCAAAACACTTCTCCTTTTTGGTCTGAGATGGCCTGTGACAGTTGCTACACATTTGATAAACATCCTGAGGGCTGAGAAGAGAGTAAATGTAAGGGCTCTGAACTGGTTAAGACTGGCCCTACCCTGAAGTGCAGTAAATCTTGGACACACTGGATATCTCTATGTGTAAGTAGGCATCCTGAAGGTCAACAGAAAAATCCAGACACCCGTCTCCAATAAGGGAAGTACAAAACGCATCATGTCCATCTGGAATATCAGCTTGTTTTACATATGGATTTAAGCTACTTGCAACTAGCATGGGCCCCAGCTCCTTGGTCCTTCTTTGGAACTAAAAAGAATCTTGAATGCATGATGGAACCTCTCTGGTCTAGTGGGATATCATGGGCAACTCATTTTGTCATTAGATTTTTTATCTCGAGTCTGTCCACTGCCTTCTGATGAGGTGAGATATATGGAATGGTCCTGGAAGCAGACCTTGGAGGTGATAAAAATGGGATACGGTAGCTTCTGGATATTATGTCCTTGATCCAATAATCCCACCTAATGACCTGTCATATGGGAAGGTAGAGGGATATTTGAGCCACTGACTGACTTTAGAATGGGTTAGTCAGCAAGTCCTCAGAGACTCTGCAGCTGCCCCATGGGGTAGAACTATGAGATTCTGGTTTTGTGGATCATCTAAGCATCCAGAATTGCACTCATTCTGGCAGCCTCCATAACTGCATTTGTTTCCATCAGAGTGCTGCTCAAATGACAGCAGGTGACCTTTCTTGAAGAAGTTATGCAGACTCTTCTGGTTGTGAGACAAAAGATCTCAGAAAGTGGAAACTTTGTTCCAATATTAACAACCATCTTTGCTTCCTGCTCCTGCTTCTGAAGCTATTCGTTCATCTGGGGCCCAAACGATGTGGCACTATAAGGGGCATTAGTGAAAAATGCCTTCATGTCTGCAAAGCTTCAGCAACTTATCCAGGCAGACCATCATACAGTAATGGCTGTGCCAGTCACCTACTGCATGTTGTAGCACCATCAAACAGCAATGACCATGCCAGTCAGTCACCTACTGCATGTTGTAGCACCATCAAACAGCAATGACCGTGCCAGTCAGTCACCTACTGCATGTTGTAGCACCATCAAACAGCAATGGCTGTGCCAGTCAGTCACCTACTGCATGTTGTAACAGTCAGACGGAGACGCTAACATTCACAGGGGTTGCCACTGGAGATCACATCTTGTGCTGCAGAGTCCAATCTGGCAACATTTTCAATGTCTCAAAGGTTCTCTATACCACATCACTGAGAAAGCAAGTTTCATACATCAGACAATAACAAGCTTGTAAACAGAAGATAACTAACACGTTCATGTGCTTATTATTACTGCAAGACAGTCCTTATAAGGGAAGTGGAGCTCTGCACTCTCTTCTGATTGCATCAGTCATGGCAATGGAGTTGTCCAGGGAAGCTCTAGTCCAATACTCAGTGCTTCTCTGGAGACCAGAAGATCATGTCTGGTCTCCTAGGGATAGGTGCTACCACATCTGGTTCTTGCCAAACCCTCTGTGCAAAGAATGACATCATGCTATCAACAGAAGGAATGACCCAAGAAATAAGTGGGGCAAAGTGCAAACCTTCATGCAATATCTGTTCTTTGGGGGGTCATGACCACCTCTTCTCCATTAACTCTACAATCTCCCCAAATTTGGGGTAATCAGAGAAGACAGTGGGAAAGCCTCATCTTCAAGACTGCTACCCACTGAAGGGACTAAGCAGAGGAGATAGGGTGCTTCCTTCTGTATGTGCTCTTTCTATAGGAACTCAGAAGGTCTTTTCCAAGTGTAAGGAAAAGGAATCAGAAAAAGTTGCCTTCCTTCTATCCGTGTGGTGACTACCCTCCCCTCTGCACCTCTGGGTAAAAGAAAATGGGGCCACAGCATGTCTCTGAACTCTTGGTTAATACAAAAGGTCTCAGCACAGAAGAAACCTGACGTAGGCACAGATCCAGAACAGAGGAGTCATGTCTTATAGTGGAAGTTGATGTTGGCACTGACGATGACGTTACTACTGAAAACTCAAACAACAAAGTTGTTGACACTGACAACAGCCCAGAATAGAAAAAAAAATACTAACTCTTTCTCTATGATGCTGGTCTTCAACTACTATAACATTTAGCTGAGAAACTTCTACTGTGAAGACTGAATAGCAAAAATACTTTTCTCAACAGTAGCTTCTGGAAGAAGAACCCGCACTGTGACAGCTTTAGTAGTGGGATTGCAGCATTTCTGTGTCGCCTACAGGATTGGGACAATCAATGTTTCTTTCTCTTAGACATATCAATTACTTAAAGTTTTTTGCCAAAATGTTAATTTAACAGGCTGACAATTAAAATCAATTTCACAAGCATGTAGTCACAGTAGTGTACTGTAATTAATCCTGGCCCCCAGAGTGACATACTCGCCTCTTACTGACAGGTTAATATTCATGCCGAAAATGTAGCGGGAGTGCCTTACATTCTTCCATGTTCGGAAGCCTTTTTAAACTGGAATTTTCCCCAAAAAATGGCTACAAATGAACTTTTATTTTTATAAAAAATAGTGTTCACATGAACAAGAATGCATGCGAACATTTTTATGTTGAAACAAAAGTCAATTTTGCAATGTTAAACACAATCTTTAAACCTCACTCCTCCTCCTCCTGAACATTACTCTGCATGTATTGTTCCTACAATTTCCACTTACTTCAATGCAAATTTACTCCTTCCACATTCTAAAGATCCCTCTTACAGTTTCTTTACGTCTTTTATAATATTCAATAATCCAAATACAGCTGGTTTACACTTTGATTTTTTCTAGTAATTGTTTTTTGGTAGCCAACAGAATTAAACTTAATAATGTCTGACTATATCAGAGCAATTCAGATTATGTGTCCCAGCTCAAAAATACCATATCCCTAGTTACAGCCATTTGCTAACCCAATATTTTTTACACAGTAGGAAATTTTTAAAATTGGCCAACTCATTACACTCCTGAAAAGTACAGTTTTGTACCTACCATAAATGTAGATGTTCGAAGATCCACATTGCTGCAGTCCTTACACTTGGGTAGTCCGCTGTCCTCGGTCGGCCCGAATATCAAAGTATTAGGCTGACGTCGGTCAAGGCGCTTAAGACTGACATCAGGACGTCAGGGTACAAATGCGCATGACCAACGTCATATCCTCAGTCTTTTCTTGCCCCAGATGTCAGAAGACCCTAAAAAGAAAGGTCAAAACCAAAAGACAGCAAAAAACCAACCAACCACCCTTGCACTAATTAGATGTACAATATATACAATATACACAGTATTTACAACCCAACCCACACAACCGCCTCTAACTACAGAGGGGAAGGAGGGAGGGTAAATTGGACTGCAGCAATGTGGATCTTCGAACATCTACATTTATGGTAGGTACAAAACTGTACTATGTTCTTCATCTCACATTGCTGCAGTCCTTACACTTGGGTAGAATCCCAAAGCAGAGGTAAGGGAGGATGGCAAAACTATAAAGCAGCAGGAGCTGCCAAAATGCCCTGTAAAATTGCAGTGGCAAAACCAGCCCTAGATTTAGAGTAAAGTGGAAGGTGATAATGCTTAGAGAAAGTATGCACTGAACTCCAAGTAGCTGCCTCCAAAATATCTTTAGTTGCCACCCCCCTTAAAAAAGCTGTAGAAGTGGCAGTAGCCCTAGTGGAATGAGGCCTAATCCCAGCTGGAATCTCCTTACCATGATGGGAATAACAGAAAGCAATGCAAAACCCAATCCACTTAGAAATAGTTTGTTTTGACACAGGCTTGCCCTGAGAACTCAAAGCAAATGAAACAAATAACTGCTGAGACTGCCTGCACCCTTTAGTCCTGCTCAAATAATATCGCAACTGCCTGTGTACATCTAAAGTGTGCAAAATCTTTTCCCCTTTATTTTGGGGATTTGCATAAAAAGTAGGCAAATGAATAGTTTGGTTTAAAGCCACACTAGAAACCACTTTAGGCATAAAGGAAGGATTAGTACGCAAAGATACCCTATCCTTATGGAAAATTAAGAAAGGCTCAACCGCCATAAGGGCCTGTAATTCAGAAACCCTTCTTGCAGAGGTAATGGCCAACAAAAAAGCAGTCTTCCATGATAAATATTTCAACTCGGCAGTAGCTGCAGGCTCAAAAGGTTGTAGAGTGAGTTTCTCCAACACAAAATTGAGATCCCAAGCAGGAGTAGGAGCTCTACGTGGGGGTCTTATATTCTTTGCCCCTCTAAGGAACTGCTTGAACAAAGGATGAGAAAACAATGGTGGGTCACAGTCATAGTGAGCAGAAATTGCTGCAGCATGAACCTTAATAGAAGAGAAGGACAAACCTTTGTCCAGTAACTCAGTAAGATATTGAAGAGCCACACTTAAATTAGGCTCAGAAACATCAAATTCCTTTGCTGTACTCCAAAATAAAAATCTCTTCCATTTATCTGCGTACACTTTCCTTGTACTAGGCCTTCTGGCCTCCAAAATAACATTCAAAACTTGCTGTGGAAGCTGAGACCCTCCAGGGTTCAAAACAGAATATGCCAGGCTGTTAGGTGAAGAGAGTGAAGTTTGACATTGAGCAAATGACTGTTCTCCTGAGACAGCAGGTGTGGAATCGAAGGCAAAGGCCATGGAGGCTCCCATACCAGACTTCTTAGTAATGGGTACCAGTGCTGTCGAGGCCAATCTGGAGCTATTAAAATCATCTTTGGCTTGTCCTGTCTGACCTTTAGGAGTACCTTTGGGAGGAGAGGCAGAGGTGGAAAGGCATACACATGAAGATTGCTCCAATTGAAAGAAAGAGCATCCACTTTCCAGGCTGTGGGATGAAACCTTTTTGTGCAAAACTTTGGCAGCTGGTAGTTTAGTGGAGAAGCGAACAGATCTATGTCTGGAGTTCCCATGACACTGTCAATTTCTGAAATACATGAGGATCCAATTTCCACTGTGGGGATCCATAATTCGTCTGCTCAACACATCTGCTAAGGAGTTCTGTGCTCCGGCAGAAACCTTGCCTGAAGATTTAGCTGTAAACTGAGAGCAGTCTCCCACAAAATCATTGCTTGCCTGCATAGAGGATAAGAATGTGTACCCCTTGCTTGTTGATGTACCACATGACAGTTGTGTTGTCTGTTAGAATCAACACCTGCCCTGGAAGAAGTAAATCCTTGAAAGCTATTAATGCAAATTGGACTGCTAACATCTCCTTCAAGTTGATATGTAGATGTTGTAGTCTGGCAGGCCACGTGTCTTGTATCCACTTTCCATTTAGATGAGCTCCCCAAGCTTTGTCTGAGGCATCTGTCGTTAGAATCTGACTCGCCTCTGGCCGGGTCACAGAGAGTCCCTTGTTTAGGTGACATTCCTGAGCCCACCACAAAAATTCCTTTTGAATGCAAGGTATTATCTGAATGACAGTGTCCATATCCTGGCAGTGCTGTGTCCATACATTTTGAGATACCATTGTAGCTTCCTCATATGCAGTTTGGCATTGGGAAGCACCAGAATACAAGATGCCATGAACCCCAAGGCTTGAAGGACTGTCCTTGCAGTCAGCCTGGACTGATGAGACAATTGATGGAAGTAAAGGGAAAGATTCTTTTGTTTGTCCGGGGTCAAAAGGCCATCTGGGATGCTGTATTCAGTCTCACACCCAGAAAGCACATGTCCTGAGAGGGTACTAGACTGGACTTTATTTCGTTCACAGAATACCCCAGGCATCTTAGCACTGCTATCACATATTGCAAATGATGAAGAAGTTCGTCCCTTCCTTGAGCCAGAATCAGGCAATCGTCCAAATAAGGATAGATCTGTATTCCTTTTAGCCTGAAGAAAGCTATCACTGGAGCCAGAACTTTCGTGAACACTCTGGGCGCAGTAGATAAGCCAAAGGGCAATGCAGAGAACTGATAATGAGAAGTCCCAGCCCGAAAACGCAGATACTTCCTGCAACTTAGCCTGATAGGAACATGAAGGTAAGCCTCCTTGAGATCCAGAGTCACCATCCAGTGATCTTTGCCCAGCAGAGGTAAAAGCTGTTGTAACGTCAACATTTTGAACTTGGGAATGTCCAGATAAGTGTTGAGGATAGATAAATCCAAAATTGGTCTCCACGTGTTCCCCTTCTTTGGTACTAGGAACATGCGAGAATAAAATCCTAGGCCCACTTCTGGCAGAGGGACCGGCTGTATGGCTCCTATTTGAAGCAGCAGAGAAATTTGTTTGTGAGCCTCTATTCTTTGCTGAGGAGGAACGTCTGGCATGCCTTTGAAAGGAGGCAAGGTATGGAAATAAAACCTGTAACCTTGGTGTATGATATCCAATACCCATCTGTCTTGGGTAATTAAACTCCAATTTTCCTTGAAGAGTGCCAACCTTCCTCCCAAAGGTGCTGCCTGACCTGCCTCCTGAGAGGCCACATCCTGCAATAACAAAGTCTCCCCCTGGGACTCCAGAGAAACCTCCGGCGGAACCACCGGTTCCACTGACACCTCTAAAGAACCGGCGTCCGGTACGGACGACTCTTCTTGCCTGGGTTTAGCTGCTTTGTCTTTGCGCTTCTTCGAAGAAGCGGGCGTCGGAGCATCCGACGGCATATTATAATTGCACCGCTTCCCGAAGACCAACTTGGCACAATCTAACCTTCGCTTAATAGTGCGCTTATTGAACCTAGCACAAAAGCGACACCCAACAACGTCGTGCTCAGGCCCCAAACAAGGAATACACAAAGTATGATAATCTCTATGCGGTATCTGTTTCCCACAAGAAATACAGTTATTCACTTTTTCTGACATCCGGTAAACCACTGAGGCAAGAAAAAACTAAAATATTCCCCAACGGGGTACTTAGCCAACTTTGACTCGGTCTGAAACTCCGAATTCGAAAAATTTCAGAACGCTGAACGGCACTTGCAACGCTGCTTCTGCATCGGACCATGCGGCAAAAAAGACTGAGGATATGACGTCGGTCATGCACATTTGTACCCTGACGTCCTGATGTCAGTCTTAAGCGCCTTGACCGACGTCAGCCTAATACTTTGATATTCGGGCCGACCGAGGACAGCGGACTACCCAAGTGTAAGGACTGCAGCAATGTGAGATGAAGAACATCACATATTCCTAGTTACTTTTTCCTTCCTCATCAGAACTCCAACAGTTGCTATCTACCTGATGAAAAATTCTATGGAGTCTTCTTGGGTTATAAAAATACCTTCACAAACACTTCCAAAGATCCTAAACCTTCAGGGACTTTGTTGCGTACATGAGAGCCCCACATACGTCCGTGCATCGTTCACTTGTAAACTGTTTTTCCAGTCTCTATTCCCAATCTTTTATAACCTCCTCTGATTGGTTCCTATAGTTATCATGTAGTTTCATATGCCCTACTAATTAACCATGTTTAACACCAGCTTATGTTCTAGATTCAAAGAAAAACTCTACCAGAGCAGGTCTTTCACTTAGGATTCCCCTACGCCTTTCTTTTTGCCAATGCTCTAGCAATCTCTAATATGGAAGGAACTCTAGTCTACAGTCCAAATATCTTTTTGGCCTCATCCCACCTTTTCCCATTCTAGTTATTTTCTCCCAATGCCTTGGTTCCTTTCCATGTTTCTCCAGTAAATTCCAACCCCCTCTTGCTTATTTTCTGTACCCCTACTTGCAGTCATCTCTATTGGCAAAATCTCCTTTCTCCATTCAGAATCATGAATTGTTAAGAATGTGAATCAGACCTATAGCAGGAGGGAGTCAAATTAACAGCTTAATCAAACAAGAAATAAATCAAATATACACAGGAAATTATACAAATAACACATACATTTAAGTATTTCAGCACTTAAAACTGCCCATATATCATATAGGCAATCCTGATGCACTGTAACATTTTGGATAAGTGCATAACTGATCAGTAACTACGTTACAAAGCGTTTGACATATAGACAATCCTGATACGCTGTAACATATCAGATAAGTACATACCTGAAAAGACACTACAGTCCAAAGCATTTGTTTGCAGTTAAGTGTCAGTAATTTTTGAATACAAGCAACGGTTAGGTTTAATTTACCCTTGAACTATAAATCTGTATTGATAAAGTAGCCGTTCACTTCTCAAAATCTAACTTATACAACTGCGCTTGTATTCACAAAATGTCATCAATATATCTTCCTGATATTCTCATTAATTATGTACAAGTAACCATTGCTATACATCCCCACACCAACATATAAAAAACTTATACCATGTAAATGATCGCTTTAAAAATGTATGCTTTTATTGGTGCATGCAAAAATAAAAATAGTCATAACAACTGAAAAATTGACTTACATGATACTGTTATTTGGCACACAGGAATCATCGTTGAAGAAAGGTGAGAAAACAGATAACAGTTTATTAGGTTAGGAGCTGGGTTAGTGAAGCATCTTTGATTAAAGCTGCTACACCAGGTAAAACGGGCAACAGCACACAGACAAAAAAAGATACAGGTTAGTATTAAAAAGGAAGACAAAGATTCAAGTCTTAAATATCATTAGAAAGTTATCACCTTTAATGCCACATACAAGTTCAGCATGCAATAAAGTGTAAAGGAATGAAAACAGTAACGCTGTGATTTTAATACTAAGAGTGAGTGTTAAAATCCCTTTGTTATGCATGCATCTCCAGCTGTGTAATCGTCATGGTATTAGTCTCCAACCCCTTGACATCATTCGTCATGCAGGCAAAGTGCTATATTAAAGATCAATGCTGCCTGGTGCTAAAGGTTCTGGGCACAATAAAGAACGAACACACGTAAAAAAGTATAAAAATACTATGACAACTGCAGTAAGTGAATATGTATATTAATCTGGAAAATACTAATATCAAAACCAATTTAATATATTTAAAAATACTATGACAACTGCAGTAAGTGAATATGTATATTAATCTGGAAAATACTGATATCAAAACCAATTTAATATATTTACTGTTTTTGATCCTTTGATATAAAACAAACTGTTACAACTATTAATGCTATATTTCTCATTAAGTTTGAAACAACAGCAGTGTCATACCTTTACTGAAATCTACATGCTTATAGTTATCAACCACAGACTACAAATGTACAGTATCCATTACTAGGTTCTGTGACTATCTGCAAGAATTAGGTCAATGTTGTGCTTTTTATGTATGCGTACATATACATATGTGCGCACACGAGTGTGTGGTTATGGTTAAAAAATGACTGAAATGTTTCTGCGGTACTGAAAGCACAAAAAGAAAAATCTAGCAAAACTAGACTTTCCACTGTGTGATACCTTAAACCACTTCAATCAGAGGCAACATGGGATATATGCAAATAACCCTTTAAGTATATCAGGTGTTTCAACTAAATGACAGCTCTAAAGTCCATGACTTTTACTTTTAAGTCTTTTTATGTACAATTTCAGGCCAAAAAAGCCAAACTCTCTAGCTGTGGTTGTACCCAACTGATATCCATAAACATTAGGGTGTCTACAAAATATCCCAACTAACAAATTAAAACAATGAGTGAAAAGGTCACACATGAAAAACAATTGGTTAAAAAACAGAAAAAGAAAAATCTAGCAAAGCTAGACTTTCCACACTGTTATACCTTAAACCACTTGAATCAGAGGTTACATGGGATATATGCAAATTACCCTTTAAGGATATCAGCTGTTTCAGCTAAATAACAATTCTGAATGTCCATGACTTTTTCTTTTACTTTTAAGTCTTTTTATGGACAATTTCAGACCAATAAAGACAAACCCTCTAGCTGTGCCATACCCAAATGATATCCATGGTTTAAAGCAGCAGAAAGCACCCCTGTGCTACCAGGCTACAACTCATTCTACACCTTTTGAGCCCAGAACATGGACCGAATCTCCAAAGGCAGTGGTGTCTCCATATTCATAAAGGACATGCGCACCTGTAGACTAGTAGACCAGCATAACGCATAGGAGATACTTCAGGTACAAATAACATTGGGCAAGATGACGATACATTGGCTCAACGCTTCCTGGAATTCATCAATTCCAATGCCCTGGGCCAGCTCATTCCTACCCCCACTAGACGAAGCAATATCCTTGACCTGGTTATTACTAACATGGGCAGCCACTGCTCTACACCAATAGTCAATTCCTCCATAGTTAGATCCGACCACAAACTAATCACCTTAAAAATCCACACTTCATCCACACACCCCTGCAAAGGTAACCACCATGAAATACTTCTCCAAAGCTGAGTTTGGGCTCCTAAAAACAGAGGTAGCTAACTTCAAGGCACTCATGTCAATGGAAAATAGATGCATGACTGCCAAATCATACACCAATGCACTGTACGAACACATACATAAATGCATGGAACTTGCCATACCCAACAGAAAGTACAGTTGTGAACACTTACCACAAATGTAGATGTTCGAGTGTATTCACTGTTGCAGTCATCACATCTGGGTTATCTGCCTGTAGGTAGCCCTCAGCCGGCCTGAATACCAGAGTCTTCAGATTTCTGCATCGGATGCTGTCTCTTCTTCCATGACGTCAGGTCATCAGGGTATAAGAAATGCAGCTAACGCTATTACATCAGTTTTTCTTGCCCCAGATGTCAGGTGTCCCCACAATGGGAAACAATTATATGTTATGGTACACCCCCATCAAAAAGCAAATACACCAGAAAAAAATAAATATACCAAACAAGAAGGAAAGGTAGAGCCAAGAAAAGTCAGGGGACTGGAGGGAGGGTAACCAGGACTGCAACAGTGAATACACTCGAGCATCTACAGTTATGGTGAAGTGTACACAACTGTACTATGTTCTTCGTGTTTCACTGTTGCAGTCACCACATTTGGGTAGATTCCCAAAGCTAAGGAAGGGAGGAGGAAGTTAGAGAGCATTAGGGCCAGCTATTAAACCCTGCAAGACTGCAGTGGCAAAACCAGCTCTAGATTTAGAAAAAAATAGGCATGTGGTAATGCTTGGTGAAGGTGTGTACATAGCTCCAGGTAGCAGCTTCTAGGATGTCCCTGGTAGGGACTCCTCTGAGAAAGGCCGCAGAGGTAGATGCAGCCCTGGTGGAATGTGATCTTATCCCATGTGAGGTAGGTTTTCCATGGTGCTTGTAGCAGAAATTATTGCAATGGGCTATCCACTTGGAAATGGTTTTCTTTGAAATGGCCTTCTCCTCTGCCCCTGCAGCAAAGCCAACTAGCAGCTGTTCAAATTTTCTGAGAGGCTTAGTCCTGTCCAAATAAAATCTAAGTTGTCTGTGCACATCCAGAGAGTGCAGTATTCGTTCCCCTTTGTTTTGTGGATTAGGGAAAAAAGTAGGCAAATAAATGGACTGATTTAGGGCCACACTAGACACCACCTTGGGCATAAAGGAAGTATTCTTCCTGAGGGAAACCCTGTTTGCATGGAAGATAATGAAGGGTTCCACTGCCATGAGGGCCTGGAATTCAGACACTCTTCTTGCTGAAGTGATGGCTAGAAGGAAGGCTGTTTTCCAAGAAAGGAATTTCAACTCTGCTGTTGCAGCTGGCTCAAAGGGAGGGAGAGTGAACTTTTCCAATACAAAGTTAAGGTCCCAGGCTGGGGTGGGAGCTCTCCTGGGGGGGGGGTCTTAAATTTTTGGCCCTCTAAGGAATTGTTTTAGCAGGGGTAAGACAAAAGGGGTGGCTCAGAATTATAATGGGCTGAAATGGCAGAGGCATGAATTTTAGTTGACGAGAAGGACAGGCCCTTGTGGAGCATTTCTGTTAAATACTGAAGAATATGAGGTAAGCTGGGCACTGTTGTGTCCAGCCCCTGAGCATGGCTCCAGGAACAGTATCTTTTCCACTTTTCAGCATAGGATTTTCTAGTATTAGGCCTCCGTGCCTCCAGAACGACATCCAGCACCTGCTTACTGAGGGATGCTAGAGGAGAGCTCAAGGAATTAGCCAGGCTGCAAAGTTCAGGGTTTGAAGCTGAGGGTGCAGAATCTGGCCCGCCTGCTGGGATAGCAGGGAAGGGGACTGAGGCAGGTGCCATGGTTGGAGCAGTGTCATACTGCAGAACAAGGGGTACCAGTGTTGGCATGGCCAGTCTGGTGCAATCAGTTTTGCCCTTGGCTTGTTCTGTTTGATCTTTAGTAGAACCTTCGAGAGGAGAGGCAGAGGGGGAAAGGCATAAACCGAGAGGCTTTCCCAGGTAAAAGGACAGGGCATCCACTTTCCAAGCTTAACTGTGGGGAGTTCTTGTGGAGAATTTGTTCAATTGGTAGTTCTGAGGGGACGCAAACAGGTCTACCTCTGGAGTCCCCCATTTGTTCCTCAAGAGGTTGAATATTTTTGGTTCTAGTTTCCATTCTTGTGGGTCCATGCGATTTCTGCTTAAGTCATCTGCCAGTGAATTTAGTTTGCCTGGCAGGAACTGAGCTTGTAGGTGTAATTGGTAGCTCAAAGCTGTGTTCCACAGAGCCATGGCTAGTCTGCAGAGAGGGTATGAGTGGGTTCCCCCCTGCTTGTTTATGTATCACATAACTGTGGTGTTGTCTGTCTTTACCAGTAGTTGTCCTGGAAGAATACAGTCTTTGAAGGCTGTCAGAGCATTCTGTACAACTAAAATTTTTTTTTGATTGATATGCAGGTGCATCTATCTCGGGTTCCATTTGCCCTGAATGCACTGCCCTGCCATGTGAGCCCCCCATGCATAGTCTGATGAGTCTGTTGTTAAGGTTTGAGCGGCAGGGGGTAGAGTGCAAGGGAGCCCCTTGTTGTGGTAGCAGGCCTCTGCCCACCAAAGGAACTCTGCCTTGACACAAGGAATGATAGAAATCATTGTTTCCAGGTCCTCAGAATGTTGACACCACAGGCTTTTTAGATACCATTGGAGTTTCCTCATATGCAGTCTTGCATATGGAATTAGTAGAAAGCAAGAGGCCATGAACCCCAGGGCTTGCAGTATTTTCCCTGCAGATAGCTGGGGTTTTGTGGCCAGTAGTTTGAAGTAGGTTGTCAAACAAACTTGTTTCTCTCGAGTGTGGAATGCCATCTGGGAAGTTGTGTTCAAGCTTGCTCCCAGGAATACAATCTGTTGGCTGGGTACTAGGTGAGATTTCTTTTCGTTGATGGTGTACCCCAGTGAGGTTAGAAGTTTCTTTAAGAATGCCAGGTGTTGTAATAGCAAGTCCTGGCTTTCTGCCTGAATCAGACAATCGTTCAAGTATGGGTAAATTTGAATATTTTTCGGCCTGCAAAATGCAATGGCTGGAGCCACTTTGTGAATACCCTGGGTGCAGTAGATAAGCCAAAGGGAAATGCAGAGAACTGATAGTGCATGGAGCCTGCCCTGAAGCATAGGTATTTCCTGCAAGATTCCCTTATTGGGATGTGCAGGTAAGCTTCCTTTAAGTCTAAGGTCGCCAGCCAGGCATCCTTGGCTAGCATAGGCAGAAGCTGTTGAAGAGTTAACATTTTGAATTTTGGAACCACCAAAAAGGTGTTGAGAATAGAGAGATCCAGGATTGGACACCAGGAGTTGTCTTTTCTGTGTACCAAGAAAATTCTTGAATAAAAACCTTGTCCCCTTTGTTCTGCTGGAACAGGCTGAATAGCCCTGATACTGAGAAGAGAGAGAACCTGCTGTTGGGTCTCCACCCATTGATTTGGGGGTAGGTCTGACCAACCATTTCGGGTTGGTAGTGTGTGGAAGTGGAATCTGTATCCTTGGGAAACTATGTTCAAAACCCATTTGTCCTGGGTAATAAGTTCCCAGTTTTTTGCATGCAGAGTGAGTTTTCCTCCTAAGGGAGCAGGTAGTTGAGCAAGGCTTGGAAGAGTTAAGGATAAGTCATTGTGACATTTTACCGTAGGGGGGTGGCTTACTACTCCTTGCTTTGGAAGTGGGAGCTCCCCCACTGCTTAGGTCTGTACATAACCTGAGACTGCAGCCTAAGTGGTCTGCTGTTTCTGGGTTTGGAAGGGACTGGAAAAGACCAGCTCTTTGAAGGCCAATGCCTACTGAATCTGGGAGGCTGTACTTGTAGGAAATCTTTAACAGTTTGCATAGATTTAGCATTTTCCTCCATCCTTTTGAGGACTTCTGCTTTGTTGCCAAAAAGGCTGTCTTGGTTTAAGGGAGCATCCAGTAATTTAGCTATAACATGATCTGGCAAGTTTTGTTCCTTAAGCCAAGTGTGCCTTCTAAGTACAGACCCAGTGACAGCAGCCCTGCAAGATGCTTCTAAAGCATCAAAACAACATTGTAAAGTATGTTTACCAACTTGTTCTGCCAAATGCATTAAATCTTGTAATTCTTTGTGTTCAGCACAATCAGGAATCAACATCATTTTCTGTTTAAATAGCCCCATAACATGCTGCTGGTACTTTAACATACGAAACTGGCAATTTAAAGCTCTAATGGCCAAAGTAGCAGAAGTGTATACCTTCTTATCCCATCTGTCTAAGGCTCTAAAATCTCTATCAGAAGGGGTAGGATTTTTGGCAGCAGTAGCCTTAATGCCTTTAGGTCCTTGGGAAATGGTCTCTGGATCCGCAGAAGGTTTCTTGAAGAGGAACCTGTGAGAGTCAGGTACTCTGTAGTACCTGTCAGGTTTTCTGGGAGATGGAGGTAAAGTGTCTGGGTAAGGCTAGATTCCAAGAAAGCATCATCTACAATGTCCAGAACAGGGGGGATAGCTAAAGGTCTGTGTTGAGGCAGGAGCAGAAACTCCCTAAGTCTCTTTTTGGGCTCAGAGTAGTCCTGGCTTTCCCAGCAGAAATGCTCCCTAAGAGTATGCAAGGTTTCACAGAAAGAAAGATCTTCTGGAGGGGAGGCAGAGGGAATGGAATCCTCTGCATCAGAATTGTCATAAGTAGATAAGGGCAAATCCTGGTAATCAGAAGGAGTGGAAATATCAGATTCCTGATCAGAAGAATCAGAAAGAAATTCAGTTCTAGGTCTCTCAGAGGGGGAAGGATGGCTTCCTCTAATTAAGGAAATAACGTCTTCAGCCATTCTAAGCATTTGTTTTTGAGGCCTATGGGCCTGAGCATGCGTTTTTGTCTTCAGTTTTCTAGGCATTATACGAGTTTTAGGCCTGACAGATTCAGAACTTCTGGATGGAAACGAAGGTGTCGGTTTAATATGAATGTCTGTAGGCCTGAATACACCCTCAGAAGCCGGTGCCTGCAAAGCGGCTCTGGACCCATCCAAGGTAGAGACATCCGTAGGTTCCATAGTCGAAGAAGCATCTCGCAGCATACCAAACTTCGAATGGGTCTCAGTAGAGGCCTGCAAATCTGAAGGAGTGGGTATCAGAGGCTGCGAATGCACCTCACTGAGTACCGTCGGACTGGCGAATAGCTTAACAGAAGTGTCGTCGGCAGTTCTGGACCTATGCGGTCTGTATCTGTCTTTATGAAAGTAATTAGCTGCAAAAATAGCCCGACGACGAATAGTTCGGGGGTTGAGCAAGGCACAAAACCGACAGCACGGGACGTCGTGGTCTGGGCCTAAACAGGGCATGCAGTAAGAATGAAAATCTCTATTAGGTATTTGCTTTCCACAGGTAAGACAATTGTTAACTTTTACTGACATCGGATGGAACAAGAAAAAGGATCCCCAATGGGGTACTTATCTTTTCTGAAGACTTCGGGTCTGAAACTCGAAAGCGAAAATTTCAGGAGTCGGGCGACCGGCACTTGCGAACTGCTTCTGCTTCGGGCACCGCAAGGCAAGAAAGACTGATGTAATGGTGTCGGCTGCATGTTTTATACCCCTGACGACCTGACATCATGTAAGAAGAGACAGCATCTGACGCAGAAATCTGAAGACTCTGGTATTCAGGCTGGCTGAGGGCTACCTGCAGGCAGATAACCTAAATGTGATGACTGCAACAGTGAAACACGAAGAACATCCAAGACGCTCTCCTCCAAAAAAAAAATCCAATCTGGTGGTTCCCCTGCCATTAATAAACTATACAACTGAAGGAAGAAGCTGTTGCAGAAAAAGGTGAAGTCCCAAGACTGGAAAAAACTCCCTTAGTAGCCTCAACAAAAAGTTGAGATCCCTCATCAAAACCTCTAAAGCCAGCTATGAAGGCAGAATAGCGGCAGACACTAAAAACAACCACAAAGCCTTCTATAGTTATATCAAGAATCTCCACGGCAATACACAGGTTTGCTCTGAGTTACTGCACAATGGTACCTCCTATACTGAGCCAACATACTGGCTGACAGATTCAGTGCCTACTTTACCCCTCTCTCCCCCCTAATGGGTCAATCACAATACCGGAGGAATGCCAGGCACCCAGCATTACTGCAGCACAGGTCCATAGCCAAGAATACAGCTTCCATGGGACCCGACAATATCCCTGGATGTATTCTACATCAACTACAAAGTGAAATGTCACCACATCTGTGTGCCCTGCTCAGTCACAGCCTCACCTCAGGATTTGTCCCTACCGAATGGCGCACTGCTACAATCATCCCTCTCCATAAAGGGGGAGTGACTGCAGACCTTGGGAATTATCACCCCATTAGCCTGATGAGCCTGAAATGTAAGGCAATCGAGCACATCATCATGGGCCTAATTAACAAGAATATAGGGAATCTCCAAAAGGACAGTTGTGTACACTTACCATAAATGTAGATGTTCGAGTGTATTCACTGTTGCAGTCATCACACTTGGGTTATCCTGCCAGGGGTAGCCCTCAGTCGGCCTGAATACCAGAGACTTAGTATTTTTGCGTCGGTTGCAGTCACTTCAGGACTGACGTCAGGGGTATAAAAACAGGCAGCCGATGCCATTACATCAGTTTTTCTTGCCCCAAATGACAGGAACCCCCAAATAGGGAGTTAAGTTATGGTGGAAAAAAACACCACCAGTAAAACTTAAATACCAACAGCCCTGTAAGAAGCGAGTAAGAGAAATAGAGAGAGAGAGAGAGAGCGAGAGAAGCGGGCTGGAGGGTGGGAAACCAGGACTGCAACAGTGAATACACTTGAACATCTACATTTATGGTAAGTGTACACAACTGTACTATGTTCTGCATCTTTCAGTGTTGCAGTCATCACACTTGGGTTGATTCCCAAAGCTGAATAATGGGTGGAGGCAGTCATGAAGAGTTGGGGCTGGCTAGTATGCCCTGCAGGACTGCTGTTGCAAAACCCGCTCTGGATTTGGAAAAGATAGGCAGGTGGTAATGCTTGGTGAAGTTGTGAACAGAGCTCCGGGTAGTGGCTTCCAAAATGTCCCTGGTAGGGACTCCTCTGAGAAAGGCTGTAGAGGTTGAAGTTGCCATAGTGGAATGCGTTCTGACCCCCTGAGAGGGTGGTTTCCCATAGTGTTTGTAACAGAAATGGATACAGTGTGCTATCCATTTGGAAATGGTTTGTTTTGATACGGTCTTACCCTCTGCTCCTGGTGCAAAGCTGACTAGTAACTGTTCAAATTTCCTGAAGGGCTTAGTCCTATTAAGGTAGAATCTGAGCTGTCTGTGCACATCTAAAGAGTGCAGGATCCTTTCCCCCTTATTTTGAGGATTAGGGAAAAAGGTGGGCAAATGGATAGATTGATTGACAGCCACAATGGACACCACTTTAGGCATAAAAGTAGAGTTAGCCCTGAGGGAGATCCTGTCAGCATGGAAAATAATGAAGGGTTCCACAGCCATAAGTGCTTGTAGCTCAGACACTCTTCTAGATGAAGTGATGGCCAGAAGCAAGGTTGTTTTCCAAGAGAGGAATTTTAACTCTACTGATGCTGCAGGCCGAAAGGGGGGAAGTGTGAGCTTCTCCAACACAAAATTAAGGTCCCAAGCAGGAGTGGGGGCTCTTCTTTGTGGCCTTAAGTTGTTAGCCCCTCTAAGGAACTGTTTGATGAGAGGGTGAGAGAAGAAATGTGGCTCAGTGCTGTAATCAGCAGAGATGGCAGAGGCATGGATCTTAATGAAAGAGGATAGGCCTCTGTGGAGTAGGTCTGCTAGGTAATCCAGGATGAGAGTTAAGGAGGACTGTGCTGTATCCGCTCCTTTAGGGTGAATCCAGGGACAATACCTTGTCCACTATCAGCATATGATTTCCTTCTACTGGGTCTTCTGGCTTCACGAATGACGTCCAGCACCTGCTTGCTTAGACTGGCCACTGGAGGAGAATTCAAGGAATAAGCCAGGCTGCAAGGTTCAGGGTTTGCAACTGTGGATGCAAAATCTGTCCCTCCTGCTGAGTGAGGAGAGTTGGGATCTGGGGTAGGTGCCATGGTGGCACCGGTGACAGACTGTGCAGTAATGGGTACCAGTGTTGGCATGGCCAGTCTGGGGCAATCAGGATTGCCCTTGGTCTTTCCTGCCTTATCTTGAGTAGTACTCTTGTATGAAGAGGCGGGGGGGGGATGCATAGATTGAGAGGTTTGCCCACTGGAAGGATAGGGCATCCAGTTTCCAGGCCTTGCTGTGAGGTATCCTGGTGCAGACTTTGCTGAGCTGGTGATTGTAGGGGGAGGCAAATAAGTCCACCTTCGGAGTACCCCATTTATGGGTTATAAGGCTGAAGGTGTTGTGGTCTAATTGCCACTCATGTGGGTCTAGGAGATTTCTGATTAAGTCGTTTGCAAGAGAGTTTTGTTTGCTTGGCAGTAATTGGGCTTGCAGGTGAATCTACACAGCCAAGGCCGTATTCCACAGGGTCATGGCTAGCCTGCAGGGTGGGTAAGAGTGGGTTCCCCCCTGCTTGTTGATGTACCACATCACTGTGGTGTTGTCGGTTTTTATTAGAAGGGGCCCTGGTGAGAGTAGGGATCTGAAAGCTGTTAGAGCATGCTCAACAGTTAGCATCTCTTTTTGGTTGATATGCAGATGAATTTGGTTTGGACTCCAGTGGCCCAGAATGTACCTGCCTCCAGATGTGCACCCCAGGCATAGTCTGATGCATCTGTAGTTGGGGTCTGAGCGGCGTGGGGTTGTGTAAAGGGATGTCCCTTGTGGTTGCATGCTGCTGCCCACCAAAGAAACTCTGTCCTGAGACAAGGTATGATAGTTTCCAGATCCTGTGAATGTTGGCACCAAAGACTTTTTAAGTCCCATTGAAGTTTACTCATATGCAGTCTGGCATACGTAATTAGTAGAATGCAGGATGCCATGAACCCTAGAGCCTGCAGGATTTTCCTTGCCGATAGCTGGGTTCTGGTGGCCATTTGAGGGAAGTAGCCTGTCAGATAAGCTTGTTTTTCTGGAGTAAGGAATGCCATCTATGTTGCTGTGTCCAAGCTTGCTCCCAGGAATACAATTTTTTGATTGGGGACTAGTTTTGATTTGTTTTCGTTGATAGTGTACCCCAGGGAGGTTAGAACGTCCTTTACAAATGTCAGGTGCTGCAACAGCTTTTCCTGACTGTCTGCCTGGATCAGGCAATCGTCCAAGTAAGGATATATTTGAATCTGTCTCTGTCTGCAATAGGTAATAGGCAATGGCTGGAGCCAGGCATTTTGTGAAGACTCTGGGAGCAGTGGATAAGCCAAAGGGAAGTGCAGAGAACTGATAATGCATAGATTCTGCCCTGAAACGTAGATATTTCCTGCAGGAGTCCCTGACAGGGATGTGCAGATAATCTTCCTTTAGGTCTAGGGTGGCTAACCAGGCATCTTTGGACAGCACAGGGAGAAGCTGCTGCAGGGTGAGCATTCTGAATTTTAGTTTTGTGTCTCTACCCACTGGTTTGGATGAAGGTCTGGGAACCCCTTTGGGGTTTGCAGCATGTGGAAATAAAATTTGTAACCTTGGTATACTATGATGAGGACCCATTGATCGTTGGCGATGGAGGTCCAGTTTTTTGCATGGTGGTCATGTTTTCCTCCTAGGGGGCACGAGCAATTGGGCAGAGGTGAGGAGTGGAGTTGAGAATTCATTGTGAATTCTTTCCATAAGGGGGTGGCTTAGCACTCCCTGTTTTAGAAGTAGAGGTACTCCATTGCTTAGATCTCTGCATACACTGAGACTGTAATCTGGGGGGGGGGGTCTGCTTCCCCTGGGTCTAGTCTGAGATGGCCTTGAGGGGGCTGGAAAGGACCAATATTTCGAGGGGCAATGCCTACTGAATCTTGGAGGCTGCACTTGCAAGAAATCTTTGGCTGTCTGCATAGACTTAGCCTTTTCTTCCATCTTTTTTAAAACCTCATCTGCTTTGGTGCCAAACAGACTGTCCTTGTTCAAAGGAGCGTCCAGTAAGTATGATTTCACATGGTCTGGCAATGTCTGCTCCTTAAGCCAAGCATGCCTTCTAAGTACAGAACCTGTGACTGCTGCCCTGTGAGATGCTTCTAGGGCATCAAACCCACATTGCAGGCTATGCTTGCTGACTTGGCTTGCAGAATGCATAAGCTCCTGTAATTCTTTATTTTCTACAGTCAGGAAAGGTAGATAATTTTTGCTTAATAAGTTCCATAGTATGTTGCTGGTATTTCAGCATGTGAAACTGACAATTCAATATTCTAATGGCGAGAGTTGCAGAGGTGTATACTTTTTTACCCCATCTGTCTAAAGCTCGGGAATCCCTTTCCGAAGGGGTGGGATTCTTAGCTGTAGTTGCTTTTATTCCTTTAGGTCCTTGGAAGATGACCTCTTGGTCAGCAGTAGGAATTTTGAAAAGAAATTTGTGAAAGTCAGGGACTCTATAGTACCTGTCTGGTTTCCTTGGAGCAGGGGGTAAATTATCGGGAGTTAGACTGAATTCCATAAAGACATCATGCACAACATCCAGAACAGGAGGGATGGCTAAGGGTCTATGTTGTGGTGTATCTAAAAATTCCCTGAGTCTCTTTTTGGACTGAGGATAATCCTCACATTCCCAGTGGAAATGCTCTCTCAAAAGTATGTAGGGTTTCACCAAAAGAAAAATCCTCTGGAAGGGGAAGCAGAAGGAATGGATTCCTCTGCATCTGAATCCTCACAGGCAAATAAAGACATGTCTTCATATTCAGAAACCTCAGAGTCGTCTGACTCTTGGTCAGTTAAAGCTGCTGGGGACAGGTCCCTTTTTCTTTTAGCAGGGGAAGGCTGGCTTCCCCGAATCAGCATGACCAGGTCTTCTGCCATTTTAAGCATTTAAGATTGTGGCAAGGAAGCAGGCGCTTGAGCTTGGTTCATCATTTTCTTTAGGCATAGCTCATACTCTTGGCCTTAGAAACTCGGACATTTTAGAAAGAACTGAAGACGCAAAAGAATTTGTCGGTTTGTGTCAAATATCAGGAATGCGAAGAACTTCCTCAGAAGCCGGTGCCTGCACAGAGGATGCGGACCCATCCAAGGTAAAGACATCCGCAGGTTCCGTAGTCAAAGAAGAGTCTCGCGGCATATCAGACTCCGAACGGGTCTCGGTAGCGGCCTGCGAATCCATCAAAGCAGGCATCAGGGGCTGTGAAAGCGCCTCACTGAGTACCAGCGAACTGGCGACTAGCTTAACGGAAGCATTGTCGGCAATTTTGGACCTGTGCAGTCTGTCACTGTCTTTATCCTTACATGTTTTTTGGAAGATCGGTAGTTGGATGGCTTACCAAAGCCATTTTGGAATACGGAGATCGAGAACGAAAGTATTTAGCTACAATAAGGGCCCGACGATGAATATTTCGGGCATTGAACAAAGCACAAAACTGACAGTGAGGTACATCATGGTCTGGGCATAAACAGGTGACGCAGTAAGAATGAAAATCTCTGTGAGTATTTGCTTTCCACAGGCAAGACAATTGTTAACTTTTTCTGACATCGGTTAGAGCAAGAAAAAAGGATCCCCAACAGGGTACTTAGCTTTAGAAGACTTCAGGATGATTCAGTTTCAGAAACTAAAACTCAGGTAGCGGCCAACCAGCACTTGCGTGAACTGCTTCTGCTTTGGGCTCCTCGGCAAGAAAGACTAATGTAATGGTGTCGGCTGCCTGTTTTTATACCCCTGACGAGGTGACGTCAGTCCTGAAGTGACAGCAACCAACGCAAAAATACTAAGTCTCTGGTATTCAGGCCAACTGAGGGCTACCACTAGCAGGATAACCAAAGTGTGATGACTGCAACAGTGAAACACAAAGAACATCTCTAGATTCCACACAATTTCATTTTGTGAAAGGTAGATCATGCCTGCTCAACCTGGTTGACTTCTTTGAGTCTGCACCAGAGCTGTGGATGAGGGCAATGCAGTTCATACAGGCTACCTTGATCTGGCCAAGGCCTTTGATACCAATTCCCACTCAGGAATTATTGATAAACTTACCAAACTAGGCATCAACCCCTATATCACTAGGTGGGTTGCAAACTGACTCACAGATAGAACCCACAGTGTGAAAGTAGCGGACTCCAAGTCAGACTGCTGACCAGTCACGAGTGGAGTCCCACAGGGATCAGTCCTAAGTCTTCTCCTGTTTGGCATCTATTTCTCATAAGTCCAGGCCAACCCGGAGGGACTCTGGCTGACCAGGTTTGCAGACGACTGCAAGCCGGGAGCCATTATTAACTCTCCAGGTGATGTAGGCATCCTACAGAAAGACCTCAATGAGACCAATGACTGGTGTCAAAAAGTACAGTTTTGTACCTACCATAAATGTAGATGTTCGAGGATTCCATTGCTGCAGTCCTTACTATTGGGTATAGTCTCAGGACGTCAGGGTACTAATGCGCATGACCGGCGTCATATCCTCAGTCTTTTCTTGCCCCAGATGTCAGAAGACCCTAAAAGACAAGTCCCAAAATACCTGCACCAAAACATGTACAACATATACAAGAATATATACAAAATATAAGCATGTAAACTCACCTACACAACCACCCCTAAACACAGAGGGAAGGAGGGCAATGGAATCCTCGAACATCTACATTTATGGTAGGTACAAAACTGTACTATGTTCTTCGTCTTCCATTGCTGCAGTCCTTACTATGGTAGAATCCCAAAGCAGAAGTAAGGAGGCTGGCAAATCATAAAGAAGTAGGAGCTGACAACATGCCTTGCAAAACAGCTGTGGCAAAACCAGCCCTAGACTTAGAGTAGATAGGAAGGTGATAATGCTTAGAGAAAGTATGCACTGAACTCCAAGTAGCTGCTTCCAAAATATCCTTAGTTGCCACCCCTTAGAAATGCTGTTGAAGTGGCAGTAGCCCTAGTGGAATGAGGCCTAATCCCAGCTGGAATCTCCTTGCCATGATGGGAATAACAAAATGCAATGCAAAAGCCAATCCACCTAGAAATAGTTTGTTTTGACACAGGCTTGCCCTGTGAACTCAAAAAAAAGAAACAAACAACTGCTGAGACTGCCTAAAATCCTTAGTCCTGCTTAAATAATAATTGCCTGTGTACATCTAAAGTGTGCAAAATCTTTTCCCTTTATTTTGAGGGTCTGCATAAACGTAGGCAAATGAATAGTTTGGTTTAAAGCCACACTAGAAACCACCTTAGGCATAAAGGAAGGATTAGTATATGATACCCTATCCTTATGGAAAATCAAAAGGGCTCTACTGCCATAAGGGCCTGCAACTCAGACACCCTTCTTGCAGAAGTAATAGCCAACAGAAAAGCAGTCTTCCATGACAAGTATTTCAATTCAGCAGTAGCTGCAGGCTCAAAAGGTTGTAGAGTAAGTTTTTCCAACACAAAATTGAGATCCCAAGCAGGAGTAGGAGCTGGGGTCTTATATTCTTTGCCCCTCTAAGAAACTGCTTGAACAAAGGATGCGAAACAAAGGTGGGTCACAATCATAGTGAGCTGAAATTGCTGCAGCATGAATCTTAATGGAAGAGAAGGACAAACCTTTGTCCAATAACTCAGTAAGATATTGAAGAGCCACATTCAAATTAGGCTCAGAAATCTCCAAATTCTTTGCTGTACTCCAAAATAAAATCTCTTCCATTTTGTACACTCTCCTTGTACTAGGTCTTCTAGCTTCCATAATCACATTTAAAACTTGTTGAGGAAGTTGAGACCTGCTGTGTTTCAACACAGAATATGCCAGGCTGTTAGATGGAGTGAAGCTTGACATTGAGCAGATGACCGTCCTTCTGAGATAACAGATGAAGAATCAGAGGTAAAGGCCATGGAGGCTTCTTTACCAGACTCCGTAGCAGTGGGTACCAGTGTTGCAGAGGCCAATCTGGAGCTATCAAAATCATCCTTGGCCTGTCTTGTCTGACCTTTAATAGTACCTTTGGAAGAAGAGGCAGAGGTGGAAAGGCATACACATGAAGGTTTTTCCAACTGAAAGACAAAGCATCCACTTTCCAAGCTGTGTGATGAAACCCCTTTGTGCAATACTTTGGCAGCTGGTGGTTTAGTGGAGAAGCGAACAGATCTATGTCTGGAGTTCCCATGACACTGTCAATTTCTGAAATACATGAAGATCCAGTTTCCACTCGTGGGGATCCATGATTTGTCTGCTTAACACATCTGCTAAGGAGTTCTGTGCTCCTGGCAGAAACCTTGCCTGAAGAGTTAGTTGCAAGCTTGCAGTCTCCCATAAAATCATTGCTTGCCTGCATAGAGGATAAGAATGTGTTCCCCTTGCTTGTTGATGTACCACATGACAGTTGTGTTGTCTGTTAGAATCAACACCTGCCCTGGAAGAAGTAACTCCTTGAAAGCCATTAATGCAAATTGGACTGCTAACATCTCCTTCAGGTTGATATGTAGATGCTGTAGTCTGGCAGGCCACTTGTCTTGTATCCACTTTCCATTTAGATGAGCTCCCCAAGCAATGTCCGAGGCATCTGTCGTTAAAATCTGACTTGCCTCTGGCGGGTCACAGAGAGTCCCTTGTTTAGGTGACATTCCTGAGCCCACCACAAGAATTCCTTTTGAAGGCAAGGTATTATTTGAATGACAGTGTCCAAATCCTGGCAGTGCTGTGTCCATACATTTTTGAGATACCATTGTAGCTTCCTCATATGCAGTTTGGCATTGGGAAGCACCAGAATACAAGATGCCATGAACCCTAATGCTTGAAGGACTGTCCTTGCAGTCGGACTGATGAGATAGTTGATGGAAGTAAAGTGACAGACTCTTTTGTTTGTCCGGGTTAAAAAGGCCATCTGGGCTGCTGTATTCAGTCTCACACCCAGAAAGCACATGTCTTGAGAGGGTACTAGACTGGACTTTATTTCGTTCACAGAATACCCTAGGCATCTTAGCACTGCTATAACATATTCCAGATGCTGTAGAAGATCTTCCTTTTCTTGAGCCAGAATCAGGCAGTCGACCAAGTAAGGATAGATTTGAATTCCTTTAGCCTGAAGTAAGCTATCACTGGAGCCAGAACCTTGTGAATACTTAGATAAGCCAAAGGGCAATGCAGAGAACTGATAATGAGAATTTCCAGCTCGAAACCGCAGATACTTCCTGCAACTTAGCCTTATAGGCACATGAAGGTAAGCTTCCTTGAGATCTAAAGTTACCATCCAGTGATCTTTGCCCAGCAGAGGTAAAAGCTGTTGTAACGCCAACATCTTGAACTTGGGAATGTCCAGAAAAGTGTTGAGGAGAGATAAATCCAAAATTGGTCTCCACGTGTTCCCCTTCTTTGGTACTAGGAACAGGCGAGAATAAAATCCTAGGCCCCTTTCTGATACAGGGACTGGCTGAATGGCCCCATCTGGAGTAACTGAGAAACTTGCTTGTGAGCCTCCTTTCTTTGTGGAGGAGGCTGGCATGCCTTTGAAAGGGGCATTGTATGGAAATAAAATCTGTAACCGTGGTGAATGATATCCAACACCCATTTGTCTTGAGTAATGAAATCCCAATTTTCTTTGAAAGAGACAGTCTTCCTCCCAAAGGAGCTGCCAGACGAGAATCTACTGGCAGCTGAAAAGACAGGTCATTGGGTCTGTTCTGAAAGGACTGACCCCTGCCCTCACCATAAGTCTGTGCAGGTGAACTCCTGTTCTAGGCCTAAAAGAACCTTGAGCCCTGCCCCTACCACGTCTAGACCTACCCCTAGACTGGGAATCATAAGCAGGATATGTCCACCCCTTAGCAGGCCAATTTCTACTAAACTTCGGTGGCTGCACCTGCAAAAAATCTTTAACAGTTTGCATAGACTTAGCTTTGTCCTCCATTTTCTTTAAAACTGCTTCCACAGGCGGTCCAAACAACACATCAGACTGTAAAGGAGCATCCAAAATCCTTGTCTTAACATGCTCAGCTAAATTCTGATCCTTCAACCAGGCATGCCTGCGAAGAACAGAACTAGTAGCAGCCACCCTCGAGGAGGCCTGTACAGCATCAAAACCACATTGCAAAGAATGCTTACCCACTTGCTCAGACACATGAACCAAGTCCAGCAACTCTTTACACTCAATACCTTCCGCCAAAGCATCCACCTTAGATTTTAAATGTGAAAGGAGATAATTCTGATATTTTAGCATGTGAAACTGACAATTCAACGCTCTCATGGCTAGAGTGGAAGAAGTATACACTTTCTTTCCCCACCTATCCAAGGCCCTTGCCTCTTTATCAGTGGGAACAGGATTTTTAACACCTTTAGGCCCTTGAGAAATAGTTTCTGGGTCCGCCCTAGGACTCTTAAACAAATACTTATGAGCTTGGCACCCTATAATACCTATCAGGCTTAACAGGAGCAGGAGGCAAAGAGTCAGGATTCAGGGAAGCCTCTGCAAAACATCTTCCACCACATTCAACACAGGAGGAATAGCTAAGGGCCTATGCTGGGGCAAAACAAGAATTCCCTAAGCCTTTTCTGGAATCAGAGTAATCCTGGCCTTCCCATTTAAAAGTGCTCCCTCATGGAATGCAGAGTCTCTGAAAATGAGAAATCCTCAGGAGGAGAAGCTGTTGGAGTGGAATCATCCACATCAGAATCAGAATAAGTAGGATACTCCTGCAAGTCTTCCCAGAAGACTCTGAAGCCTCTGAACACTGTTCAAAACTATCAAACTCCGGTTCCACCCTAGGCCTCTTATCAGGCGGGGCATAGAACCTCTAATCATAGTAATCAAATCTTCTGCCATTTTAAGCATATGTTTCTTAGGTACAGAACCGAAATGCTAGGGAGAAGCCCCACTGAAGCTGAACTAGGCCTACCTCTCAAAGAAGTTTGGCAACAGAAGGAGAGGCTCTAACTACCTTGGGAAGAGAGGGAAGAACAGTAACCTGAGAAGCCCCTCAGCCTGGCCTACCTCCTGAGAAGGCACATCCTGTAACAGTAAAGTTTCTGCCTGAGACTCCATAGAAACTCCTGGCAAAACCTCTGGCTCCACTGAGCCTTCTAAAGAACTGACGTCCGGGACTGCGGTTCATCAACCCTAGGCCGATCCGGCGGCATTTTATAACTTCCCAAACACTAACCTGGCACAGTCTAACCTCCTCTTAATAGTGCGTTTGTTAAACCTAGCACAAGAGCGGCAACCAACAACGTCGTGCTCAGGCCCTAAACAAGGTATACACAAGGTATGGTAATCCCTATGAGGTATCTGTTTCCCACAAGAAATACAGTTATTCACTTTTTCTGACATCCGTAAAATACTGAGGCAAGAAAAACCAAAATGTTCCAACTCTGTTTCGGGTCTGAAACTCAAATATTTCAGAACGCCAACCTGCACTCGCAAAACTGCTTCTGCATCGGACCATGCGGCAAAAACTGAGGATATGGGTCATGGCCAGCCTTATACTCTGGTATTACTATACCAATAGTAAGGACTGCAGCAATGGAAGACGAAGAACATCCATGGCAGCAGCCTCTGCTTCGACCAGCACACTGGCACTGTGGTCAGAAAGTCCTTCTATCTGGCACATCTCATTACCAAGGGTTTTGCATCCAGGAAGAAAGGGGTCATCATCTCTCTCTGCTCTTCCCTCATGACGCCAATCATGGAGTGCAATGCCCCATTTAGCATGTACCTAGACACATGCAACAGCTGGAAAGGCCACAAAAGTACCTCACGAAGAGGATTCTAGGCCTTAAACAGATGTCCTACAAGGACAGACTCAAAAAACTCCAGCTATTCTCGCTTTCATATTGTCTACTAAGAGGCGATCTCTGGTTGACTTACAAAGTCATGTCTGACCCAGCTCTATCAGAAATGCTACATCTAAAGAAATCCAAATCCCTCCACACCACATGCTCCAGGGACCACAACCTCACTACCACAATCAACAGAACATGCTGGAGGGACAGGTTCATAACCCAGAGACTGTCCATGCTCTGGAATAGACTTCCCATACATGTCAAGCAGAGCACTTCACTGGCCCTCTTCACGAGAAATCTTGATGAGTGGATGGGAACTAGAAAGTTCACGCTGGGTATCACTCCAGTGGCTCTACTTGATAGAGGCACTGGGAACTAACGTCGGGTGGCACAATGCCAGGGCACTTCTATGGGCTAGGCTTTTAAAGGATCCAAGACCATTAGCCTAGTACACACCTATGAACCTATGAACCATAAACATTAGGGTGTCTACAAAATATCCTAACTAACAAATTAAAACAATGAGTAAAAAGGTCACACAGGAAAACCAATTGGTTAAAAAACATAAATAGAAAAATCTAGCAAAGCTAAACTTTCCACTGTGTGATACCTTAAACCTCTTGAATCAGAGGCTAAATGGAATATATGCAAATTACTCTTTAAGGATATTGAGTGTTTCAGCTAAATGGCAATTCTGAATGTCCATGACTTTTTCTTTAACGTTTGCTTTTAAGTCTTTTTATGGACAATTTCAGACCAATAAAGCCAAATCCTCTCGCTGTGGAATTTTACTTTTAAGTCTTTTTATGGACAATTGTCCATAAAAAGACTTAAGAAAAAGTCATGGACATTCAGAATTGCCATTTAGCTGAAACACCCGATATCCTTAAAGGGTAATTTGCATATATCCCATGTTGCCTCTGATACAAGAGGTTTAAGGTATCACTCAGTGGAAAGTCTAGCTTTGCTAGATTTTTCTTTTTGTGTTTTTTAACCAGTTGGTTTTCTTGTGTGACCCTTTTACTCATTGCTCCTGAAAGTACAAAATGTTTAAAGCTCGTTTGACTGAATGCTCAAATGAACAACTTCTCATGTTCTAGTGTTTGTAGGTATGATTATGAGAATGAATGTTTGACTGAAAAGATTATAGTGTTGTGTGTGTGTGTGTGTGTGTGTGTGTGTGTGTGTGTGTGTGTGTGTGTGTGTGTAAAAGAGTTCACAGATTTTAGGGTCAGGTAAGGGGACAGATTTACTGTTTTGCATGTTTGGTGCTGTTTGTTTTTCTGAGTCCTTTTGTCTTGTGTAGTGATACTGTTACCAAAATATGTAGGTTAGGGTTATCACACGAGTAAGGTGGTGCTGGGGTGGATGTTTTTTGGCACTAAGTAAAAAAGCTCGCTTCCATCAGCCTCTGAAAATCCACGATCATCTTAAAAACACAACTGAAAATGTTACTTTATTCAAATAACTAGAGGTTTTATTGGACCCTGTCCTAAATTTCTTACTCTAGCTGGACTACACACACACACAAAAATCA
>NC_056746.1:122496264-122528764 GCF_019279795.1 Protopterus annectens | reverse complement strand
GCAAAAACAACACTTTGCATCACCAAAAGAACACCACCCCCACGGTGAAGCATGGTGGTGGCAGTATCATGCTTTGAGGTGCATGGTAGTGGCAGTATCATGCTTTGGGGTTGATTTTCTTCAGCTGGAACTGGGACTTTAGTCAAGGTGAAGGGAATTATGAACAGTTCCAAATACCAGTCACTTTTGTCCCAAAACCTTCAGGCGTATCTCCCACCTAATGTAAAACAAAACCAGACAACAGAAAAACAAATTAAGTGGGGGCTACACCCCTCGACACCCCCAATGTGGGCAGCTGTGCCCCCCACCCCTCAAAAACTATATATAATAACACCGGGATTGCACTACAGTGGGGAAATATCTTTGACTTGGCTTAGACTACTACTTGTCAGTGAAATGAGTTTTAGGTGAAATGAACTTTCAGTGAAATTAACTTTAGGTGATTTGGTCTCAGTGAATTGGGTGTCAGTGAAATGGTTTTTCAGTGAAGTGATACGAATCCATATATATATATATATATATATATATATATATATATATATATGCGTGTGTGTGTATGTTTATACATATATATTTGCATGCATATGTTGTGTTGTGTCTTTTGGCTTTTCCTGGTTAGGGGTCGCCACAGCGGAACTCCGGTCCGCTAATAATTGGTAGTTGATTTTTGCATGCCGAGTTACCAGCCCTGACGCACAACCTTCAATGAAGGTACACCCATTCACGCATGTCTCCACGCAGAAGACACTCTAGCGAGAATCGAACCGGACAGCGTCTTACTGTGAGGTGACATTGCTACCGCAGCACCACTACCGCAGATGATATATTTGCATTCATACACACACACACACACACACACACATATATATATATATATATATATATATATATATATATATATATATATGATATATTTGCATGCATATATATATATATATATATATACATACATACATACATACATACACACACACACACACATATATATATATATATATATATATATATATATATATATATATATATATATATATATATATATATATATATATATATATATATATATATATACATACATATATATATATATATATACATATATATATATATATATATATACACACATATGGGTCTACTTCTAAATTTCAAAGTTTCAAAACTTTGAATTTCTTATGGTCGAGACCATAAGATCGAAGTTTTGAAACTTTGAACCATTTAAATGGAGATCACCGTATAACGTGGAACAATATATTTACCGTTTTCCTCACTGTAGTGTGATCTCGGAGTTGGTATATTTAATTAGCAGGGGGTGCAAATATATGAATGTATGCATACATATATAGATATAGATATATATATGCATATAGATTGAATTTTTGCTTAATGTAAAGGATAAAGGTCTTATTTCAGAAAATCTTCTCAATCAGTTAATAGCAGATAATGTGAGGCTGCACAGGTCCTATATTTTACCAAAAATTCACAAATCTATAGGTAACCAACCTGGAAGACCAATAGTTTAGGGATGTGGTTCCCTAACTGAACCTCTGTTTATTTGGAAAGTCAGTTGAAAAGTACAGTTGTGTACACTTACCATAAATGTGGATGTCCGAGTGTATTCACTGTTGCAGTCATTACATTTGCATTATCTGCCTGCAGGTAACCCTCAGCCAGCCTGAATATCAAAGTCTTGCGGGTCCCTGCATCGGATGCTGTCTCTTCTTCCATGACGTCAGGTCATCAGGGGTATAAAACATGCAGCCAACACCATTACATCAGTTTTCCTTGCCCCAGATGTCAGGTGCCCCCATAATGGGAAGCAATTATATGTTATGTTACACCTCCAACAAAAAGCAAATACACCAGAAAGCTCAAATACACCAAACAAGAAGGAAAGGTAGAGCCAAGAAAAGTCAGGGGGCTGGAGGGAGGGTAACCAGGAACGCAACAGTGAATACACTCGAGCATCTACATTTATGGTAAGTGTACACAACTGTACTATGTTCTTCGTGTTTCACTGTTGCAGTCATTACAATTGGGTAGATTCCCAAAGCTAAGGAAGGGAGGAGGAAGTTCGAGAGCATTAGGACCAGCTATTAAGCCCTGCAAGACTGCAGCGGCAAAACCAGCTTTGGATTTAGAAAAAACAGGCATGCGGTCATGCTTGGTGAAGGTATGAACAGAGCTCCAGGTGGCAGCTTCTAGGATGTGCCTGGTAGGGACCCCTCTGAGGAAGGCTGTAGAGGTAGATGCAGCCCTGGTGGAATGTGATCTTATCCCCTGTGGGGTAGGTTTTCCATGTTGCTTATAGCAGAAATTAATGCAATGGGCTATCCATTTAGAAATGGTTTTCTTTGAAATGGCCTTCCCCTCTGCCCCTGCAGCAAAGCCAACTAGCAGCTGTTCAGATTTTCTGAGAGGCTTAGTCCTGTCCAACTAAAATCTAAGTTGTCTGTGCTCATTCAAAGAGTGCAGTATTCATTCTCCTTTGTTTTGTGGATTAGGGAAGAAAGTAGGCAAATGAATGGACTGATTTAGGGCTACACTAGACACCACCTTGGGCATAAAGGAAGTATTGGTCCTGAGGGAAACCCTGTCTGCATGAAATATAATGAAGGGCTCCACTGCCATGAGTGCCTGTAATTCAGACACTCTTCTTGCTGAAGTGATGGCTAGAATGAAGGCTGTTTTCCAAGAGAGGAATTTCAACTCTGCAGTTGCAGCTGGCTCAAAAGGAGGGAAAGTAATCTTTTCCAATACAAAGTTAAAGTCCCAAGCTGGAGTAGGGGCTCGCCTGGGGGGGGGGGGTCTTAAATTTTTAGCCCCTCTGAGGAATTGCTTTAGTAAAGGGTGAGAGAGAGGGGAGGTTCAGTGTTGTAATGTGCTGAAATGGCAGAGGCATGAATTTTAATTGACGAGAAGGAAAGGCCCCATGTGGAGCATTTCTGTTAAGTACTCTAGAGTATTAGGTATGCTGGGCACCATTGTGCCCATCCCCTGAGTCTAGCTCCAGGAAAGTACAGTTTTGTACCTACCATAAATGTAGATGTCCGAGAGGTATGCATCTGCAGTCCTTACAAATGGGTTGTCCTGGCCTCAGGCAGCCCTTCGGTCGGCCGGATTCCAAAGTCTGGGTCTGGCCTCGGCTGATGTCGCACTTCACCCGACGTCATAGCTGCAGTTCTGCGGGTATAAAGGCATCGGCCGATGCCATTTTCCTCAGTGTTTCTTGCCCCAGATGCCAGGTGCCCTCTAGGAAGGCTAAATTTGGATAAATGCAAATGTTTCCAAACAATAGAGAGCAAATAGAAATAAACATGTATATACATATATACAAACAAATACACCATAATAGATTCCCCCAGCTAGCTACAAGATGGGCAAGTACCCTAGGAGTACCCCAGAGGGGAAGGAGGGTGGGTAATCCTGACTGCAGATGCATACCTCTTGGACATCTACATTTATGGTAGGTACAAAACTGTACTATGTCCTTCAAGGATGCATCTGCAGTCCTTACAAATGGGTAGAATACCATAGCCAAACTGGGGGAGGAGGCACTAAGAGTTTATGGTGTAGTTAAGATCCCTTGCAAAACAGCAGTGGCAAAACCTGCTCGGGATCTGGAGTATAAAGGCAAATTATAATGCTTGGCAAATGTATGCACGGAGCTCCAAGTAGCAGCCTCTAAAATGTCTTTGGTAGCCACTCCTTGTAAGAAAGCTGTAGTAGTGGCTGTAGCCCTTGTGGAATGAGGTCTGATGTTTTCTGGAGTTGTCTTTCCATGAAAAGAGTAACAAAATCTAATGCAATTTCCTATCCATTTTGAGATTGTTTGTTTTGAAATTGCTTTTCCTTCCATTCCTGTTGCATATGCTACCAGTAGCTGGTCAGTTTTTCTATTGTTCTTGGTTCTGTCCAGGTAGTAGCGCAATTGTCTGTGTACATCCAAGGTATGCAGCAATCTTTCCCCCCTGTTCTGTGGGTTGGGGAAGAATGTTGGCAGGTGTATTGCTTGGTTTAAAGATACCCTGGAGACCACTTTTGGCATAAAGGTAGGATTAGTTCTCATGGACACTCTATCCTGATGGAAGATAAGGAAGGGCTGTACTGCCATTAATGCCTGTAATTCAGAAACCCTTCTAGCTGAAGTGATTGCAAGCAGGAATGCAGTCTTCCAAGATAAGTACTGTAATTCTGCTGTTGCTGCTGGTTCAAAAGGGGGGAGTGTTAACTTTTCTAACACAAAGTTCAAGTCCCATGTAGGCAATGGTGGTTTCCTTGGTGGCTTTACATTTTTAATTCCTCTGAGAAACTGTCTGAGTAGAGGTTGAGAAAAGACTGGAGGATCCATGTTGTATTCTGCTGAAATTGCTGATGCATGAATCTTAATGGAGGAGTAAGACAGACCATTGTGGAAAAGCTCTGCTAAATATTCCAGGATGTTAGCTATGTTTGCCAATGATGCATCTAATCCTTTTGTTGCACTCCAAATGAGATATCTTTTCCATTTTGCTGAATAAGTTTCCCTTGTTGAGGGTCTCTGAGCCTCAAGATAATGTCTCTAACCCTTTGAGATAAATCTGGGTTATTTTTCCTTATGCAATGTTCCAAGCAGCTAGCTGCAGTGTTTTCAAGTTTGGATGCAGGATTTTGAAGTTGTTCTGTGTTAGCAGTAGAGGTATTAGGGGTAGAGGCCATGCGTGTCCCCGGGACATACTCCTCAGTAGCGGGTACCAATGTTGCCTCGGCCAATCTGGAGCTATCAAGATGATCCTCGGGTGATCTTCTTTGATCTTCAGTAGCACTTTGTGCATCAAAGGAAGAGGTGGGAATGCATATGCTGTCAGGTTTTCCCAACTGAAGGATAGGGAGTCCACCTTCCAAGCAAGTGGGTGGTATGTCCTTGTGCAGAATTTTTTCAATTGGTGGTTGTGTGGGGATGCGAACAGGTCTATTTCTGGCAGTCCCCATTTCCTTGTGATGGCTTTGAAGATGTCTGGATGCAGCATCCATTCGTGGGCATCCGTGGTGGTTCTGCTTAAGATGTCTGCTAGTATATTTTCTTTTCCTGGCACGAATATGGCTTGGAGCTGAATGTTGAGGCTCAGGGCCACATTCCAGAGGTCCATTGCCATCCGGCATAGAGGATATGAATGTGTGCCTCCCTGTTTGTTGATATACCACATAACTGTGGTGTTGTCCGTCCTTATCAGCAAATGACCCTGTTGAAGAAATGGTCTGAATGTCTGAATTGCCTGTTTTACTGCCAGCATCTCTTTTTGATTTATGTGTAGGTTCATCTGGTCTTGAGTCCATAAGCCTTGTATACACTTGTCCACCATGTGTGCCCCCCATCCGAGGTCTGAGGCGTCCGTGGTGATAGTCTGGCTTGGGTGAGGCCTGTGGAAGGGCAGTCCTTTGTTCAATTGACAGGCCTGGGCCCACCACTGGAATTCTTGCTTCAGGCATGGAATTATTGGAATTTGGGTCTCTAGGCTGTGCTTGTGCTGAGACCATAAATTCCTCAGGTACCACTGTAACTTCCTCATATGTAGTCTGGCATGTGGAATTATTATTATGCAGGATGCCATGTAACCCAGGGCTTGCAGGATTTTCCTTGCTGTAAGCTGGTTCTGCGTTGTTAATGCCATGAAACAGAGTGGTAGCTGCTTCTGTTTTTCTGCTGTGAGGAATGCCATCAGGTTTGATGTGTCCAGTTCTGCACCCAAGAAGGTTATCCTTTGGGATGGTATCAGCCTTGACTTTTTTGTGTTGAATGTGTATCCCAGGGCTTGCAGCAGGTGAATAACCTTTTCCAAATCTTTTGTTACTTTGTCTTTGCTGTCCGCTTGTAGCAGGCAGTCGTCCAGGTATGGATAAATTTGAATTCCCTGAAGCCTGCAATGAGCAATTACTGATGCCAGGCATTTCGTGAATACTCTGGGTGCAGTAGATAAGCCAAAAGGCAATGCTGAGAATTGATAATGCTCTGAACCTGCAAGAAATCTGAGGTACCTTCTGCAATTTGGTCGTATGGGGACGTGCAGGTATGCCTCCTTGAGATCCAGAGTCACCAGCCAAGACTCCTTGCCCAGCATGGGAAGAAGTTGCTGTAGGGTCAGCATTTTGAATTTTGGAACAATGAGATATGTGTTTAGAGCGGACAGGTCGAGGATAGGTCTCCATTGGTTTTCCTTTCTTGGTACTAGGAAAAGCCTTGAATAAAATCCTTGTCCTTGTTCCATAGCCGGTACCTTTTCTATAGCTCTCATCCTTAGTAAGTGGTCTATTTGCTGTAGAGCGTTTGTCCTTTGGTTTGGAGGAAGGTTTGGCATTCCTCTCTTCCTTGGAAGAGTATGGAAGTGAAACCTGTAGCCTTTGTCTATTGTCTGTAAAATCCATTTGTCTCCTGTAATGTAATGCCAATTTACTGAAAATAAGGCTAATTTTCCGCCTAAGGGTGCTGCCAGTTGTTCCCTGGTAGGCGGTTTCAGAGCCAAGTCACTGTGATTGTCCTGTAGAAGTGGTAGTGGCTGGATCTGTGGCAGTAGTTCTCTGGCTGTTAGGCTGCCACTGGCGTCCCCTGTAGGCACCTCTGGACTGACCTCTGCCTCTAGGGCGTCTATTTCTGCCTCTCTGTGCTCTGGTGGTGTCTGGAAAGGACCAATTCTTGGAAGGCCAGTTCCTACTAAACCTCGGAGGCTGGACCTGTAAGAAATCCTTGACTGTCTGGACAGATTTAGTTTTTCTTCCACCTTCTTCAACACTTGCTGTGCAGGGGAACCAAACAAACTGTGCTTTTCCATGGGTGCATCTAGAAGCTTAGACTTTACATGGTCTGGTAAGGATTGCTCTTTTAACCATGCATGCCTTCTGATCACTGTACCAGTCATAGCTGATCTAAAGGAAGCCTCCAGTGCATCATAGCCGCATTTTAAGGAATGATTACTGACCTGCTGAGTGTTATGCACCAAATCCTGAAGGGACTTACGGTCTAACAGTTCAGGCGAGGACAGTTTTTTAGTGAGCTGATCTAACAGGAATTCCTGATACTGAATCATGTGGAATTGACAGTTTAAGGCCCTAGCCGAAAGAGTAGCAGAAGTATAAACTTTTTTACCCCATCTCTCCAATGCCCTAGATTCTCTTTCAGAGGGGGTTTTTGGCAGAGGCAGCTGTTACAGCTTTTGGGCCCTGTGAAATAATTTCTGGATCTGCAATAGGAGCCTTATACAAATGATAATGTGAGTCCGGAACCCTGTAGTATCTGTCGGGCTTAGCAGGGGCCGGAGGCAGTGAGTCAGGGGCAGTACAAGCATCAGTAAATGCATCATCCACAACTGTAAGTACTGGAGGAATAGCTAAAGACCTATGCTGTGGTAAATGTAAAAAGGTCCTAAGCCTTTTCCTGGAGTCTGAAAAATCCTGGCCCTGCCATTGAAATTGTTCCCTCATAGCATGCAAGGTTTCCCCAAAAGAAAATTCCTCAGGAGGAGAGGCAGAAGGTATGGAATCCTCTGCATCAGAGTCCTCATATGGAGAATAAGGGCCCTCTGGAGGATTTGTATGTTCTGAATCATCAGAGGAATAATCTGAAGAAACTGGTTCAGGGGCTCTGCTCTAAGCCTCTTCTCTGGAGGTGGGTGAGAGGCCCTGTCAGGGTGAGACTGGGTTCCCCTGATCAAAGAAATGAGATCCTCTGCTAGACTAAGCATTTGAGTACTAGAGCTAGGCCTGTGAGAGGGGGCTTTAGCAGGCACGGCCTTTGAAGATTTAGCTGCTTTAGCCCTGGCAAAAGCCTTAATTGACATGGATGCAGGGGGCCTAGCAGCTCCACGTGCAGGAGTAGATACATCTAAGGGGATAGTATCTGATAAATCCTGAGAAACTGTAAGAGCAGGTGGAATTTCAGTAGCAGATTCAGCCATGCTGGAAGAGGCCTCGGTAGAAGGAGGCATGCTTCGGCCGAAGGAAGAACCGCGGACTCGGCTTCAGCGAAACCGAGGCGCTCAGCGGTTGGCTTAGCAGCGGTTTCAGCGAAACCGCGGACATGATGTCGGTCCTTTTCCTTACGCTTTTAGCTAAATGTGAAGTCGAGTCTCCGGCGGCATGATATAAGCAAAAGCGGGCGAAAAACTCCTCTGCAAACTCCGACCGGCATCTAAGTGTTCGTCGGTTGAAGGAAGCACAGGCTAGACAAGCTGCTACGTCGTGGTCTGGGCCTAAACAAGGTAGGCAGTAAGAGTGGAAATCTTTATGAGGTATTTGTTTCCCACAAGTTAAACAGTTATTCACTTTTTCTGACATCGGCTGAGGCAAGAAAGAGTCCCCAGCGGGTACTTAGCTTTTAGAAGTCTTGGTAGTAGCAATCTCTGGTTCTGACCGACCGGCACTTGCGAACAGCTTCTGCTTCGGGCGCCACGCAGCAAGAAAGACTGAGGAAAATGGCGTCGGCCGATGCCTTTATACCCGCAGAACTGCAGCTATGACGTCGGGTGAAGTGCGACATCAGCCGAGGCCAGACCCAGACTTTGGAATCCAGCCGACCGAAGGGCTGCCTGAGGCCAGGACAACCCATTTGTAAGGACTGCAGATGCATCCTTGAAGGACATCAGTATCTTTTCCACTTTTCAGCATAGGATTTTCTAGTACTAGGCCTCCTTGCTTCCAGAATGACCTCTAGCACCTGCTTACTGACAGATACTATTGGAGAGCTCAAGGAATAAGCCAGGCTGCAAGGTTCGGGGTTTGAACCTGAGGGTGCAGAATCTGGCCCGCCTGCTGGGACAGCAGGAAAGGTGTCTGTGGTAGGTGCCATGGATCCAGTAGTATCATATTTATTTAATTTATTTATTGACATTTGTTAACGGGGTTTGTCCAACTGGGCTTGTGGCCCATTTTCAGTAGAGACCCGAGGAGAAAAGCTCCAGTAATACATTTTAAAACAAGTACAGTTTTAAACAATATTGATATAATAGCATTTATAGCAAAACGATTCACATATATGTTGGGTTACATGCTGCGCAAGAGGGGGTACCAGTGGTGGTGAGGCCAGTCTGGTGCAATAAGAATTGTCCTTGGTTTGTCCTGTTTGATTTTTAGCAGAACCTTCGAGAGGAGAGACAGAGAGGGAAAGGCATAAACTGTGAGGCTTTCCCAGGTAAAGGACAGGGAATCCACTTTCCAAGCTTGACAGTAGGGAGTCCTTGCAGAATTTGTCCAGTTGGTAGTTCTGGGGAGGAGGCAAACAGGTCTATCTCTGGAGTCCCCCTTTGTTCCTCAAGAGGTTGAATAATTTTTGGTTCCAGTTTCCATTCGTGTGGGTCCATGAGATTTCTGCTTAGGTCGGCTGCCAGTGAGTTTAGTTTGCCTGGCAGGAATTGAGCTTGTAGGTGCACTTGGTAGCTCAGGGCTGTGTTCCACAGAGCCATGGCTAGTCTGCAGAGAGGGTATGAGTGGGTTTTCCCCTGCTTGTTTATGTACCACATAACTGTGGTGTTGTCGGTCTTTACCAATAATTGTCCTGGAAGGATGTGGTCCTTAAAGGCTATCAGGGAATTCTGTACAGCTAACATTTCTTTTTGGTTGATATGCAGGTGCATCTGACTCGAGTTCCATTTGCCCTGAATGCACCACCCTGCCAAGTGAGTCCCCCATGCATAGTCTGATGCGTCTGTAGTCAGGGTTTGCGTGGTAGGGGGTAGTTTGAAAGAGCCCCTTGTTAAGGTGGCAGGCCTCTGCCCACCAAAGGAACTCTGTCTTTATACAAGGTATGATAGGAATCATTGATTCCAGGTCCTGAGAATGTTGACACCATAGGCCTTTTAGATACCATTGTAGTTTCCTCATATGCAGTCTTGCATATAGAATTAGTAGAATGCAAGAGGCCATGAACCCCAGGGCTTGCAGGATTTTCCTTGCAGATAGCTGGGTATTTCTGGCCAGTAGTTTAAAGTAGGTTGTCAAATAAACTTGTTTCTCTGGCGTGAGGTAAGCCATCTGGGAAGTTGTGTTCAAGCTTGCTCCCAGGAATACAATCTGCTGGCAGGGTACTAGATGAGATTTCTTTTCATTTATGGTGTACCCCAGCGAAGGTAGATGTTTCTTTACAAATGCCAGATGTTTTAATAGGGTGTCCTGGCTTTCTGCCTGAATCAGACAATCATCCAAGTTTGGGTATATTTGAATATTTCTCTGCCTGCAAAATGCAATTGCTGGAGCTGGACACTTTGTGAATACCCTGGGCGCAGTAGATAAGCTGGACACTTTGTGAATACCCTGGGCGCAGTAGATAAGCTGGACACTTTGTGAATACCCTGGGCGCAGTAGATAAGCTGGACACTTTGTGAATACCCTGGGCGCAGTAGATAAGCTGGACACTTTGTGAATACCCTGGGCGCAGTAGATAAGCTGGACACTTTGTGAATACCCTGGGCGCAGTAGATAAGCTGGACACTTTGTGAATACCCTGGGTGCAGTAGATAAGCTAGGCACTTTGTGAATACCCTGGGTGCAGTAGATAAGCTAGGCACTTTGTGAATACCCTGGGTGCAGTAGATAAGCTGGACACTTTGTGAATACCCTGGGCGCAGTAGATAAGCTGGACACTTTGTGAATACCCTGGGTGCAGTAGATAAGCTGGACACTTTGTGAATACCCTGGGTGCAGTAGATAAGCTGGACACTTTGTGAATACCCTGGGTGCAGTAGATAAGCTGGACACTTTGTGAATACCCTGGGTGCAGTAGATAAGCTGGACACTTTGTGAATACCCTGGGTGCAGTAGATAAGCTGAACACTTTGTGAATACCCTGGGCGCAGTAGATAAGCTGGACACTTTGTGAATACCCTGGGTGCAGTAGATAAGCTGGACACTTTGTGAATACCCTGGGTGCAGTAGATAAGCTGGACACTTTGTGAATACCCTGGGTGCAGTAGATAAGCTGGACACTTTGTGAATACCCTGGGTGCAGTAGATAAGCTGGACACTTTGTGAATACCCTGGGTGCAGTAGATAAGCTGGACACTTTGTGAATACCCTGGGTGCAGTAGATAAGCTGGACACTTTGTGAATACCCTGGGTGCAGTAGATAAGCTGGACACTTTGTGAATACCCTGGGTGCAGTAGATAAGCTGGACACTTTGTGAATACCCTGGGTGCAGTAGATAAGCTGGACACTTTGTGAATACCCTGGGTGCAGTAGATAAGCTGGACACTTTGTGAATACCCTGGGTGCAGTAGATAAGCTGGACACTTTGTGAATACCCTGGGTGCAGTAGATAAGCTGGACACTTTGTGAATACCCTGGGTGCAGTAGATAAGCTGGACACTTTGTGAATACCCTGGGTGCAGTAGATAAGCTGGACACTTTGTGAATACCCTGGGTGCAGTAGATAAGCTGGGCACTTTGTGAATACCCTGGGAGCAGTAGATAAGCTGGACACTTTGTGAATACCCTGGGTGCAGTAGATAAGCTGGACACTTTGTGAATACCCTGGGTGCAGTAGATAAGCTAGGCACTTTGTGAATACCCTGGGTGCAGTAGATAAGCTGGACACTTTGTGAATACCCTGGGCACAGTAGATAAGCTGGACACTTTGTGAATACCCTGGGAGCAGTAGATAAGCTGGACACTTTGTGAATACCCTGGGCACAGTAGATAAGCTAGGCACTTTGTGAATACCCTGGGCGCAGTAGATAAGCTAGGCACTTTGTGAATACCCCGGGCGCAGTAGATAAGCTGGACACTTTGTGAATACCCTGGGTGCAGTAGATAAGCTGGACACTTTGTGAATACCCTGGGTGCAGTAGATAAGCTGGACACTTTGTGAATACCCTGGGTGCAGTAGATAAGCTGGGCACTTTGTGAATACCCTGGGTGCAGTAGATAAGCTGGACACTTTGTGAATACCCTGGGTGCAGTAGATAAGCTGGACACTTTGTGAATACCCTGGGCGCAGTAGATAAGCTGGACACTTTGTGAATACCCTGGGTGCAGTAGATAAGCTGGACACTTTGTGAATACCCTGGGTGCAGTAGATAAGCTGGACACTTTGTGAATACCCTGGGTGCAGTAGATAAGCTGGACACTTTGTGAATACCCTGGGTGCAGTAGATAAGCTGGACACTTTGTGAATACCCTGGCAGTAGATAAGCTGGACACTTTGTGAATACCCTGGGTGCAGTAGATAAGCTGGACACTTTGTGAATACCCTGGGTGCAGTAGATAAGCTGGACACTTTGTGAATACCCTGGGTGCAGTAGATAAGCTGGGCACTTTGTGAATACCCTGGGAGCAGTAGATAAGCTGGACACTTTGTGAATACCCTGGGTGCAGTAGATAAGCTAGGCACTTTGTGAATACCCTGGGTGCAGTAGATAAGCTGGACACTTTGTGAATACCCTGGGTGCAGTAGATAAGCTGGACACTTTGTGAATACCCTGGGTGCAGTAGATAAGCTGGACACTTTGTGAATACCCTGGGCGCAGTAGATAAGCTGGACACTTTGTGAATACCCTGGGCGCAGTAGATAAGCTGGACACTTTGTGAATACCCCGGGTGCAGTAGATAAGCTGGACACTTTGTGAATACCCCGGGTGCAGTAGATAAGCTAGGCACTTTGTGAATACCCTGGGCACAGCAGATAAGCTAAAGGGCAGTGCAGAGAACTGATAGTGCATGGAGCCTGCCCTGAAGCGTAGGTATTTCCTGCAAGATTCCCTTATTGGAATGTGCAGGTAAGCTTCCTTTAATAAAAACAGGGAACATAAACTCGTAAATAAAAATAAAGCAGCACGAGATCACTGAACCACACCAACGTTTAATAAATACAAAATAATTTTTAACATAGAATCCACTGAGCGCTTTCACCCAACTCTCTGCTGGGTTTCATCAGAGTACATAATCAAAGGAGCAGCTGCCTTATATAATAGAACTTAATTGACTTCAATTAATCATTAAAATAAACCATATACAAAGTTGTTAAGAATTGAAGACTTATGCATAGTTATACATTCTTTAAAATAATAAAACCATATTTGTAGCTGGAAGGGAAAAACCTGAGTCAAAATCTCATGATATTAATATACTATTGAAATAAATGTTAAGTGTGTGTATATGTGTATATTCCTTGTAATATAATACTAAATAAGTTATAGCTGTAATAAAAATGACTGTAAAATGTTCTGAATATAAAAAAATAATTTATATTGACTCATAATAAATATAAATATATATATATATAATATGTATAATAAAACTGTACTAGAACATAAAAAATATATATATTGATAAAAAGTACACAAAACTATTATCAATATGGTATGTTGTAAAAATAGTAATACTAAAAATAATAACCAGGAGCAAAGCAATGAAGGGCAAAAATACTTCTGTTGCAAGTCGCATAAATCCAAAGATAGGCAAAGACAGTCCAAAGTTCTCCCAGTAAAATCAGTTTATTGGCGTGCACATAAAAAATAACGTGGTTAGCGCTTTCGCTTACAGCTTCATCAGACCAATGACATACACCCATTGAAACGTTTAAATACAACAGAAGGCGGGAACAAATAGGAGTTTGAGGGATAGAATGCGGGAACACATTTACCATATTAGGATAGGTAGTCCACATAATGCCTTGGCGAAACATGTAAGTGAGATGGGTTTGACACATAGTTTTAGATTTAGGATTTTAGAAAGATTGTACAACACACATAGAGGTGGAGATATCTGTAATCTCACTGAGTCTAAAGAAAGTACCTGGATCATTAAATTCAGATCCAATGTTCCACCAGGTCTTAATGGGAAAGTACCCATCAGACCGTTCTTAAAAATGAAAAGATTGAGGAAATGAATGCAGGCAATTTTATATTATTATATGTGATCGTAGATGCCCATATTATTCAGTCCTAGTGTAGGACATTAAATGTTTTACAGTCCAGCAGGTCTTTGAGGAGTTGGTGTGTGCGCTTTTGATATGTTGGTATATTCCTATGCAACAAGAGGTTTTATTTTGATTTTTAAAAAATGTTTTTAAATACTATTTCACAATTAATGTTATGGCTTACTAAGTTGTTTTGTTTTTCATGGTTTTAACATTGTAGAAATTTGTAATATGTCTTTAAAAGTTTTATAATAATTGAACGTTTGTTCCCACCTTCTGTTGTATTTAAACGTTTCAATGGGTGTATGTCATTGGTCTGATGAAGCTGTGTGGCGCTAACCACGTTATTTTTTATGTGCACGCCAATAAACTGATTTTACTGGGAGAACTTTGGACTGTCTTTGCCTATCTTTGGATTTATGCGACTTGCAACAGAAGTATTTTTGCCCTTCATTGCTTTGCTCCTGGTTATTATTTTTAGTATTATTTTTTCTGGCTGTTTACTAGGAGCATTTACCCTACATGGATCTAATTTTTTACTTGTAAAAATAGTAATGATGTAAAATTAAAAAAATATTAGTTGTTAATTCCACTGTATAGTGCAAAATATTTCAAAAATACATATATTACATTTTTAAAAGAAACAGCTCGTATATATATATATATATATATATATATATATATATATATATATTATAATTTGTAAGATGACAATTAAATAATATAAGATTTCATTTTTAAAAAACTGTTAATGGAGATGTATTCATTAATGCCAGGCTTACTACTAGCATTTAATCTTAATTGCCATAAACATTCTTTCATTTCCAATAGATTATTTACATCTCCTTCCTTAACACATGTTTCAGGTACTCTGTCAACCACAAAAAACAGAAATTTACTAAAATCAGAGCATGTTGTACTATGCATGTACAATGCATTTGTTGTTTTTTTTGTTCCTTATATCCCTATTATGCTCATTGATCCTCTCTCTAAGTTTCCTTATAGTCTTACCTATATAAAATGCAGTACAGGGCAGACATGTGGCTATATATATCACTTGCTTGGTGTTACAATTAACATAACCTGGGCATCTAATAGTCCTATTGAACCCTTTTATAGCAACATAAGGCCCATTATTTATAAATTTACAAGTTTTACAAAAGCCACATTTTTTCATACATGACTTTTTATATGCTTCTTCGTACTCAAAAATGTCTTTTAAATTTTTTCCCCTACTGTACACAATTATAGGTGCTTTACCTATATTCTCAATAATTTCTAGTGGATTACTAAAAACTCTGTCCCATGCTTCCGTCACCACTTCTATTACATATTTGGTGTTGTCGTTGAATGGTAAGGTAAATGAGCATGTCATATTTTTATTCGTGATTGTCTTCTTAACGTTGTCAACTTTACCAACTTTTAAAATAGGTTTAAAATTATCCTTCCTTTTATTCAAAATTTCTTTTTTTATGCTATTAATAAGATGATATGGATAACCTCTGTCCGTAAACATTGTAGACAAAAAATTCAACTCATGTGTAAATACAGTATCCTCACTAATAATTCTAGACATTCTCACCATTTGGCCTTTGACCAAGTTTCGTTTTTGAAAATATGGGTGGCAACTTTTAAAATGCAAATATGAATTTGAAAATGTTTTTTTACGAAATATATTGGATTCAATTTTCCCATCCTTCTTATAAATGTTTAAGTCCAAATACTCGCATTTGTCCACTTTTATATTGTAAGTAAATTTCAAGAAAGTAGTTGTGTTTCCCAAATAGTCTATGAATGCTATCATCTCCTCTTTTTTGCCTTTCCAAACCAATAGTATGTCATCCAAAAATCTTACATATAACACCACTTTTGACCAAAAATCACTGCTCAGTACATATTGTTGTTCCCATTTTGCCAAAACTAAGTTGGCATATACTGGAGCGCACCTGGCTCCCATCGCAACCCCTGAACCTTGTTTAAAATATTCAACATCTTACTGAAAAAAATAGTTATAAAGTATCAACTCCATAAGGTCAATTAATAATTTTCTTTTCACCGTGTGATGTTTACCAAACAATTCAAGGCTACTTTCAAACATCTCAAGCCCTATATATATAGATATACACACATATATATATCCATAACTTGGAAAAACTTCTCTGACTATGTAAAGACTCAGAACAGCTCCAGTCAATAAATGTTGTGCTTTTGTTCAAATTTTGTTCACATTTATTGTTGAACGTATTCAGAAAACAATTAAATAAGTTAAAGTACTACAACATTTATACAAAACTGATGACCAGTCACAATAAACCACTAGAAATTGGTCATTTCCAGTCTCTTCCAGGCCTTCTCAGTCCGAACACAGGATCAGCAGACCACCTATGCTACAGTCTCAGGCTACACACAGGCCTAAGATGGAAGTAGTAAGACACCCCCCTATGGAAAAATGTCACAATGAATTAACCTTAACCCTTCCAGGCCCTGATGTCAGTTCCTACTTGTACCATCTAATAGCACATTTAATATTTAAACTGTCGTTAACACCTGGAAGGACATCAACATTTAAAAACAACTGCCATATGAGTGCACCTACCTCTAATAAAGTATTAACATCTCCAGTAAATTCAGTTACTTGTTCTAATATGATAAATTTGAAATTGGTGCAACTGGAGCAACATTTACTATGCTTTGCATGTTCATTTTTGGAGTCAGAGTTCTTGATTACTAAATAATGTTCTTTAATGTGTTCAGAAAACTTCTTATTGGTTTTACCCATATAGAAATTAAACACAAATCACAAACACCTAAATACACAACATTATTACTATTCCAGTTATAATAACCAGAAAATCTAACTGTATAAATCACAATGTTTGAATACATAAGTGTAAAATTGATGGATATATTTGCAAATGTTGCAACAAGCACATTTGAACATACCTTTTTTCTGGCTGCGCTGAATCCCTGTATAACTAACTAATAAATTGCTACCTTCAAAAACAGGCTTTAGGGTCATGGTCTTTTTTGTAACAAAAATGAGGACCCTCACCTAACACACCTGTGTTAGTTCCTTATTTCCTTGAATGATTCTCCCGACAAGTGAACATCAGGAACGCAACCACGGAACACAATTCCTAGAAAAGCTTCTACTAGGCTTCCCGAATAAACTTGGATAGGGGGAAGGTTAATGTAATAAACTTGGACAACACAGATGGAACGTTATGGTAAGAACATATCTTCTTTATCTGATGTTGTCCACCTCATTCCATTAACCTGAGGGACAGAGTCCCCAGCTACCATAATCCAGGGTGGCCATTAAGGAAGGACATTCCGGAGTACAGCAGAACCAAAATCACCTCTGCTCCTGGACACCAAGTCCAATTTGTAATTACTGACAAAGGTGTGAGGGTTTGATCAAGTAGCAGCAGCACAAATGTCCTCAACAGAAACTCTGGACCAAAACACTTGAGATGTGGCCATAGACCCTGCAGAATGCGCCCATACCAGACCTGGTAAGGCAACTCCTTTAGAAGAACAGATAAACGTAATACAATCTTTCAACCATTTGGCTACAGAAACTTTGGTCACTGCCTTACCTTTTTTTGTCATTCGAAAAGGTAACAACTGAGTGCACTTCCTGAAGGATTTAGTGCTATGGATGTAAAAACAAAGTTGTCTATGCACATCAAGCTTGTGTAAGGTGTATTCTCCTTGTTCTGATATTGAGGGAAGAAAACTGGAAGATCAACTGACTGGTTAATGTTTGTCTCTTTAACCACCTTGGGAAAAAAGAAGGATTTGCACATAGGGTAGCTCCATCCTTATGAAAAACCAAGTATGGAAACTTAGCAGAAAGAACCTGCAGCTCAGACATTGTACTGGCCGAGGTAATAGGTAAAGGAAAAAGAGTTTTCCAGGAAATAAATTTTAGCTCTACGGTAACCAAAGGTTCAAGGGGAGGATGGAACAAAGCTTGTAAAATTATAGTAAGATCCCAAGTGGTAAAGGGTCCTTAACTGTTGGTCATAGCAGAAAGGTGCCCCTAAGAAAAGCTTTACGTAACTTAGATGAGGCCAAAGATGCTGATTCAAACCCAGAATGGAAGTTAGAAATGGCAGCAGCTGTATCCTGCCTGTAGAGTGACTAGAACCTTCCCTGAAAAGAAAGGCTAGAAAGGCTAGGACAACTGAAACTGGAGCTGCCAAAGGATCTCTCTGATTCTGCTCCACCCAAAGGGAGCATCTTTTCCACTTACTTTTGTAAATCTTGCGAGTGGAGGCTCAATGTGATGAAATTGAAATGTCTTGGACTGGAGAACACAGCTTGGGAGATCTAGCCATCAGTGGAAGTAGAGAAACCATGCGGTTAACTTCAGGGCCTGACTATTGGGATGTGGATGTCTCAACAGATGGGACACTAGATCTGGGCTCTGATGTAGCCTCATTGGGGCCAAAACAGATGAGACCAAAGAAAGGTGAGCCAGGTTAGTTGAGGCTAAAAGGAAGCAATGATGAAGACTTTGCTTTGCAACTTGAAAGCTTTCTGTAGGAACTTGGGTTTCAAGGGAAGAAGGGAAAGGCGTATAGTAGACCGGACAGCCAAGGATAAACTACAGCAGCCCTTAGAGGACTGTCCCTGAAGAGGGATCAAGGCAAAATACTTGCTGTATTTGTTGCTGAGGGGGGATGCAAAAGAGATAGCAGCAAGGATAACCCCATTTCTGGAATTTTGCCTCTGCCAGAGATTGGTTCAGGGACCACTTGTGAGGCATCAGCAACACTCTGCTGAGTCTGTTGGCGAGAATGTTGGACTCCCCAGAATATGCACTGCCACCAGAAAGTGGTAGGAAGAAGTTGCCCACTGCCAAACTCTCATCACTTCTCGACAAAGGGGGATAAGACCTGGTGCTTCCTTGTTTGTTGAGGTACCAAACCACTGACAATATTTGACTGTTTGGATCGCAATAGTCCCCTGAGGAAGAAAGATGTCTAGTGACACTGATATGCAACTTGGTCTCTTGGGGCATCCACGTGCCTTGGACCTTCCAGCCCAGGCAATGCCCCCCACCCCCCATGCCCCCCCCACCAAAACTGGGAGCCATCCATGGTCAACATGGTGGTTGGGGAGGGGAGAACAAATGGTTATCCTAAAGTCACCTCGGGTGATTGGGTCCACCACAGGAGAGAATTCTTGAGCACATGAGAGTTTTATGAGAAGATTCAAGGGATTTCTGAGAAGAGACCACTGTACTGCTAGGGTCCAGTGCAGAATGCACATATGAAAACATGCCATTGGGAGAAGAGTTACGGTTGTTGCCAAAGCCCGCAGAATCAGAGAGGCTGGGGGTGTCAGGGCAGTTAAGATATGGTTGACATGTGACCTCACATTTAGTATCCTGCCTAGTGTTAGATAAACTTGAGCCACTACTGTGTCTAGACATGTCCCTATACACTCTATGGTCTGAACCATATCCAGGTGTGACTTTTGCCAATTTACAGTTATGCCCAGGTTGGAAGATAGGTTGAGGAAGTAATCCTGGGCCTGAAGGAAAAGATGCCTGGTTGGGGCGGTTAGGAACCAGTCATCCAGATATGGAAATATAATAAGATAATAGAAATATCCGATACCCTTGCAGTCAGAAATGAACAGCAACTACCTCTAGACATCGTAACACCCTGGGGGCTGTGGTGAGACCAAATGGAAGCACCTAAAACATAGAAAGGACCTGGAGTGTCTGTTCATCTTGATATGGTAATACATATCCTTGAAGTCTATAGAGCACAAATAATCGCCCATCTCCAGGAGAGGTAAGATGGACTGAATAGTGACCATCCTGAACTTGGTGCATTTCACTGACTTGTTAGGTATGTGAGATCCAATATTGGCTGCAGATCCCCTGTCCTTTTGGGTACTAAAAATGATTTGGAGTAAATACTCGACCTGACCTGATCAGGAGGGGGACCTCTTGGATGACTCTTTTGTGTAGTAACTTTCTTATTTCCTGGGCAGCGTCCTATCTCTGACAGGGTGGAACACAAGGGAGGTGAAATTTTTGTTAGAGAATGTTGGAAAGGGGAATGGAGTATCCTCTGGATATTATCCTTAGCATCCATTTGTCTGGTGTGATGGCCTCCCAGGTTTCTAGGTGCAAGGAAAATCATCTCCCAACTGTTTCTGGATGAGAGTAGTTGGGCACTCCTTCAGGACTTCTGGAAGGCCTTGTAGGGGTAGGTTCCAGTGATCCTTGATTTTGCAGACCCCTCAGCAGTGGGGCAGAGTCTACCATTCTGATTATATCCCCCTCTGCCTTGGGGGAAAAAGTCTCCATGAGTGTACTGGAAGACCCTGTGACTTCTGAAACTATGTTTTCTTACTGCAACACTGGTTCCTAGAAAAGGTCCGGTGTGGAGTAGAAAATTGCATTTCGACAGCAGACAAGGTCTTACCATCTTTCTCATTCTGGGTCAAAATGTCACATACTGTAGGCTCAAACAAGGTGGAACCATCAGAGGGGGCATCAATGAAGGACGGTTTAAAAGGCTCTGCCAAATCGCACAGCCTCATCAAGGCATGGCACTTATTGGCAATGCCTTAACTGGCCACCCTTGAGGTACCCTCCGCAGTATTACAGATAAGCCTCATGAGCGCTTTAGCCAGGGAATGTAAGGTGGCCAACCCAGAGGAAACAGACTCCTGCTCCTCAGAAGGTAAGGACCGTTGGACTGAGCTCGAAAGTTCCTTAACTAAGTCCCTCTGTAGCCCGGTAAAGTGAGAGTAGTAGTTCAATGCCCAAAGAGCAAATGTAAATTTCTTACCAAATCTTTCCAGAGCCCAGGATTCTCTATATGGAGTGTGGACACAGGACGTTTCCACAGTAAGCTCCTTCTTGGTGGCTACCACCACAACCAACACATCTACCAGGATTCTTTTTGTCCAATACTGTTTGTTGGCTAGGGTGCTTAAAATTTTATCAGCACGCTTGGGGGTGGGTTCTACTTTATCCGGTTCCTTCCAAGCCCTCAACAGCACCAGCTGGATCAGCAAGTTGGCCAAGGGGACACCAAGGTGGTAGATACGCCTGTCTCAAAAGCCTTCCACAACACCAACTCCTTCAGGGGAGGGGGTTTGGGAGGACCATCCACATTTCACTTCAAAGATGAGACCTCACTGGGTGGAGATTTGGAAAACCCTTCACCTTTCTCAAAATGGGTATCCATGGTAAGAGACTCCGTAGGGGAATCCATGTGCCTCCTTTTACACAGTCTCTTCCAAGGGACCTCCTTTGGAGTGCGCTCCAGGGAGGTATCAGAAGAAGCTTGGGGTTCCACACAGGGAAGAGTGTGGAGGCTTTCAGGGACTGTCTGTCTATGTGGTAGCTCAGAGGTCTCAGGCACAGTTCCAGAGTGGGACATGGGAGGTATCATTGCAGTAAGTGCCAAGGGTCTCCTAGGAATAGAGAGGACCCTCTCCACCACTTCAAATGCAGGAGGATCCAAACTACTTGGAACTGTCTCACCGGGGCTGAAACCTCCAGGGCAGACACTTCCCAGAGGGAATGGGCCTCCCGCTGCAAGAGGGGAGTTGCAACTGAGCTGTCAAAGGCCGAGGCACTGAGGGAAGAGATGACTCTGAGACCTTCAAAGCCAAAGTCAACCCCCAGGAACCAATCTCAATGCTACAACTTGGAGACACACTCAGAACCAAAGCAGCCAGAGCCAAGTAAGTCAGGGTAAATGTTGGAGGCAAAGAAGAAATCTCTATCAGCTCCAACACTCCAGCATCAGGACCCAATGGAACAGACAACTCTGAAACAGAAGGCCAAATCAGAGAAGGAGCTACAGGCTGGAATGGGAAGAGCCTCACAAATCCAGAAGTGGATGGGGCACACAAAAGCCCCATCTAGATCTGTATCTTGAGGAACTGCCTCATAGCTTACCTACATCCTTAGAAGGCAGGCTTCAGGAAGACGTAGACAAAGCTGACGAGGGAGGTCGGGGAGATCTCCATGGTGAACGGGTCGGAGATGTTCCAGAAGAGACTGGCAGAGAAGACCCTATCACCAACACAATTGGAGCTGACACCAAGGGATGTCACTCGGCTCAGTAGTCATGGAGGAGTAATGGGGCAAAGGGGAGATGGAGATAAAAGAGAGCTCAATACACAGCAAGTCAGTTCTGAGGGCTTTTGCTTCTTATGCGGACGTTCCGACAAGGACCACGTGGGAGACAGCCTCTTGGACTCCCGGAAATCTTTGGGCTTCTTAGCTGGGGTTGTGGCCCTGATGTGGAAGAAGCCCCCGAGGTGGTGGAAGGAGGAAGCAAGCCCTTTAAAATGAGCTTGCTTTGCTTATCCGCCAAAGTCCAGGGGTGAAAAGCTCTGCTTATGTTACAAGGGGGGTTCAAAATGGAGAGGACCCAAACAGTAGATGCACTCCCCATGGGCATCAGATAAAGGAATCTTCTGCCCACAGGAAGTGTAATTTTTGAAACCCAAAGGCTTCTGATTAGCCATAATGAGAAGGAAAAAAGGCACTAAAGAGGAAAGGAGAAGAAAGAAAGAAAGTAACACTAAAGCCTATCAAATAAAAACCAGACAGCTAAAAAGGCAAAGGAGAAGATAGAAAAGGGTATGAAGATACAAAAATTAGAAAAATCACTCAAAAACACTCACTATGGAAAAGCTCAAGAAGAACTTGCTGCTAATAACAATTGTGGCAAATGAGATTGGAGGTAATGTGGGGGGAGTGGAGCATTGTGGGTAGGTAGGAGGAGCTCACGTTTGGAATCTTGAGCTGTGAGAAGGCAGCCAGTCAGTTCCGAACATTGGAACTGAGTCTATCAGGTTAATGGAATGAGTTGGACAACATCAGGTATACTTTTTTCAGAAAACATTCTTTGTAAAACACTGCATCATCACCAATAATTCTTGATAAATGAAAAAAGGATGCTGACTGGTGTATTCTAGGAAGTTGTTTCTGTAAGTCTTTATGTGATAGATATTGGAACAAAACTAATTTTTCTTTGTCTAAAATAACTTCAACGTCCAAAAAGTGAATTTTTATACTAACAATGGACACTGAAAATTTAAAAAACCTACAGTATTAGGCAATTCTTCTGAAAAAGAATCTAACTCTATTTTAGTCCAGTGTCAAATAAAAAAAATATATCATCCATATATCTCTTATATAATTTTAGTTTTCCAAAACCTTTAAGTTTAAAAAGAAGTTATGTACTCACCATAAAGTTCCATCTGTGTTGTCCATTTTCATTCTTCCTCAACCTGTGGGTTTAGATCCAAACTTTGGATCCAACTCGGCTGCTTTTATAGCTTACGATCAGACTCTCGAGCTCCTCCCTTACCCATGATGCCCCTGTCCTCCAATTTACCTCAGATCAAGTTTGCTGAAGCTGTATATGCCTAATACATAAATGTATAAATAGAAAATTATCATAAGACAGAGAGCAGACAGAATCAGGAGCTCAAAAGGAACAGTGATTCCTGGAACACCTCCGCAAGTCTTCCCTTAAGGAACAGGGGGATGGAGGAGTGGGGAGGCTGAGGAAGAAAGAAAATGGACAACACAGATGGAACGTTATGGTGAGTACATGACTTATTTATCTGATGTTGTCATTTTCACTCACTCCTCAACTTGAGGGATTAGAGTCCCAGCTACAGTAACCTCAGGTGGCCTCATAGGAGGATATTCCGAAGCACTGTGGAACCAAAAGCAGCTCTACTTCTAAAAATAATATCCAGTTTGTAATGTGTGACAAAGGCATGGGAGTTCAGCCAAGTAGCAGATGCACAAATGTCCTCTATCAAAAATTTGGACCAGAAGGCCTGAGATGTAGACATAAATCTAGTAGAATGAGCTTTGACATGCCTAGGTAAAGGGATACCTTTACAAGAATATACATGAGATATGCACTCTGTAATCCATTTAGCCAAAGTGATTTTGGACACTGGCCCTCTCATTCTAACATTTGAGAAGAAGACAAACAGCCAGTCAGTTTTTCAAAAAGAGTTTGTTCTGTCTAGATAAAAACGTAGCTGTCTATGAACATCTAGAAGATGAAGACTATATTCACCCTTGTTTTGGAAACTGGGGAACAAAACTGGTAGGTTGATGACCTGACTGACACTGTTTTTGGAGGCAACTCTGGTCCAAAAGGAAGGATTGGTATGTAAGGTCATGCTATCTTTATGAAAAATCATATATGTTTGTTTGGATGACAATGCTTGTAAATTCAGATACCCTTCTAGCCAAAGTGACAGCTATCAAAAATGCAGTTTTGAAGGAAAGATATTTTAAGTCTACCTAGGCTGAAGGTTCAAAGGGGAGTTGGACAAGAACCTGCAACATCATGTCCCAAGGAGGAGTGGGGTCCTTTACAGGCGGTCTAATTAAAAAGGTACCCCTCAAGATGGTCTTACACAGTTTAGACGAAGCACGAGAAAATGAATGGGATAATTTGAGATGGCTGCCAGTTGCACCTTAATAGTAGAAAAATTTGCCCCGTTTTGGAAAAGTGAAGTAAGAACGTCTAAAACTGTAGGGATAGGGGCTGTAAAAGGTTCAAATGTTTTTGGTCATCCCGTATCAAAAAATTTTTCCATGAGGATATTAAAATCCTCTGAACAGGTGAAGAAAGCCTGGTGTTTCTAGCCAACATTGGAATTGGAGAAACTATGTGGTTAGTTTTAGTCCTGGAAGATCTGGGTGAGTCTTCCCTGATGGGTGGGACAGAAGATCTGGATGTGGTTCCAGTGCCCACAGAGAACATATCAAGTGAGACCAAAGAAGGGGGAACCAGACCTGCCAAGTGAAAAGGGAGTAATGAGGATCACCTTGTTCTTCGACTGCTGTGCTTTCTAAAGAAATCGGGTTATGACGGGTAGGGGGGAATAAGCATAAAGAAGACCAGAGGGTAAAACATGGACTACAGCATCTCTTAGTGACTGTCCTTGAGGAAGGATCAGGGCAAACATCTTGCTGCATTTCTTGTTGAGGGGTGAAGCAAAGAAGTCGCAGCAAGGTTAATCTTACTTGTGTAAGATCATGTCTGCCACTGATTGGTTTAGAGACCACTCGTGAGGCAACAGGATAACTCTGCTGAGCCTGTCTGCCAGAATGTCGGATTTCCCTGTTATGTACATTGTGACTAGGAAGCAGTTTGAAGAAGTCACCCACTGCCAAAACCTCACTGCTTCTCAACATAGGGGGAAGATCTGGTTCCTCCCTGCTTGATGATGTACCATACCATGGATATATGGTCTGTCTGTATTGCAATAGTTCCTACAGGGAGAAAGCTCTTAAGTGCTTGGAACACTAGAAATACTGCTCTCATCTGTATGACAATGATATGCAATCACTTACCTTGGACCGTATGACTCAGGTAATGCCCCCACCCCAAGTGGGAAGCATCTGTGGTCAACATAGCATTGGAAGGAGGAAGAACAAAAGGACATCCCTGTTCAACGTTTTCCAAGTGGAGCCACCACACGAGTGCTTGCACACTCGAGACAATTTGATAAAAGGGTAAAGACCATTGAACTACCAGCGTCCATTGAAGGATTCTCGTATGTAAGTATGCTGCGACCATTGAACTACCAGCGTCCATTGAAGGATCCTCGTATGTAAGTATGCTGCAACCATTGAACTACCAGCGTCCATTGAAGGATCCTCGTATGTAAGTATGCTGCGACCATTGAACCACCAGCGTCCATTGAAGGATCCTCGTATGTAAGTATGCTGCGACCATTGAACTACCAGCGTCCATTGAAGGATCCTCGTATGTAAGTATGCTGCGACCATTGAACCACCAGCGTCCATTGAAGGATTCTCAGCTGCGACCATTGAACTACCAGCGTCCATCGAAGGATTCTCGTATGTAAGTATGCTGCGACCATTGAACTACCAGCGTCCATTGAAGGATTCTCGTATGTAAGTATGCTGCGACCATTGAACTACCAGCGTCCATTGAAGGATCCTCGTATGTAAGTATGCTGCGACCATTGAACTGCCAGCGTCCATTGAAGGATCCTCGTATGTAAGTATGCTGCGACCATTGAACTGCCAGCGTCCATTGAAGGATCCTCGTATGTAAGTATGCTGCGACCATTGAACTACCAGCGTCCATTGAAGGATTCTCGTATGTAAGTATGCTGCGACCATTGAACTACCAGCGTCCATTGAAGGATTCTCGTATGTAAGTATGCTGCGACCATTGAACTACCAGCGTCCATTGAAGGATCCTCGTATGTAAGTATGCTGCGACCATTGAAATACCAGCGTCCATTGAAGGATCCTCGAAGTATGCTGCGACCATTGAACTACCAGCATCCATTGAAGGATTCTCGTATGTAAGTATGCTGCGACCATTGAACTACCAGCGTCCATTGAAGGATCCTCGTATGTAAGTATGCTGCGACCATTGAACTACCAGCATCCATTGAAGGATCCTCGTATGTAAGTATGCTGCGACCATTGAACCACCAGCGTCCATTGAAGGATTCTCAGTAGCGACCATTGAACTACCAGCGTCCATCGAAGGATTCTCGTATGTAAGTATGCTGCGACCATTGAACTACCAGCGTCCATTGAAGGATTCTCGTATGTAAGTATGCTGCGACCATTGAACTACCAGCGTCCATTGAAGGATCCTCGTATGCAAGTATGCTGCGACCATTGAACTACCAGCGTCCATTGAAGGATCCTCGTATGTAAGTATGCTGCGACCATTGAACTACCAGCGTCCATTGAAGGATCCTCGTATGTAAGTATGCTGCGACCATTGAACTACCAGCGTCCATTGAAGGATTCTCGTATGCAAGTATGCTGCGACCATTGAACTACCAGCGTCCATTGAAGGATCCTCGTATGTAAGTATGCTGCGACCATTGAACCACCAGCGTCCATTGAAGGATTCTCGTATGTAAGTATGCTGCGACCATTGAACTACCAGCGTCCATTGAAGGATTCTCGTATGTAAGTATGCTGCGACCATTGAACTACCAGCGTCCATTGAAGGATTCTCGTATGTAAGTATGCTGCGACCATTGAACTACCAGCGTCCATTGAAGGATTCTCGTATGTAAGTATGCTGCGACCATTGAACTACCAGCGTCCATTGAAGGATCCTCGTATGTAAGTATGCTGTGACCATTAAACTACCAGCATCCATTGAAGGATCCTCGTATGTAAGTATGCTGCGACCATTGAACTACCAGCGTCCATTGAAGGATCCTCGTATGTAAGTATGCTGCGACCATTGAACTACCAGCGTCCATTGAAGGATCCTCGTATGTAAGTATGCTGCGACCATTGAACTACCAGCGTCCATTGAAGGATCCTCGTATGTAAGTATGCTGCGACCATTGAACTACCAGCGTCCATTGAAGGATCCTCGTATGTAAGTATGCTGCGACCATTGAACCACCAGCGTCCATTGAAGGATCCTCGTATGTAAGTATGCTGCGACCATTGAACCACCAGCGTCCATTGAAGGATCCTCGTATGTAAGTATGCTGCGACCATTGAACTACCAGCGTCCATTGAAGGATCCTCGTATGTAAGTATGCTGCGACCATTGAACCACCAGCGTCCATTGAAGGATCCTCGTATGTAAGTATGCTGCGACCATTGAACCACCAGCGTCCATTGAAGGATCCTCGTATGTAAGTATGCTGCGACCATTGAACTACCAGCGTCCATTGAAGGATCCTCGTATGTAAGTATGCTGCGACCATTGAACTACCAGCGTCCATTGAAGGATCCTCGTATGTAAGTATGTTGCGACCATTGAACTACCAGCGTCCATTGAAGGATCCTCGTATGTAAGTATGCTGCGACCATTGAACTACCAGCGTCCATTGAAGGATCCTCGTATGTAAGTATGCTGCGACCATTGAACTACCAGCGTCCATTGAAGGATCCTCGTATGTAAGTATGCTGCGACCATTGAACTACCAGCGTCCATTGAAGGATCCTCGTATGTAAGTATGCTGCGACCATTGAACTACCAGCGTCCATTGAAGGATTCTCGTATGTAAGTATGCTGCGACCATTGAACTACCAGCGTCCATTGAAGGATTCTCGTATGTAAGTATGCTGCGACCATTGAACTACCAGCGTCCATTGAAGGATTCTCGTATGTAAGTATGCTGCGACCATTGAACTACCAGCGTCCATTGAAGGATCCTCGTATGTAAGTATGCTGCGACCATTGAACTACCAGCGTCCATTGAAGGATTCTCGTATGTAAGTATGCTGCGACCATTGAACTACCAGTGTCCATTGAAGGATCCTCGTATGTAAGTATGCTGCGACCATTGAACTACCAGCGTCCATTGAAGGATTCTCGTATGTAAGTATGCTGCGACCATTGAACTACCAGCGTCCATTGAAGGATCCTCGTATGTAAGTATGCTGCGACCATTGAACTACCAGCGTCCATTGAAGGATTCTCGTATGTAAGTATGCTGCAACCATTGAACTACCAGCATCCATTGAAGGATTCTCATATGTAAGTATGCTGCGACCATTGAACTACCAGCGTCCATTGAAGGATCCTCGTATGTAAGTATGCTGCGACCACTGAACTACCAGCGTCCATTGAAGGATTCTCGTATGTAAGTATGCTGCGACCATTGAACTACCAGCGTCCATTGAAGGATTCTCGTATGTAAGTACGCGCTGCTGGAATCAATGTTATCCTGGCAGCCATCCAACCTAATGGTCTGAGGACTAAACTTGCTGAGGGTTTGGGAATGGCCAACATTTGTTTGATATGCAATTTTAAGGTGGCTATTCTGTCCAAAGGCAGGTAGGCTAGATAACTGGCTGGTCGAGACATGCTCTTATAAAGTCTTTCAACTGTACAGGTTGTAGCTGTGACTTCTGCATGTTGATCGTGATACCCAAAGTATGGGCTAGGTGTAATAGATAGTCCGTGACTTTGCAGTAGTATTTACCTGATTCATGTGGTCAGGAGCCAGTCGTCTAGATAAGGAAACACATTGAATCCATGCAGTCTCATGTGAGCTGCTACTACTGCCATGTATTTGGTGAACACCTTGGGCCTGTGGTGAGACCAAAGGGGAGTTCTCTCAATTGAAGATGACTGCCTCCAGAAGGTCAACTAAGCACATCCAGTCATCCTTTCGTAATAGTGGTAGAATGGACGGAACCATGACCATCCAGAAATGTGTACTGATTTGTTTAGAAATGTTAGGTCCAAGACTGGCCTCAGGTTCCCTGACTTCTTTGGCACTAAAAAGAACCGTGAGTATATTCTAGATCAGATTTGGTCTAGTGGAACCTCGTGGATGACTTTTTTTCTAGCAGCTTTGTAATTTGTAATGCTGCTTCCTCCTTCTAATTGGGTGGATCATCAATGAGATTTTTCCTTGGTTTTTGTATTTGGAAAAATATCCTGTGGATATGATCCTTTGCACCCAACAAGCATTTGTGATGGCTAACCGGGCATCTGGATGCAAGGATAAGCACCCCCCCCCCGACTGCCTCCAGTGAGGGAGAGTCGGGCAACCTCTCAGGAGCGCTGAAAGGATCTATCCAAGAAGAAATCTTGTGATTCTTGATTTTGAGAACCCCATCTGCCATGTGGGTGGTGTCTACCATTATAGCTGTTTTCCCCACTGCCTCTGGGGGAAAACCTCTCTGTGACTCCTGAAAAGGACTTTGAGACTTTTTGATTAACCATTTTTTACCATGATGCTGGCTCTTGGACAAAGGTCTTTGTGGGATAGAAAAATGTATTCCAATGTTTGACAGGGTCTTTCCATCTTTCTCACTACAGAAGCGCGTCTCTTTAACAATGGGGTCAAACAATGACGATCCATCAAAAGAAGCACAGATGAAGGACATCTTGAAAGGTGCTGTGAAGTCACAAATCCAAATCCAGGCAAGACACCTTATAGCAATACCTGAACCAGCAACACTTAAGGTACCATCTGAGGCATGAGAGATTAGCTTCAAGGATGCATTAAAGGTGCATTGTAAGGTGGCCAATTTGAAGGAAATGGTTTTCTGTTCCTATGGAGACATGAAGCCTGGGGGCAGAGTTAGATAGTTCTTTAATTAAGTCTCTTTGTGGTCTGGTAAAATGCACCAGAAAATTCAGCAAGAGCAACTCGAAGGTCGCTGACGCTTAACACCCACTTCACAAATCTGTCTAAAGCCCTAGTCTCCTTCCTAGGGGGTTGGACAAAGGAGATCTGTTCTGGTGGCTCCTTCTTATTGGGTGCCACAACAACCATGGCATCTGCTAGGTAACCTTTTGTCCAGTGTTACTTATCTGAAGAGACACTGAGAGTTTTGTCAGCTCTTTTTCGTATACGCTCCACAGTGTCTGGCTCTGTCCATGCCCAACAGGAGACGAGGTCTATAAGTTTGCCCACGGGAGGGGGTCACCCAAGATGTAGATGGGCAGTCCTAAAGGCCTCCAGAAGCACGGGCTCCTCTGAGGAAGGGCTATGGGTAGACCATCCACCTCATTGCATAGGATTTCAAGGATGTCTCCAAAGGAAACATCATCAGGTGGATGGCACGAGGACCCTTCCCTTTAATCAAAGTCTGTGTTTTTTGTCAATGATTCCTGAGTGTTCTATACATATATATATTTGTATGTATGTATATATATATATATATATATATATATATATATATATATATATATATATTTTAACAAACAAAGGATCCCTGAGATATATATCACAACACCCAGCGAAAAAAGGAGCTTTATCAGTCCACTTCAGACCAAGTCACAAATGTTAAAAACAAGCCTCTACCAACAATGCAAATTTAACAGAGACTTACTGCCAAACGACACATCAACTGCAGAGAAATCCAAGTTCAGATTGCTGTGTGCCACTTGATGTCAATATTGAAAGTATGAATCCAGAGTATTAGAAAACGACACAGAAATTCCACTTGTGAATCAAATCCCAGAGTTGCTTTTCAATATCAAATATGCCAATAATACCCAGGTCCAAAGTTGTAGAAGTAAAAACTTTAATAGCATAAAACAGAGGAATGAGCGCTTTCACGGTCACACACACCGCTTCTTCAGATTCATATAATACAATGAATGCACTCCTTAAATAGTAAAAACACCTAGCACATTTGACAACAATTAAATAATTCAATCACTTAAAAAATCTAATTGAGTTAAATTAGGTTGCATTTATCTCAGGACGTACTTATATGGTCAAAGGAAGTAATAGAGATGTTGTCTGTGTAAGCATCCAACTTTCTGTAGTCAATCCACCCCCCCACACACACAAGAGTGACATACAGTCACCCAAAACAGCACAATCTCACATCCCTCAAAGAAAAAGCAATTTTAAATATTCCAAGGCATTCTCCTACTTATTGTACTAGACAACTTAAAATTGCTTACACTCTATTTAGAATGTATTTCATTCTGTATGTCATATACAGAAGCTGGTTATCTAACAGAGTTCAGTTACAATGCCACCTAGTGGAATAATAGCGTTAACGCTATATCAAACATTTACTAACTATGTAGCAATATCTCAGACTGAACAGATAGACTAACTAAGATGTAAAACTATCGAATATGTGCAACAAAATATAACTACCATATTTGCCTAACAATTATGTAAGTATGCTGCGACCTCTGCTCTACTAAGGGTGGATTTCAGATACATAATTCCCTGGTCATTGGGAATGCAGGTGAAGAGAGAGACCACATCCATAGTCACAAACATGCTATCATTAGTCCATGTATATTCCAACATTTCTTGATATAAACTAGTTAGGAAATGTTCGGTATCACGTAATACAACTGGATTATTTACCAAGAATTTTTTAAGTTGTACGTCAAGATTATGAAAATTATGAATACATTGTTAGAATGTAAACAACTGGGTCTGATCGACCAAGAGCTTTTTAATTTTTTTCAGGTTGATTTTCCACTTATTCCAACTATCAGTGGCTTACCCAAAATTCATAAGAACTTGTATTCGCCTGAGTTCAGACCTATAGTCTCTGGAGCAGGTTGGCTCACAGAGCCAATCTCTATATATCTTGACGTACAACTTAAAAAATTCTTGGTAAATAATCCAGTTGTATTACGTGATACCGAACATTTCCTAACTAGTTTATATCAAGAAATGTTGGAATATACATGGACTAATGATAGCATGTTTGTGACTATGGATGTGGTCTCTCTCTTCACCTGCATTCCCAATGACCAGGGAATTATGTATCTGAAATCCACCCTTAGTAGAGCAGAGGGGCATACCGAATCCATGGTTGACTTTTTATGTCTATTAATGGAATTGGTATTGGAAAACAACATTTTCCTATTTCAAGGCAATTGTTACAGACAAACAAAGGGCGTAGCGATGGGCACAAGCTGTGCCAATAGCTACGCAAATCTGGTTATGTCTGAGTTTGAGACCAGATACATAAGAGGAAATACACACATCAAGTTTTTTAAGAGATTTGTGGATGACCTCTTCCTTGTTTGGGAGGGATCCATGGGTTCATTGAACAACTTTTTGGAATACCTTAATGGTGTAAGTGATTTTATTAAATTTACTATGAATCACTCACCGATAGAAGTTGATTACTT